>NC_080383.1:30063243-30663243 GCF_014773155.1 Arachis stenosperma | reverse complement strand
TTATATCTACATGACTTCAAATGCTGGGTTCTTAGGGTACATGTTTTCCATTCTTGAACGTCAAATTGATGATGTTTTCAATTATTCTGATCCTGATTTGTTGATTCAAGGTATTTCAATTCCAGCTCCTTCTAGGGTTTTACCTGATGCTTCTTTTAACAGTGATGGTGGATTTGTTGGGTATTATAAGTGTGCTCAGAGGTTCAGAGACACCAAAGGAATTATTGTTAATACTTTTTCAGAGTTGGAGAATTATGCTATTGATGCATTATTATCAGATGGAGGAAGAAAAAGAAATCCTCCTATTTTTGCTGTTGGTCCTTTGATTAATCTCAAAGGACAGCAAAACCCGAATTTAGATCAAAATCTCCATGAAAAGATTATGAAATGGCTTGATTTGCAGCCAGATTGTTCTGTTGTGTTTTTGTGTTTTGGGAGTAGAGGAAGCTTTGGTCCATCCCAAACAAGGGAAATAGGGATGGCGCTTCGTCATACCGGAGTTAGGTTCTTGTGGGCTATGCGTTCGCCACCAGACAAAGTTATCGACGAGGAGAGCGCCTTGCCGGAAGGGTT
This sequence comes from Arachis stenosperma, assembly GCF_014773155.1. NCBI lineage: Eukaryota > Viridiplantae > Streptophyta > Magnoliopsida > Fabales > Fabaceae > Arachis > Arachis stenosperma. The sequence goes on along the minus strand of NC_080383.1, from coordinate 30,662,670 downwards.
CTTGGAATGGATGGAAGGGAAGGGAATGATTTGCGAGTGGGCGCCACAGGTGGAGGTTCTTGCTCACAAAGCAATTGGTGGGTTTGTTTCACATTGTGGTTGGAACTCTATTTTGGAGAGCTTGTGGTTTGGGGTGCCAATATTGACATGGCCTATTTATGCAGAACAACATCTTAATGCTTTTAGGATGGTTAAGGAATTTGGATTAGCAATTGAGCTAACATTGGATTATAGATTTGGTAGTAATGATGTTGTAACGGCAAATGAGATAGAGAATGGGTTGAAACAATTGATGGACAGAGATAATGTTGTGCACAAGAAGGTGAAAGAGATGAAAGAGATGGCTAGGAAGGCTCTCCTCAATGGTGGATCTTCTTTTAATTCTGCTGGAGAACTAATTGATAATATGTTAGGTAGCTACTGAAAACAATTGTTGCATTTCATAGGTGAAATATTGCGCTTCCTTAGAATCGTGAATAGAGAGATGTTGACAAGTTTTATATTGAAATGTGAAATTCTATCAGTTTCCTTTTCAATGTTTGCTTAAAGAACTCTGACTTTTCTTTCCAAATTTTTCTTTTTCTTGTAATATCGAACTTATTTATTCACATTATCAACCTCAATTAATGGAAAAATTGAGATTGGCATAAGTCATACAAAATACTGATCAACATTTTTTAATTGAAATGTACTAAATTAGATTTCAAGCAAAAACCACAAATTCCCTGAATTCGTGGGTGCCTATTTCTTCGTGTCTCTCATTCTTGTTCTTTTTCATGTGATTGATAACTATTCTAAACGATATGCCTTCAAATAAATCATATTTTAAAAATAAAATTTGGTTCTTAGCAAGCTGCCAGTTGATTTTATATTATCAGTGCTTCAATTATAACTTCAGATCACATGCAAAGCATCAAGAAATGTTCTTAAAAAATGATCACTCATAATAATACTGGTTTAATTATGTTCTCAGTATTGAAAATAACTTCATTTTTTTTATTACTTATGTCCTTGCAGCTTACAGAAGTCCTAGTTGACCCCCATCAAACGAACAAAGAAAATGGTGGAAACTGAGATGAACAAGCAAGATAAGCCAATCTTCATTCCCTCACCGGGTATTCACCAATTATCTTTGGCTCTTGAATTTGCAAAACTCCTAATCAACCATTGTAATCACCTTTTCATTACAGTCCTTTCCATGAAGCTCTCATCAACTCCCTCTTCTGATTCATACATCAAATCAGTTTTTTCATCACAACAACATATCAAACACATTGATGCCCCCGAAGTAGAACTACCTCCACATGAGCTACTTCTGAAATCTCCATTATATTATGGCTGGACTCTGGACATTCATGTAAAGCCTTGTGCCACAAGTCAAAGACACAGTGCAGAGCATTCTATCTTCCTATCCAAACTCTAATTCGAAACCAGTGGTTGCTTTGTTCGTAGATTTTATATGCACTTCCATGATTGACGTAGGAAAAGAGTTTAGCATCCCTTCTTATTTGCTCATGCCAACAAATGCAGGATTTCTCAGTCTCATGATTTCCCTCCAAACCTGTTGAATCGAGGATGTGTTCAACGATTCTGATCCTGATTTGTTGATTCCAGGTATCTCCAAACTAGTTCCTTCAGTGGTTTTAACTGATGCTCTTTTAAACAAAGATGGTGGATATGTTGCATGTTATAAGCTTGCTCAAAGTTTCAAAGGCTCCAAAGGGATCATTAACACTTTTTCCGAGATCGAGCAGCATTCTATTGATGCATTATCTAAAAGTCAAACCCCTCCTATCTATGCCATTGGTCCTTTGATTGATCTCAAAGGTCATCCTAACTCAAATGTAGACCAAGCACAATGTGGTAGTATACTGAAATGGCTTGATGAGCAGCCATCATGTTCTGTTATTTTTCTGTTTTGGGAGTAGAGGAAGCTTTGGTCCATATCAAACAAGAGAAATAGCACTGGCACTTCAGCATTGTGGAGATAGGTTCTTGTGGACTATGTGTTCTGTGCCAATGTGGGCTATGCGCTCTCCACAACTGACCAAGGTCAACGACAAGAGTAACTTTCCAGAAGGGTTCTTAGAATGGATGGAAGGTAGGGGAATGATCTGTGAGTGGGCTCCCCAAGTGGAGATTCTCGCTCACAAAGCAAGTGCCGTGTTTGTGTCGCATTGTGGTTGGAACTCTATTTTGGAGAGCTTGTGGTTTGGGGTGCCAATATTGACATGGCCTATCTATGCAAAACAGCAACTGAATGCTTTTCTGATGGTTAAGGAATTTGGATTAGCATTGGAATTAAAACTGGATTATAGAACTGATAGTGATGTTGTAATGGCAAACGAAATTGAAAAGGGGCTGAAACAGTTGATGGACAAAGATAGTGTGGTGCACAAGAAGGTGAAATAGATGAAGGATATGGCTGGAAAAGCTGTCCTTAATGGTGCTCTTCTTTGAATTCTGTTGAAGAACTAATTGAGGATATTGTAGGTAGCAATTTATAACTATTCTGTAGTGTTTCATGAATATAGTTTTCCTTTCTTAGAACCAATGAATAAATTAGTGTGGTAGAGAATTTTCTGACTAATATAATATAAGTTAGAAAATTAAATTATTGTAGTTGGTCTATCAATTTTTCTTAAACTGTTGCCAGATCTTTCTATTCCCATATGCTCTATTTTAATGTTGATTAAACCTCTATGATAATGATGCTATTAGCATTAGCACTAAGTCATACTTATTAGCATTAGTGGAAAATTATAAATTACAATGTGCCCTTTTGTATTTTGCTATTAACTATTGAGTTGTTGAGAGCCAATCGCATCTATAGTATTATTGGTTTGACTTGGTATATATTAAGATTTAATATATTATAAATAAATAAACAAACAGATAGTACAATGTTATCAAGTATGCAAATTGCTACCAGGGTCAGACTTTTGATATGCACTATTTTCTTAAGAAAAAAAAAAAATCTTGGTAGGTTATCGTGTGATTGATATCTATCTATCTTAAACAATAAACAACTACCTATAAATAAATCATTTTTGAAAGTGTAATGTTTGAGTCCCTGCAGCCTGCAATTTAATTTTATATTTCCATTATGAATTAGACCCTACATTGATACACTCAGCATCTAGAAGATTATTGAAAAACAAGGCCACCGCATCATCCATAGCCTCATCTAGTTCCGTGTTCTTGTTGAGAACTTTGTAATTATTGTTTTTAAATTCCTCATGCCTTTTAATTGTTGCAGAAGCCTAAAAGACTAAGAAGAACAAAGAACATGGATGACACTGAGCTGAATAACAAAGCAAAATTGATCTTCATTCCTTCACCAGGAATTGGTCACTTGTCTTCAGCTCTTGAATTTGCAAAACTTCTAATCAACCGTTATAACCACCTTTCCATCACAATCCTCTGCATCAAGCTCACTACCACCTCCATTTCTGATTCATATATAAAATCAGATTTATCATCACAATCACAAATCGAACTTGTCAACGTCCCTGAAATAGAACCACTTCCACCAGAGCTGCTATTGAAAGCTCCACTATACTATGTCTTGACCTTTTTGCAGAACCTTGCGCCGCACGTCAAAGAAACTGTGCAAAGCATTTTATCATCCTATCCGAATTCTGGGTCGGAACCAGCTGTTGCGTTGGTTGTAGATTTCGTTTTTGCTTCGCTGATTGATGTGGGAAGAGAACTGAGCATCCCTTCTTATTTATACATGCCATCAAATGCAGGATTTCTAAGTCTCATGCTTTCTCTCCGCAATCGTCGAATGGAGGATGTTTTCAATGATTCTGATCCTGATATACTGATTCCAGGTATCTCAAATCTTGTTCCTTCAATGGTTTTACCTGATGCTCTTTTAAGCAAAGATGGATACGTTCCATGTCACAAGCTAGCGCAGAAGTTCATAGACACCAAAGGTATAATTGTTAACACTTTTATGGAGATAGAGAAGTATGCTATTGATGCATTATCTGATGGGAAAAATCCTCATATATATGCTATTGGTCCTTTGATTAATCCAAAATCTCATCCAAACTCAAAGTTAGAACAAACCCAATATGATATGATATTGAGATTTCTTGATAACCAAGAAACTTCTTCTGTTGTTTTTTGTGTTTTGGGAGTAGGGGAAGCTTTAGTCCATCCCAAACAAGGGAAATAGCTACGGCGCTTCAGCGTAGTGGAGTTAGGTTCTTGTGGGCTATGCGTTCACCACCGAACAAAGCCAATGATGATGAGAGTGCCTTGCCAGAAGGGTTCTTAGAATGGATGGAAGGCATGGGAATGATTTGCGAATGGGTGCCACAAATTGAGATTCTTGCACACAAAGCTGTTTGTGGCTTCGTGTCGCATTGTGGTTGGAACTCTATTTTGGAGAGCTTGTGGTTTGGGGTACCAATATTGACATGGCCTATCTATGCAGAACAGCAACTGAATGCTTTTAGGATGGTGAAAGAGTTTGGATTAGCATTGGAGTTAAAACTGGAATATAGAACTGGAAGTGATGTTGTAATGGCAGATGAGATAGAGAAAGGACTGAAAAAATTGATGGAGAAAGATAGTATTGTGCACAAGAAGTTGCAAGAGATGAAAGATATGGCTAGGAATGCTGTCCTTGATGGTGGATCATCTTTCAATTCTATTGGAGAGTTTGTTGATAGTATATGAGCTTGTGTTACATGCACTCAAAAGTCAAAATTTCTTGTACACTCAGTTGATTCACTTTTCTTTGCTATATTGTGTAGTAGAATAAAAGTAAGCTGGCTCAATGTCCGGAAAAAAAAAAAAAAAAACTAGTATAAAAATAATTTCTAATGTGATATCATAAGCAGGTAGCAACTGACGATGACTATGGTATTTCATTGATATACGTGTTCCTTGCTTAGAATCAGTGAATAAAGAACCTCAAAATGTTTATTTTCAGTATCCATAGACTATCAAATACTATCAGCCTGTATGAATCATAAGACTATTACTAGTTACTAGTTACTAGTTAAAGAAGAAAGAGGGGGGAACTCCAAACAATAGTTTCTTAGTTGTTGAGAAATGTTATTATTGGAACACTCCATAATTATTTAAGCAATAAAATTACTATTAAATAAATGTCCTTTTTTTTCTTTCTCTATGTTTAATATAGGAGTAATAAAAGTTATTAAATTTTCCTAGCTAGCGTCCTATCTTTGCCGCATAGGTTAAGAAGGTTGAAATGGAGATACTTCAACCATTCAATGATTCAATGCATTCAGTGTCTTTCTTTTAAAATAATTTTTGAATTTAATTTTGATCATCACAATATAAAAGTTTTATAAGTACGAGTGTGTAAGAATTAAGTTTTGAATTTAATTTTGATCATCACAATTATCTAAAGCCACATCATTAATTTTATATTGATTGCATAAATAAATTATCTAAAATAACAATTATTATTATATGACTGTGTAAGATATTAAAATTAAACTCAAAATTTTTATATAAAAAAATTCGAATCTTAGATAAAAATTAGCGAAATATAAAATTTATGAGTTTTATTCTTAATTTAATAAAAAATTAAAGGTTACGTGTATGCTAAAATTAGTCACAAAATCAATTATTATATATTTGTGTATAAACACATGTATTATTTAATTTATTTTCAATGTGTATTTTGTATGTCAACATATGTTTCATACTAGTGGCCTATGATGCACAAATACTAATACTAATACAAACACGGGAAACGACACGACATGAGTCAGACACAAATTTTAGATTCTTATAAGACTCAGGGATACGACATATACATACATACATACATACATACATACATACATACATACATACATACATACATACATATATATATATATATATGATATTTTGATATATATTAATATTAAAATATAAATTAAAATTTTAACTTTTTTTAATATTTTCAAATTAGATAAAGTATTTAAAATATTTTTTATTTGATAAATTATAATATATATTAATTCTAAACTCATTTTAAGAATATATGTTAAGAATATAATTAAACATGCTAATATGTGATGGTATTAAGGTGTGTCTAAGTGTGTCTAGTAAAAAAAGTTTATTTTTTTTTATCAAGATACAGTTGGATATAAAAAGTGAGTATTGATGGTATTAAGGTGTGTCTAAGCGTATCTAGTAAAAAAAATTTATTTTTTTATCAAGACACGGTTAGACACAAAAAAGAGTGTTGATAGATATTGTATTTGAAATGTGTCTGGCATATAAATACAACTATCTAATAAAGTACCTTTATTTTATAGCCAATGATTATTTTAGTGACTAATTTTAGTATGATTATTGTAATACCCTACCACACAGAGCTTTATGCTTATGACGTAAATTAAAAGTGACGAGGTGCTACGACCTCTAAAAGTAAAATACATACATACATAACAAGGATAAAATAGCTAGGAGCCTTAAAAGAAAAAGGTACGATCAAAACAAAACCGAAGATGCATCACTAACGAAAAATGATAAGACAAAAGCTTATACAGAAAATCAAAAGACACACTGATGAGCGGATAATTTATACGCTTTTTGGCATTATTTTTAGGTAGTTTTTAGTAGTATCTAGCTACTTTTAGGGATGTTTTCATTAGTTTTATGATAAATTCACATTTCTGGACTTTACTATGAGTTTGTGTATTTTTCTGTGATTTCAGGTATTTTCTGGCTGAAATTGAGGGACCTGAGCAAAACTCTGATAAAAGGCTGACAAAGGACTGCTGATGCTGTTGGATTCTGACCTCCCTGAACTCGAAATAAATTTTTTGGAGCTACAGAACTCCAAATGGCACGCTTTCAACATCGTTGGAAAGTAGACATCCAGAGCTTTCCAGCAATATATAATAGTCCAAACTTTATTTGTGATTAGACGATGTAAACTGGCGCTCAACGCCAGTTCCATGCTGCATTCTGGAGTCAAACGCCAGAAACACGTCACGAACCAGAGTTGAACGCCAAAAACACGTTACAACTTGGCGTTCAACTCCAAAAGAAGCCTCTGCACGTGTAAAGCTCAAGCTCAGCCCAAGCACACACCAAGTGGGCCCCGGAAGTAGATTTCTGCATCAATTACTTACTTCTGTAAACCCTAGTAGCTAGTCTAGTATAAATAGGACATTTTACTATTGTATTAGACATCTTTGGTCTCGGTTTTATTCCATTATTCATCTTAGGAGACTATTGTTCACGTTTTGGGGGCTGGCCATTCGGCCATGCCTGGACCTTCATCACTTATGTATTTTCAGTAGTGGAGTTTCTACACACCATAGATTAAGGGTGTGGAGCTCTGCTGTACCTCAAGTTTTAATGCAATTACTACTATTTTCTATTCAATTCAGTTTATTCCTATTCTAAGATATTCGTTGCACTTCACCATGATGAATGTGATGATCCGTGACACTCATCAGCATTCTCACCTATGAACACGTGACTGACAACCACCTCCGTTCTACCTTAGACCGAACGCATATCTCTTAGATTCCTTAATCAGAATCTTCGTGGTATAAGCTAGAATTGATGGCGGCATTCATGAGAATCCGGAAAGTCTAAACCTTGTCTGTGGTATTTCGAGTAGGATTCAGGGATTGAATGACTATGACGAGCTTCAAACTCGCGATTGTTGGGCGTGATGACAAACGCAAAAGAATCAATGGATTCTATTCCGGCATGATCGAGAACCGACAGATGATTAGCCGTGCTGTGATAGAGCATTTTGACCTTTTTCACTGAGAGGATGGGATGTAGCCATTGACAACGGTGATCCCCTACATACAGCTTGCCATGAAAAGGAGTAAGAAGGATTGGATGAAGGTAGTAGAAAAGCAGAGATTCAGAAGGAGCACAGCATCTTCATACGCCTATCTGAAATTCTCATCAATGATTTACATAAGTATTTCTATCTTTATTTCCTGTTTATTTATTATTATTATTCGAAAACTCCATAACCAATTATTATCCGCCTAACTGAGATTTATAAGATGACCATAGCTTGCTTCATACCAACAATCTCCGTGGGATCGACCCTTACTCACATAAGGTTTATTACTTGGACGACCCAGTGCACTTGCTGGTTAGTTGTGCGAAGTTGTGAAGAAAGTGCTGAGTTATAAACGCGCATACCAAGTTGAATGCCATTATTAGAGATCACAATTTCTTGCACCAAGTTTTTGGCGCCGTTGCCGGGGATTGTTTGAATCACAATTACGTGCAACAACAGCGCCAAGTTTTTCTGATCTGGCAACAGCACCAAGTTTTTGGCGCCGTTGCCGGGGATTGTTCGAGTTTGGACAACTGACGGTTCATCTTGTTGCTCAGATTAGGTAATTTTCTTTTTGTTTTATTTTCAAAAAAATTTTCAAAAATCTTTCAAAAAAATTTTACTTCTGTTTTCAAAAAAATTATTCTAAATTTTTAAGAATGAATTCTAGTATTTCATGAAGCATGTTGTAGCCTGGTTGACTGTAATGCCATGTCTAAATTCTTTTGAACTGAGTCTTCCTCTTCACATGCTTGAACTATGTATGCTAAAGCTTGGCTGGCTATTAAGCCATGTCCAATTTCTGGACCAGAGCTTTAGACTAACATTGAAAGATTCCTGGAATTCTTATTAAAAATTTTGAATTTCTTATTTTATTTTTCCTATATGTTTTCGAAAAAAATATACAAAAATCCAAAAAAAATTATAAAATCATAAAAATAAAAAATATTTTGTGTTTCTTGTTTGAGTTTAGAGTCAATTTTAAGTTTGGTGTCAATTACATGTTTTTAAAATTTATGCATTTTTTGAAAATTCATACATGTGTTCTTCATGATCTTCAAGTTGTTATTGGTAAGTCTTCTTGTTTGATCTTGATATTTTCTTGTTTTGTGTTTTTTTTGTTGTTTTTCATGTGCATTCTTGCATTCATAGTGTCTAGGCATTAAAGATTTCTAAGTTTGGTGTCTTGCATCTTTTCTTTGCATCAAAAGTTTTTTCAAAAATATGTTCTTGATGTTCATCATGATCTTCAAAGTGTTCTTGGTGTTCATATTGACATTCATAGTGTTCTTGCATGCATCATGAGTTTTGATTCATAATGTTCATGTTGTGAGTCCTTTTTTGTTGTTTTTCTCTCTCATCATTAAAAATTAAAAAATTCAAAATATAAAAAATATCTTCTCTTTATTTCTCTCAAAATTTCGAAAATTTGAGTTGACTTAGTCAAAAATTTTTAAAATTAGTTAGTTCTTATAAGTCAAATCAAATTTTCAATTTAAAAAAATCTTATCTTTTCAAAATCTTTTTCAAAAATCAAATCCCTTTTACTTTTATCTTATGATTTTCGAAAATTTAAAACTATTTTTCAAAATCTTTTTCTTATTTTATTTCAAATTTTTGAAACTTAACTAACAAGTAATGCGATTGATTCAAAAATTTGAAGTTTGTTACTTTATTGTTAAGAAAGGTTCAATTTTTAAATTCTAGAATCGTATCTTTTAGTTTCTTGTTAGTCAAGTAATTAATCTTAATTTTAAAAATTAAATCTTTTCCAACCATATCTTTTTAATCATATCTCTTTAAAAAATTTGATTTCAAAATATCTTCTTATCTTCTTATCTTTTCAAAATTAATTTTCAAATCTTTTTCAACTAACTAATTGACTTTTTATTTGTTTCTTATCTTTTTCAAAACCACCTAACTAATTTTCCCTATCAATTTTTTGAAAATATCTCTTCCTTTTCAAAATTCTTTTTAATTAATTAATTGTTTTAAATTTTAATTTTAATTTTATTTCACCTTTAATTTTCGAAAATCATTAACTCCTTTTCAAAAATTATTTTCGAAAACTTTTCTCTCTCATCTTAGTCTATTTATTTATTCATTTACTAACACTTCTCTTCATCTCAAATCTCTGCTCCTATCCTCACCCTTGTGTTTGGATTATTCATTCTTCTTCACTCTTATTCCCTTTCTTCTTCTACTAACATAAAGGAATCTCTATACTGTGACATAGAGGATTCCTCTTCCTTTTCTGTTCTCTTCTTTCTCATATGAGCAGGAATAAGGAAAAATGCATTCTTGTTGAAGCTGATCCTGAACCTGAAAGGACTCTGAAGAGAAAACTAAGAGAAGCTAAACTACAACAATCCAGAGACAACCTTACTGAAATTTTCGAACAAGAAAAGGATATGGCAGCCGAAACCAACAACAATAATGCAAAGAGGATGCTTGGTGATTATACTACACCTACTTCCAAGTTTGATGGAAGAAGCATCTCAATTTCTGCAATTGGAGCAAACAATTTTGAGCTGAAACCTTAACTAGTTGCTCTAATGCAACAAAACTATAAGTTTCATGGACTTCCATCAGAAGATTCCTACCAGTTTTTAATTGAGTTCTTGCAGATCTGTGAGACAGTTAAGACTAATGGAGTAGATCTTGAAGTCTACAGGCTCATGCTTTTCCCTTTTGCTGTAAGAGATAGAGCTAGAACATGGTTGGACTCACAACCTAAGGATAGCCTGGACTCTTGGGATAAGCTGGTCACGGCATTCTTGGTTAAATTCTTTCCTCCTCAAAAGCTGAGCAAGCTTAGAGTGGATGTTCAGACCTTCAAGCAAAAAGATGGTGAATCCCTCTATGAAACTTGGGAAAGATACAAGCAGATGACCAAAAAGTGTCATTCTGACATGTTTTCAGAGTGGACCATGATAGATATATTCTATTATGGTCTGTCTGAGTTCTCTAAGATGTCACTAAACCATTCTGCAGGTGGATCCATTCACCTAAAGAAAATGCCTGCAGAAGCTCAGGAACTTATTGAAATAGTTGTAAATAACCAATTCATGTACACTTCTGAGAGTAATTCCGTGAATAATGGGACGCCTCAGAGGAAGGGAGTTCTTGAAATTAATGCTCTAAATGCCATATTGGCTCAGAACAAAATGTTGACTCAGCAAGTCAACATGATTTCTCAAAGTCTGAATGGATGGCAAAATGCATCCAACAGTACTAAAGAGGCATCTTCTGAAGAAGAAGCTTATGATCCTGAAAACCCTGCGATGGCAGAGGTAAATTACATGGGTGAACCCTATGGAAACACCTATAATTCTTCATGGAGAAATCATCTAAATTTCTCATGGAAGGATCAACAAAAGCCTCAACAAGGCTTTAATAATGGTGGAAGAAACAAGTTTAGCAATAGCAAGCCTTTTCCATCATCTTCTCAGCAACAGACAGAGAATTCTGAGCAGAGCACCTCTAACTTAGCAAATATAGTCTATGATCTGTCTAAGGCCACTTTAAGCTTCATGAGTGAAACAAGGTCTTCCATAAAAAATTTGGAGGCACAAGTGGGCCAGCTAAGTAAGAAAGTCACTGAAACTCCTCCTAGTACTCTTCCAAGCAATACAGAAGAGAATCCAAAGAGAGAGTGCAAGGCCATTGATATAGTCAATATGGCCGAATGCAAGGAGGAAGGGGAGGACGTGAATCCCAATGAGGAAGACCTCATGGGACGTCTCCCAACCAAGAAGGAGTTCTTTATTGAGGACTTAAAGGAATCTGAGACTCATATAGAGACCATAGAGATCCAATTAAACATCCTTCTGCCATTCATGAGCTCTGAAAACTATTCTTCCTCTGAAGAGGATGAAGATGTAACTGGAAAGTAAGTTGCTCAATATCTAGGAGCTATCATGAAGCTGAATGCCAAGTTGTTTGGTAATGAGACTTGGGAAGGTAAACCTCCCTTGCTCATTAGTGAACTAGATACATGGGTTCAGCAAACTTTACCTCAAAAGAAACAAGATCCTGGTAAATTCTTAATACCCTGTACCATAGGCACCATGACCTTTGAAAAGGCTCTGTGTGACTTAGGGTCAGGCATAAATCTTATGCCACTCTCTGTAATGGAGAAGCTAGGGATCATTAAGGTACAGCCTATCATATTCTCATTGCAAATGGCAGACAAGTCAGTAAGACAAGCTTATGGATTGGTAGAGGACGTGTTGGTAAAGGTTGAAGGCCTTTACATCCCTGCTGATTTCATAATCTTAGACACTAGGAAGGAGGAGGATGAATGCATCATCCTTGGAAGACCTTTCCTAGCCACAGCAAGAGCTGTGATAGATGTTAACAGAGGAGAATTAGTCTTTCAATTGAATGGGGACTACCTTATGTTTAAGACCCAAGGGTGTTCTTCTTTAACAATGGAGAGGAAGCATGAAAAACTTCTCTCAGTACAGAGTCAAAGAGAGACCCCACAATCAAACTCTAAGTTTGGTGTTGGGAGGCCACAGCCAAACTCTAAGTTTGGTGTTGAATCCCCACATTCAAACTCTAAGTTTGGTGTTGGGAGTCCACAACATTGACCTAATCACCTTTGAGGCTCCATGAGAGCCCACTGTCAAGCTAGTGACATTAAAGGAGCACTTATTGGGAGGCAACCCAATTTTTATTTATCTTATTTTATTTTTCTTTTATTGTTATTTTATGTTTTATTAAGTTCATGATCATGTGGAGTCACAAAATAAATATTAAAATTAAAAACAGGATCAAAAATAGCAGAAGAAAAAGCACACCCTAGAGGAAGGGCTTACTGGTGTTTGAACGCCAGTAAGAAGCATCTGGCTGGCGTTCAACGCCAGAAACATGCTACAGATGGGCACTGAACGCCCAAAACAAGCATCAATCCGGCGTTCAAACGCCAGAATTGCATGCAAGGCATTTCACATGCCTAATTAGTGCAGGGTTGTTAAATCCTTGACACCACAGGATCTGTGGTCCCCACATGATCATATCAGGATCTGTGGACCCCACAGGATCCCCACCTACCTCAACACACCTTCTATCCTCTTCACACAATCCAATAACACTCTTCCCCAAAACCCTTCACCAATCACCTCAATCTCTCTTTTCCATCACCTCTTCACCACTCACATCCTTCCACTCTTCCCCATAAACCCCACCTACCTTCAAAATTCAAAATCTCTTTCCCACCCAAACCTACCCTAAATAGCCGAACCTTAACCCCTCTCCCTCCACTATATAAACCCCTCCATTCTTCTTCATTTTCACACAACACAACCCTCTCTTCTCCTCCTTGGCCGAAACACAACCCTCTTTCCCTCTCCTCCATATCTTCTTCTTCTTCATCTATTCTTTCTTCTCTTGCTCGATGGCGAGCAATATTCTAAGTTTGGTGTGGTAAAAGCATAGCTTTTTTTTATTTTTCCATAACCATTGTTGGCACCTAAGGCCGGAGAAACCTCTAGAAAAGGGAAAGGGAAGACAAAAGCTTCTACCTCCGAGTCATGGGAGATGGAGAGATTCATCTCTAAAGCCCATCAAGACCACTTCTATGATGTTGTGGCCAAGAAGAAGGTGATCCATGAGTTCCCTTTCAAACTCAAGAAAAATGAGTATCCGGAGATCCGACATGAGATCCAAAGAAGAAGTTGGGAAGTTCTGACCAACCCCATTCAACAAGTCGGAATCTTAATGGTTCAAGAGTTCTATGCCAATGCATGGATCACTAGGAACCATGATCAAAGTGTGAACCCGAATCCAAAGAATTATCTTACAATGGTTTGGGGGAAATACTTAGATTTTAGTCCGGAAAATGTGAGGTTGGCGTTTAACTTGCCCATGATGCAAGGAGATGCACGCCCCTACACAAGAAGGGTCAACTTTGATCAAATGTTGGACCAAGTCCTTATGGACATATGTGTTGAAGGAGCTCAATGGAAAAGAGACTCCAAAGGCAAGCCGGTTCAATTAAGAAGACTGGACCTCAAGCCTGTGGCTAGAGGATGGTTGGAGTTCATCCAACGCTCTATCATCCCCACTAGCAACCGATCCGAAGTTACTATGGATCGGGCTATCATGATCCATAGCATCATGATTGGAGAGGAAGTAGAAGTTCATGAAGTCATCTCCCTTGAATTCTACAAAATAGCCGAAAAGTCCTCCACCATGGCAAGGCTAGCTTTTCCTCATCTTATTTGCCATTTATGTTACTCAGCTGGAGTTATCATAGAAGGATACATCCCCATTGAGGAGGATAAGCCCATCACTAAGAAGAGGATGGAGCAAACAAGAGAGCCCACTCATGGATCCCAAGAGACGCATGAGGAAGCTCATCACCAAGAAATCCCAGAAATGCCTCAAGGGATGCACTTTTCTCCCAACAATTATTGGGAACAACTCAACACTTCTCTGGAAGATTTGAGTTACAATGTGGATCAATTAAGGGTGGAACATCAAAAGCACTCCATCATTCTCCATGAAATTAGAGAAGATCAAAGAGCAATGAGGGAGGGACAACAAAGGCAAGGAAGAGACATAGAAGAGCTCAAGGATATCATTGGTTCTTCAAGAAGAAAGCGCCACCATCACTAAGGTGGACTCATTCCTTGTTCTTATTTCTCTGTTTTTCAATTTTTAAGCTTTATGTTATCTATGTTTGTGTCTTTATTACATGATCATTAGTATGTAGTAACTATGTCTTGAAGCTATGAATAATTCCATGAATCCTTCACCTTTCTTAAATGAAAAAAGTTCCTAATTCAAAAGAACAAGAAGTACACGAGTTTCGAATTTATCCTTGAAATTAATTTAATTATATTGATGTGGTGACAATACTTTTTATTTTCTGAATGAATGCTTGAACAGTGCATATTTTTTATCTTGTTGTTTATGAATGTTAAAATTGTTGGCTCTTGAAAGAATGATGAATAAAGAGAAATGTTATTGATAATCTGAAAAATCATGAAATTGATTCTTGAAGCAAGAAAAAGCAGTGAAGAACAAAGCTTGCGAAAAAAAAATTTTGTGAAAAAAATATAGAAAGAAAAAGAAAAAGCAAGCAGAAAAAGCCAATAGCCCTTAAAACCAAAAGGTAAGGGTAAAAAGGATCTAAGGCTTTGAGCATCAATGGATAGGAGGGCCTAAGGAAATAAAATCCAGGTCTAAGCGGCTAAATCAAGCTGTCCCTAACCATGTGCTTGTGGCATGCAAGTCCAAGTGAAAAGCTTGAGACTGAGTGGTTAAAGTCATGATCCAAAGCAAAAAGAGTGTGTTTAAGAGCTTTGGACACCTCTAACTGGGGACTTTAGCAAAGCTGAGTCACAATCTGAAAAGGTTCACCCAGTCATGTGTCTGTGGCATTTATGTATCCGGTGGTAATACTGGAAAACATAGTGCTTAGGGCCACGGCCAAGACTTATGAAAGTAGCTGTGTTCAAGAATCAACAAATTTAACTAGGAGAATCAATAACACTATCTGAAATTCTAAGTTCCTAGAGATGTCAATCATTCTAAACTTCAAAGGATAAAGTGAGATGCCAAAACTGTTCAGAAGTAAAAAGCTACAAGTCCCGCTCATCTAATTAGAATTAATATTCATTGATATTCTGATATTTATAGTATATTCTCTTCTTTTTATCCTAATTAATTTTCAGTTGCTTGGGGACAAGCAATAATTTAAGTTTGGTGTTATGATGAGCGGATAATTTATACGCTTTTTGGCATTATTTTTAAGTAGTTTTTAGTAGGATCTAGCTATTTTTAGGGATGTTTTCATTAGTTTTTATGCTAAATTCACATTTCTGGACTTTACTATGAGTTTGTGTGTTTTTCTGTGATTTTAGGTATTTTCTGGCTGAAATTGAGGGACCTGAGCAAAACTCTGATAAAAGGCTGACAAAGGACTGCTGATGCTGTTGGATTCTGACCTCCCTGCACTTGCAATGGATTTTCTAGAGCTATAGAACTCCAAATGGCGCGCTCTCAACGGCGTTGGAAAGTAGATATCCATAGATTTCTAGCAATATATAATAGTCCATATTTTATTCGTGATTAGATGACATAAACTGGCGCTCAACGCCAGTTCCATGCTGCATTCTGGAGTCAAACGCCAGAAACACGTCACGAACCAGAGTTGAATGCCAAAAACACGTTACAACTTGGCGTTGAACTCCAAAAGAAGTCTCTGCACGTGTAAAGCTCAAGCTCAGCCCAAGCACACACCAAGTGGGCCCCGGAAGTAGATTTCTGCATCAATTACTTACTTATGTAAACCTTAGTAGCTAGTCTAGTATAAATAGGACATTTTACTATTGTATTAGACATCTTTGGTCTCGGTTTTATTTCATTATTCATCTTAGGAGACTATTGATCACGTTTTGGGGGCTAGCCATTCGGCCATGCCTGGACCTTCATCACTTATGTATTTTCAACGGTGAAGTTTCTACACACCATAGATTAAGGGTGTGGAGCTCTGCTGCACCTCAAGTTTTAATGCAATTACTACTATTTTCTATTCAATTCAGTTTATTCCTATTCTAAGATATTCGTTGCACTTCACCATGATGAATGTGATGATCCGTGACACTCATCAGCATTCTCACCTATGAACACGTGATTGACAACCACCTCCGTTCTACCTTAGACCGAACGCATATCTCTTAGATTCTTTAATCAGAATCTTCGTGGTATAAGCTAGAATTAATGGCGGCATTCATGAGAATCCGAAAAGTCTAAACCTTGTCTGTGGTATTCTGAGTAGGATTCAGGGATTGAATGACTGTGACGAGCTTCAAACTCACGATTGTTGGGTGTGATAACAAACACAAAAGAATCAATGGATTCTATTCCGGCATGATCGAGAACCGACAGATGATTAGCCATGCTATGACAGAGTATTTGGACCTTTTTCACTGAGAGGATGGGATGTAGCCATTGACAACGGTGATGCCCTACATACAGCTTGCCATGGAAAGGAGTAAGAAGGATTGGATAAAGGTAGTAGAAAAGCAGAGATTCAGAAGGAGCACAGCATCTTCATACGCCTATCTGAAATTTCCATCAATGATTTACATAAGTATTTCTATCTTTATTTCCTATTTATTTATTATTATTATTCGAAAACTCCATAACCAATTACTATCCGCCTAACTAAGATTTATAAGATGACCATAGCTTGCTTCATACTAATAATCTCCGTGGGATCGACCCTTACTCACGTAAGGTTTATTACTTGGACGACCCAGTGCACTTGCTGGTTAGTTGTGCGAAGTTGTGAAGAAAGTGCTGCGTTATAAACACGCATACCAAGTTGAATGCCATTATTAGAGATCACAATTTCGTGCACCACACACACATACACACACACACACACACACACACATATAGTTCCAATGGATAAGTATAATCAAGCTCTAAACTCGACTTACAAAATCAAGGCTGTCTAGAATATATATATATATATATATATATATATATATATATATATATATATATATATATATATATAGACACACACACACACACACACACACACACACACACACACACACACAAATACAGCCCTCAAAATAGCAATAACAGAAAAGTCCTGTTTTTCCAAAATAATCCTCTAAAAGAGATGATATACAACATAAGGTACAAAAGTGGAGAATAAAATACATAAACTAAAACAGAATATAAGTCCCAAAAGATAAGTCTTCGCTTCCAAGAAAACAAATCCAGCACGCTCAGTAAGGTGTGTCATCTCTTGCATCTAAAAACAACAAAACATATATGAAATGAGAATCAGAGGTTCTCAATATGGTAAAAGTACCCACATAAATAATAAATGATGTCCCGAAAAGCCAGAAGCATTCCAAAACTCCAACCACCCATATTGATCCTAAAATTTTCACTAAACCAGAATAAGGTAACTATAACTAAGGAATCTAATCTAACTCTTCACTTTCCATTCTCTGCAAACCTCCATTTTACCATGTGGAATAACCCTCAGCGTTTTCTCCACCAGCATGACGGATCTCTCAGAAACAAACACAAACAAGACAAACAAGAAAAACATAAATATATAAATAGATATGGCAAATAGATCAAATAGTAGTTAGTTATAGATAAGCAATTAGGCAAGCCAAATAAATGCATACTCAAACAAAATGTACAAGTGCATATGATGCATGACTGCTCTATGGCCGATGATATCATCTGTCGGTTATACAACCAAACCTGACATGTTTGGTAGCGAACCCTGGACAGAAACACCACCTCGTGGAGCAAGTGAAACTAAGCCACAACCCTTGCATACTACCCGCTTAATTTAGAGCAAGTGGAACGAACCACTACTCCTGCATACTACTCAAGCGGGTGTTTACAAACTCAACCCGGATCAAGTGGAACAAACCAGAATCTTGCATACTATCCAGGCATCTCAATAACTAACCTAGAGCAAGTGGGACAAACCATAACCTTTGTTACTGCCCAGGTATCTCAGTTACTAATATAGAGCAAGTGGGACGAACCACAACCCTTACATACTGCCCAGGCGTCTCAGACATTAACCCGAAGCAAGTGGGACGAGACACAACCCTTGCGTACTGCCAAGATATTTCAATCATTAACCTTAATTCCTTATCACTCAATCAACTTCATTCGTAATCATAATCACGTTTATCATCACATCTCAATCTCATAATCATTCACATTATCCTCATAATCATAATCAATCATTCTCATTATCATATTTATCCCTTTCATAACTCAACATCTCAATATTCATAGATATGCTCACAACATAATTCTCATCATCATCACCTCATTCAACAATATCATAATCGTCTTCATCACATAACTCGTTCAGCATCTCATTTTTAACTCAATTCATTACTTCACAATCTCCTTCAATCTCAATTTAACTCGCTCAATATATATTCGCTCTTATTCCGAAACCTAAAAAAAACTAGCTATCAGACCTTAAACAGGGATTATGAAAATTTACAAGTTTTTCTAAAAGGTCAAACATTTAAAAAATAGAGTTTTGTGTGAAAAATAGGTCTTGTGTGTACGCATCATTGCTATGCATACGCACGCACCAGAATGAATTCCCAGCCTGTGCGTAAGCATTATTGCTATGCGTACGCACAACTTGTAAATTTCCAGGGTGTGTGTACGCACAAGTCTCGTCACATGTCTTGTTCTGTGCGTGCGTATGATAGGGTACATGGGCACCCAAACTAGAAATTCTGGTTTTCTGCAATTTAGAGCATTCAATCCTATCCTATGACAACTAGCCTAAGTTTTCACGCAACATTATATATCATCTACAAGAAACCAAAATTATATCTTGGCCGATTTCTCCCAAAGCTCAAAACACCAAACTTCAAGCTTCCAAAACTCTCAAACAACTTCCATAAGTTCCAGCCACCAAAGCTTTGTTCGAAGTACTCCAATTCACCAATTTGGTTTCAATCAACATAATATTCACCCTAATTTCATATAATTTCATCTTATCAATGCTAGGGTTTACCAATTCATCAATTCACAAGGGTTTAGAGTATCCTTACCTTACCTATTGATGATCGGGTAAAATTCAACAATTATCTAAGGATAGATTTCACCAAAATAATGAGAATCACTTAATACCCTTAACCAAAATGCAAATTCTGAATGGAAGAGAAAATTGAAAACAAAATATAAAGTTTCTTACCATTTTGTTTGGATAAAATTGAAGAGGACCTCGAGACGATTGCATGGCCACAAACATCTCGTTAATCGGAACTCCAAATTAAAAGTTATGTGAAAATAAAATTGGAGGTAAAAAGAAATTAGGTTATTGCTCTTCTCTTCTCTTTCTCAGCGGGAATAATGAAAGAGAAGGCGGAAAAAAGGTTGATGGAGACTATATATGGAGCTAGGTGAGTAGGCTTGGGCCTATTTAAATCCGATTCGTTCGATTTAGTCTGTTAACCCAATTTTGAGTCAAAATTTTTAAAATTAACGTTTTAATTCGTATTTTAAATATTTTTATTTTTTTAAATTATAAGATTTAATTTTTTAATCTTTTTAACTTATAATTAATTATTTATTAATTTACCTTATTTTTATAATTATAATTTAATACTTGTTATTAAGCCAAGATATAAAAAGAACGGAGAAAAAAATTGCCGTGACAAAGAAGAATATTTTCCAACAATAAGTATCTAGCCAGGTAGGATTATACTTTTGTATCTAGCCAAACAAATAAATAAACAAGATTTCAATTCCATGTGGAATTTAGAATTTTTTTATTTAAATTAATAAAATATAATTTTTATTAAAAAAGGTAAATGATCAATATATATATATATATATATATATATATATATATATATATATATGACATATTCTAAATACTGAGACTCATATCACAGAAGAAAATATAAAGTACCTAATTAATGGAATATGACTTAAGTTTTATGTTATAGATTTTGAGTTAATATTTAAAATGATCTTTAAAATTTGACTACTGACTCAATTTAACCTTTTAATTTTTAATTTACTCAATTTATATCTTAAAATTTTAAGGCGTGATTCAGATTAACCCTTTCGTCTAACTCTGTTACCAGAATGATGACGTGTCATCCAAATCTTACCACATGTCTCTCTTTCTTCTTTTTATCATCGCCTCACCACCTCCCCTTTACCAATATTCTCTCTCCTCCAACAAACAACAACATTCACAACTCACCAACATCCACACATTTTTACCGCCATAGTTTTTAAGAGTATAACACGTACATTCACCATTTTTCATTATTGCAAATAGACAGCAAATCAATGAACATGACATCGTTAGAGGCAACACCATGAACCACCATTTATGAAAAGAGCTGTAATGCTTACTTACCGTGACCATTCATCGCCATGCCACAAATAACGACACCCCAAGAAATAACATCCTTATGCACAATCATATTGAAAATCTTGAACCCCATTTTCATGTAACCACACTTAGCATACATGTTGAGCAATTCATTCCCAATATTACCATCAATCACAAGGTCACACCACCCATTGTCCCAAATTCGAAGCACCCTCAGAAATACCTTTACCCATTGCACTCATCTTTGTGTTCTTATTAAGAGAGACTAAAGTGTAGTATTATGTTTTTTTCTTTTTTATTTCTCTTCAATTTGTTAATGTTAGTGATTGTTAATATTGTTTGTTGGGAAGGGAGGACGTTGATAGAGGAAAGATGGTGATACTGATGGTGAGAAAGAGAAGGATCAGATAATAGAAAGACCCTTCTTAAGTGGCAGTAAAAATGTGTGGGTGTTAGTAGGTTGTGAATGTTGTTGTTTGTTGGAAGAGGGAGGGTGTTGGTAGAGGGGAGGTGGTGATGGCGATGGTAAGAGGAAGAAGGAGAGGCATGTGGTGAGGTTTGGGTGCCATGTCATCACTCTGTTGATAGAATTGGACAGAAGGACCAATTTGAGTCACGCCTTAAAATTTTAGGGTATAAATTTGGTCAATTAAAAATTAGAGGATCAAACTGAATCAATGATCAAATTTTGGGGGTCATTTTAAGTATTAACTCTACAGATTTTAGGTATATTTGAGATATAAAATAAATATCGAAAATAGGAATGTGAATGCAAAATACATTTTTAGTGGTTTTCGAATCTCAATCCTCGAGATACATATATCTTAAGCTAGGGGTATATATGGTCTGGTCTGGCTCGAAAGCTCGGTCAGGATCCGAACACTTTAGGGACTAATTTAGTGTGAGTTCATCAGATATAGGATCGGACAAGAATCTCAAAAGTAGATCCGGTTATTATTTAGGTTCGGGTCCGGGTCAAGGCAAACTCGAATTCATCCGACCCATGTGCATTCTAAGAAGACTAAAAAAAGTATATATATTTTAAATTAATTCTAATACTATGTTATATTAATTATAAATTTATTATTTTATTTTTAATCACACTTAGTTGAATTAGAAAATAGATCAAAGAAGCACGGAATTAGAATTTATAGACAAATTCAAATTCAAATTCAAATATGGATATCAACTTCTTGATAACAAGTATATTTTTTCTTCTTTATAAATAAATACATCATAATTTTTTGACATAAAATTTATTAAAGTCTGAACTTTACCGATTTAGACCTAATTATAGTGTGACCTGAAAGTACTATTATTTCACCGGATTTAAAGATGGGTAAGGGTCTCAAAAATAGACTCAGTCATTATTTAGGATCGAATTTGGGTAAAGATGAATTCGATTTCACCCGACCCATTATTCCCCTATCTTAAGCTATATAGTCAAGATGTTTGTTCATTTGAGAGGTTTTGTAAATTTTGAAAAGTTTGGGCGCACTTTAATTTTAATACTAAAAGTATATATGAAGTGCTGGAATTATATTTGCTCAAGGGATATTAACAGAATAAATGTAATGTGGCTCGTAACGGAAGCATTAAATTTTGATATTAGTTTGTCTATCTTTTATTTTAATTAGTTAATTAGTTGATATATTAAAATATTTTGATTTATTTAATTTTAGTTGACATATTATAATAATTTAATTTAATTAATTAAAAAAGTGTGAGAATAATAATTTGTTAGATTAATTTATTTTAATTAATCAGTTGTAATTCAATTTAAGTAGTTAATGTAATCAATATTTATTTGTTAAATTTTATAAATTGTAAAATATTATATTTATTAGTAGTTCAAATTTTGTCAAAGTGCTATACAAAAATTCTATAAACACCCAGTAAATAATTGTTTAATTCGAAAATGGTATTTTCTTCTATTCGATTTCAAAATTCTGTATTTAGCGTTCTTTTAAATGTTGTAGTTTTTCACTGTCATGAGAATAGCGTCTCTACTCCTAAATCTATGGCCCACTCAAAATTTCACGACGTTATCTGTGTTGTAATCTTGTTCTTTGTCAAAGTTAAAAGGATCATCTAATTACATTGCATCCAAATTAAGAGTATGATAATGACTTGGAACATCCGATAATTGTGAAATGGCCAAAGGAAAAGGAAGAAGAAGCCAAGCACCCTACCAGCTGGAATCTTCGACACATACTCCTCAGAAGAATCACTCTTTTTAGACGACCCGATTTTAGCAACATAATCCGAATCAGATTTATTATTGTCTTCTTCGACACTATTGGGAGGTTTGGCAAAATGAATCAGTATTACTGCTACTGGGACTTCCTATAAGATTGAAGAGGACGGCCCACAGCCACTACTTACGTTGTTTAGTATGTACGTTGTACATTACTCTCACATGCTGATTAGCTTCAACAAAAAAATACCCTATTAAAAAATTCTCAAAATACTAATCAATTTCGACTGAAAATGTTTTTTATGCAACTCTCCCAACTTTCTTTAAATTTATTGCCTCCATGTTGTTTAAGTGTATATTTTTTGACGAATCTAAAGGATCAAGACGATAAATGCGTAGCATCAAATTATATTGCACTCAAATATCACCCTTTTCTTACCGTTTTTTTGTAAATCTTTTGGAATAAACTATAAAAAAAATTATTACTAACCATATGTACGAAGAAGAAGGAGAAAAATAGAGAATAATAAGACAGATATAGAGAATAGAGACTCGTACATAAATATACACATATGCCGATTATATTAGCTAAAATTTCTTTCTTACCATACTTCAATACTCATCATCCACTTTATGTACAACCACACAATTGTATCATATTTTAGGTGCAACTATTTTCTTGTTTTTTATATAATATATCATATTCCTTATACACAGTATTCGATTTGTGTTAGTATTGGTTTTTTAGGCTGTGTATCCTAAATGTACAATGTGTATTTAAAATTGTGATTTATCTACACATTACACATTTTAATAAAAATTATATTCTATTAAATTATTAAAAAAAACGTGGAATGCATGTAGCCTCTTCTTAAGATAAGGTTATGTGGAGACAGATTGCACAGTAAGCAGGGTCCGCTAACCATAAATTCCAAGTTAGTTGACAACTTAATGACCCTCCATACTTGCTTTACATAAAAAATAATGAAACCTAACCGTGAAAGTGAAAGGTGTCATCATCATTTCCCACTTGTCTTGTGTGATGGAGAAAAATTCTTCAGTAGTGTTTGTTAAATGAATATTTTCCGACAATAAGACAAAGGGATCTATAACGTTGTTTCACCTTTTTATGTATGATTATAAAAGCTAAGGTGAAACATAAGCTGAAGAAATCATCTCCCACCACACACAGAATTGAGATAATGGAGACCAATAGAGCAGAGTTGATCTTCCTTCCCACTCCAGGATTTGGCCATTTAGTTTCAGCTCTTGAACTTGCAAAGATCTTAATCAACTATGACAATGACCTCTCTATCACAATCCTCTACATCAAGTTCCCATTCGCTCCCTGTGCAGATTCACACATCCAATCGGTTGTATCCTCATGGCCTCAGATCAAACTCATTGATATCCCTGAAGTAGAGCCGCCACCGCAGGAGGTTCTAATGAAATCAGTAGAACACTACATCTTAGTCTACATGGAGAGCCTCAAACCCCATGTGAAGAACACTATACAAAAGATGTTGTCATCTTATCATGACTCTGATTCAAACCCTGTTATTGGGTTGGTCATGGATTACTTCTGTTTGCCCATGGTTGATGTGGCAAAAGAACTTGGTGTCCCTTCTTACATGTTCATGACATCAAATGTTGGGTTTACTGCTCTCAATGTTGCTCTCCTCGAACGCAAAATCGATGATCCGTTCACCGATTCTGATACTGATTTGTTGATTCCGGTATATCTAGTCCAGTTCCTTCAAATGTTTTACCTAGTCCTGCATTTAATAGAGATGGATATGCTGCATATTATAAGCTTGCTCAGAGGTTCAAAGACACCAAAGGGATCATTATTAATTCTTTTTATGAGGTAGAAAAGCATGCTATTGATGCGCTGTCTGATGTAAGAACAACTCCTATCTATGCTGTTGGTCCTTTGATTGATATCAAAGGTCATCCGAATCCGAAGTTAGACCAAATGCAGCATGACAAGATATTGAAATGGCTTGATGAGCAGCCAGATTCTTCTGTTGTGTTTCTATGTTTTGGGAGCATGGGAAGCTTTGGTCCCTCTCAAACAAGAGAAATAGCGACGGCGCTTCAGCACAGTGGAATTAGGTTCTTGTGGGCTATGTGCTTGCCGCCAAACTCGGACAATACAGATAGAACCTTACCAGAAGGGTTTTTGGAATGGATGGAAGGCAGAGGAATGATATGTGGTTGGGCACCACAGGTGGAGGTTCTTGCTCATAAGGCCATTGGTGGCTTTGTGTCGCATTGCGAGTGGAACTCTATTTTGGAGAGCTTATGGTTTGGGGTGCCGATATTGACATGGCCTATCTATGCGGAACAACAGTTGAATGCTTTTCGGATGGTTAAAGAATTTGGGTTAGCAGTGGAGATGAGACTGGATTATAGGACTGGTAGTGATGTTGTAATGGCAGATGAGATAGAAAATGGGTTGAAAAAATTGATGGACAGAGATAATGTGGTGCATAAGAACGTGAAAGAGATGAAAAATATGGCTAGAAAAGCTGTCCTTAAAGGTGGGTCTTCTTTCACATCGCTGGGAGAACTTATTAATAATATGAAAGGCAGTAAGTAATGGGCAATAGCTGTTGTTGTATTTGGTGTTGGTGCTTTCTTATAATCAACATACGAAGCTAAATTATTTAAATGGCTATGGCCAAAATTGTTGTATTAGTTTGTTGATCAAGATTTTATTTGAGTAACTACTACTATTATTCTATCAATTCTATATTGCTTTTCAATTTTAGCCCTTTATGGTAAAAGATCTAAGCCCTAAGTTACCTGAAAATGTCTTAAGTATGATTGTTAATATTGCAGATATTTTGCTAACCAAATGAGTGATTTTTTTACTCCATTGATGAAGACTCAGCAATAAATGAACTCAGTACCAATTACCAAAGTCAGAGAGACCGAAGTTAATAAAAATAACAGCTTTGCCTTCACTATTTTCAAGCCTGTAGAGAAATTTAAAATATGATAGCATGAGTAACAGATGTAAACCATATATGTAAAAATTCATTATGCATTAGCATTGATAGATGGAGCTGATTGAACCAAACACAATATTTATCAAAACTCACCACATCCAAAGGAAATTCATCACGGCGCTAACAGCATAGAGGGAGTAATCATGTGACAAACAAAGTAACCGTGGAAATATTATAAGCACTGAAACAAATTTCGGTTTATCAGATGATGTTTAACACACCAATATACTCATTTCTCCTCGTAACAATGGACTGTGGTGCCCATATCCCATGCCTCAAATCGCTTTTACCTTCTTGACCTCTTCTCGTCTCTCCTATCAAAATCATTTCTTCCTTTTGGGTCCGATCGATCAGAATCGTTTCTATACGATCTGTTTTCCCGCTTCTTGTCATAGTCTTCTCTTGATCGTGGTGCATAATCTTCTTCATCGTGCTTTCTTGATCTCCTTTCTTCCCTGTTACCAGCAAAATCATCATCATTGTACTTTCTTGATTCTCTTGGCTGACCTGGAAACTCATTGTCATCTTGCTTCCTGGGTCTGTTATCCTCCCTTGCATTAGAATCCCTAGACTTGTGATCAAACTCAACATCATCTGGTCTTGTCGACCTCTGGTCTTCCCTTCTACAATGATCTCTAGGTTCAGGTTCCATATCATCAAAACCACTCCTTCTAAATCTTTTCCCCTCTCTCCTAAATCGATCTTCTCTAGACCTATGTTCAGACTCATCATCTTCATGCCTTCTTGATCTTTTTTCATCTCTTCTACTGTTATAATCTCTTCCTTCAAGTTTATCCTCATCTTCATGCCTTTTAAATCTCTTTTCATCCCTTCTACTGTTATTTTCTCTCCCCTGATC
This sequence comes from Arachis stenosperma, assembly GCF_014773155.1. Classification (NCBI taxonomy): domain Eukaryota; kingdom Viridiplantae; phylum Streptophyta; class Magnoliopsida; order Fabales; family Fabaceae; genus Arachis; species Arachis stenosperma. The sequence continues at coordinate 30,635,922 of NC_080383.1, read as the reverse complement.
ATCATCATGCCGCCTCCACATCTCCTCTCTTCTTTCACTTCTCTTGGGTTGGCTGTCAGATCCTTTCTCATTGTCATGGGCTCTGGGGCGTGAATCTCTATCTCTACTTTCAGGAATACGATTTAATTGGTTGTTGCCAGATTGTCTCTCCTTTTTGGGACCCTGGAATTTGTCATGACCCCATTTTGGGGTGTCATCCTCACGTTGACCCCAACCAGTGTTTGCAGCTCTCTGGATAAACCAATAACGACAACAAAGACAACCAATCACTCAAACATATCAAATTGTAACAGGACAGCTTCAAAAGCGTCATTTATACCATAAACAACTTCAAAAGCCCAATTGTATGCAAAGCAAAAGTGAAGAGTAAGTAAATAATGAAAGTAGAGAAAACAAGGTAAGAAAATGAGTGAAGACTTCTAGTTAGAGCTGAGAAGACCTGTCTACCATTATACTTTATGATAAGTGAACCAAGTGTAATCACTATATCAATTTCTCAGACTCACTGGCTGCACTATAATTCAACAGTCAACAAACTAAAACTTATCCACAATCGAATATTCAAATAGCAGTTGACCATGCAGCTTAATTTTATACAAATATTTTTAGAACGAAAGAGCTTATACACATAAGGAGCTCCACTCATGCTGAGAAAAAATATTGGTTTGAGAATCAAAAGTAAAACTGACAGGTACATTTTATTTCCAATTCTTCTATAAATGGAATTAGTTTTATTATTATAAGGTCAAGATTGAAACAAATAAGATTGACAATGTGGAATTAAAATTCCTATTTATTCCAAGTCCACTATATAAACAAAGAAAAAGTTACCCAATTAACTTATTCATTCTTTAAGATCCCATTGCTGGTAATTTTACATCAACAACACAAGAACTATTTGGAAAAATTGATGTTCAGATAAACCAAGTTGAACCAACCCCCAAAAAATTGCAAAATAGAACTTAATTACAACGAAAACAAATTTCTCATTTAAGGTATATATCAATAATCAGAATATAGGCAATAGCTAAATTTTGTTCAAGGCTTCAGTCACAGTTTTTAAATTATCTGTGCAACTTCTTTGACCAACATTGTGCACTGGTCTGCTTAGAACTTAGAAGATTTGCTTAACATGGCCATTGATGTTCCTGTTACTGAAGCATATTCCTAGAAATTATCAGGTTAAGTTTTTGGTAATAGAAGGTACAATAAGACTCTTCGGTGTTGTGCTCTCTTCACTGGGGTATCATTCCAAAATATTTAATTATAAGTTTCATTTTTCACAAATTAATCCCAACACATGAACTAAATAACAATTACTATGTCTTGTCCCACTAGGTGGGGTTGGTTATGGATTATATAACATCCTAGTATGCTATCATAAATCGTATTTCTAATTAAAACCATTAACCCCTAAATCAAATTACATTCGTGGTCCTTATAGATTCCTCTTTACTTAGAACTATCGGATTAATATGCATAATAAAACCGGGTGCATTGTAGCATAATATAATGGTTGAACTTACTTGCTCATCATGAGAAAATTTGCAAGAAGCGCCGCGAGTACATTCCCCTCTTTGGAAAGCTCTACAGACACCTCGGGCCTCCCTCTTCTGGCGCTCGGTCTCTTCATCTTCCTCTTCCTTTTTCTTATACTTATCAACATGATCCACCCTAATAATTCTACCCAAAATCTGCGCTCCATTCAGATTATCTGAGACAGAGAACACAAAAAACTGTAAACAAACACACCATCAAAAACAACAATAACAACGTCTAAGCCTTTCTATTCTTTTCTTTTCATTATGTAACAGCATGAGCTACCTTGATAGATAAAACTCATGATAAAATCTAAGTGATTTTTTGTGCAAAAAATATAAAAATTGAAAATGTAAAGTCTCACCAACAGCAAGATTAGTGCTCCTTTGATCTTCATAAGCAAGGAAGGCAAAACCCTTGGATTTTCCGGTACCTTTATCCCTAACGAGATTAACATCCACAACTTCCCCATACCTGAGTTTAACCAAATACAAATGAACATTAAAATTGAAATTAACAAGGGGAAAAAAGGTAAAAAATGAAAGCGTAAAGGGAATGATTAACTGAGCAAAAACGGCGAGGAGGTCGCCCTCGGTGAGGTCGAAGGGGATGCCGCCGACGAAGACATAAGCGGATTCTTTGTATTTGGCGTGCCAGGAAGCATCTTCGCCGATTCCGAGAGAGGCTTCTTTGGAGTTGATGCTCTGAATGCGCTTCACTAGGGTTAGCGGATTCATTGGGTTGCACTCTCTGTCTGTCTCTGGAAAGTGAGAGAGAGAGAGTTTGTGTGGGTGTAAGTTAGGGCAGGAAGCTGCTACCAGTAGGAGGAAGGAGTAGGGGGGGAGACAACTGAGTTTTTTTTTTTTTTTTTGAAGGTAGACAACTCAGTTGAGAACTGAGCAAGGTTGCGAGAACCGGACCGGTCAATGAACCGGTGAGGTTACTGGTTCAATGGTTTAATGGTTCGACCGGGGTTCAACCGGAGTTCAACCGGTTTAATTAAATATTAAATAAAATTATTAAAAACCTAAAAATAATTTTAAATATATTAATTTAATAAAAAATCGTTAAAAAATCGTTAAAAAACTGGCCGGTTCGACCGGTTTATCGGTTAACTGGCCGGTTCGACCGATTTTTTTACCGGTTTTTTACTAGCCAGTTTTTGAGTTTACCCGGACCGGTTAACTGACCGGTTTCCGGTTTTTCCGGTTGAACCGGCCAGTCCGGTCCGGTTTTTAGAACCATGGAACTGAGATCACAATTCACAACCAGTGTTCTTCTTACAAAGTTACAATAATTTTCTTAAGAATTAGAATTAATTTCTTCAATTTGTTATCAAATTATAGCTCTTAGTTTAGCCCAAATATAAATCATACCTAGTTTGATATGATTTTCAATTTCATCGTCGTAGATTGTCTTCTAATACTTTATAAAAAAATTTTAGTTTTATGCTATTTTATAAAAAAAAAAGAAAAACTACTATTTATACTCATGAACTTTACGAACGTTGACAAAAGTACTCGAGAAGAAGAAAAGTGACTTTTTACCTATGAAAGACTGGATCCGTCTGTCGATAGTACTCGCACATCAATAAAACGTTAGCTCCATTAAGTTAAAAGCCAACATGACATGTTAACTGCTTACCTGGCTTTTGATTTTTAATTTGAATTTTTTTAATAACCTTCCAGGTGGATATAGAAGAGAGAGAGAGAAACGTTAGAGTCACTTCGCACCATTCCATCTTCTTCCTCACCACCCTTATGCATGCCTTAGCAGAGAGAGACGTGAACCACGTACTGAACCCGACGCCACCAACCAATCCGCCCAACCGCCTCCATTCGCCTAAAACACCACCGGCGACCAGCATCACCCAATCCTTCTTCCATTTTCTTCTCTATTTTCCTATTTCTTCCCTCCTTTACGCGTAGTCACTCTGTCTCAGCGCGAACAGCCCCTACTTCGCATCTTCCAGTGTAGCGAGGAACCAAGGGCGGCGAACTTTTGTGCCGATGCGACCGCCGCTCCTCCGCCTCGCCCAATTTCTTCGTCCTTCCCTTTAATCAGCGCAGGTTCAATTCCCTTTTCCTGCTTTCCTGTCTTTCTTCTCTTTATTTTTATTGCTTTTTCATTCTGTTTTAGTTATCTGGGTAGGTTAAGTTACATGATTTCTATGTTTTGGAGTGAATGTGTTTGCTGTGGCTGAATTTTGTGGGTTGTTTGATGCCAACATAGAACTAAACACGCTGTCTGAATTTGCTGCACACCACATGTTCGATATATCGCCTGAATGAAGTTTTTTATTTAAACCTTATATCTGATCAGAATAGGGTTTAAGTTTTGTTTTCATTAGGCATTTTAATTCACAAATATGCAGTTTTCTGAACTTCGTGATGATGATTGTGATTAAACTTTGGTTATGCGTTAGTTGAATGTCCTTGTTGAACACCAAGTTATCTATATGTTGTTGTCACTCAATGAAGAGATACCTACCTAACAAAATGTAATTTGGTAAATTCTTCATATTTTACATAGTTGAAAATAATACCACCACCACCATAAGATAATTATAGTTTTCAGGGGACATTTTTCTGAAAACATTCAGTATTTTACACGGATTGGCAGCAAGCATAGCCTATTACATATTCCTCACCAAACATCATAACATGTATATCTCAAATCATTATTCTATAAATCAATAATTGAAACTCTATTTTTCATGTAATAAATAATGGAAAGGATTAAGGGATGTATTGGGCTGATAAATGCAGTTTAGCTAAAATTTCAAATAATGTATAACTAAAATTGTACTAATTCTGAATTATTCTAATAAATTTAAATCATATCTTTTTTATTGTGTAATAAATTTATAGAAACAATAGTCATTTAATTATTGAGTGAATCATATTTTATAATTTAATAATTAAAAAAGTCATAAACATTGTCCAAATTTTTTCGTGAGTCAAATTTAGTGAAAATAGACAATTAAGTTTTCCATGAACCAGGATTTGTTCATTTAGTGGTAATAGACATACCTACATAATTAATAAGATTTACATGAATAATAATATTTTAAGAAACTAATTATCACGTTAATATTTTAAATTTTCATCTATTGGCTAACTAAAACATTTTTATCTATTTTATGTTAAATATTTTTATCTATTGCAGTTTAGCTTCTCTTATTGCTTGTCTCAAATAAAGTGCAACTGTTTTATGAACTTTTTGATGATGATTGTGATTAAACTTTGGTTATGCGCTAGTTAAATGTCCTTGTTGAAATAGTAGGTGTATTGATATGGAATGTTCATTCTTTTTTTATTGACAGAAATGGCTACCACGACGCATATCACATTAATAATACACCATAGAGGTAGACTTGAAAGGGGATCGGATGGCAAGTTGTGTTATGCAGAAGGTGAAATTACTGAGGTGGAGAGAGTTAACGTGGATACTCTGAATGGCTTCTTCATTAGTGACCTACTGAAAGACATTGGGTATCCAATCATCTCCGATTTCTACTAGCGACAGCCTGGAATGGAAATTGAGGGTGGTTTGAGGCTTCTGCGACTTGACATGGATGTCGTTAAGATGTATGAAGCTACTGTGGAGAATGGGCATAAGATTGAATTATACACAGAGCACCCAATTAGCCAAGCAGATGTTGTAGATACGAATGAAGAAGCTGGTGTAGAAGCACCTGATCAGGTTAATGTAACTCCATCAAGGAGGAGGAGGAAAGTTTGTGTCAAGAGGACTCCAACCCCAAAGAAGACAATAGGTCCTAGAAGAATTCTTCACCTGGAAGGGGTACATACTGAAGCCCAAATTACAGAGGAGACCCATGGTACAGAAAAGGCCCAACCAGATGCCAGCCCAAATCCATCAGTTCCAGCTACACCAAAGACAGTTCATGTATCTGAAGAATCTGCTACACCAAAGCCGTTTGGAAAGGGAGAAAAAAGAGAGCAACTATTGGAGGCCCTTCCCATCCGGTGATGAAGATGGAAATGTCTATGAGGTTCAAAGGCTACCTGTGAAGGTGAGTGTTGACTTGGAGAGAATGACCTGTTCATGCAGGTTATGGCAGCTTACTGGACTTCCATGTAGGCATGCCTGTGCTGCCATTGCATACCAAAATCGCAGGGCCGAGAACTCCCTTCACAACTGGCTTACTATGGGAGCATACAACCTAGCATATCAGTGGACAGTTCAACCTGTCCCAAGCCAGGAGTACTGGGAGAAGGGAAACCACTATCCATTGTTGCCTCATGTGTATAGAAAACCTATTGGGAAACCTACAAAAAAGAGAGACGCTCGTAGAGATGGTCCTAGAGAGAATCCTGATCCCCATAGAGCAAAGAGGAGATATGGCCCCATTAAATGTACATATTGTCTGAAGGTATAACCTAACATTCCATGTCTCATTTGTTTACTTTTGCATATTGGTTGTATTGTAAAGAAATTAAAATTGTAGTTATTGCTACTGTTTTCTCAAACTGGTCATAACAGCAGAGGATGTGACAAGAAGAAAGAAGCTATGGCTAGTGGAGGAGCTGCATCAGGTAGTGGTAATCAGCATCAGGGTGCAGCAGCAACAACTGAAGGTATGGGTGTTGATAATCTTGATGAGGATGCTGTCAGAGAGCAAGAGATGTATTGGAAAAAGACTTTGGAGGCAGCAGATGTTGAAGCATCAGCTTCAGATTCACCCAGTGTAAGTTATTTATATCCACTCTCTTCTTCTACTTATTGGCATGAAGATAATTTTATCTTGCATTAAAAATTTGAGCTAATGCAATTATCAACATTTATAGGTGAATGTTGATGATCTGAACTGTGTGAATCCTTCTAAAGAACCTATGGCAGTAAGACCTCCACCTTCTAACTCCTCTACTGCATATGTGCCACCTAGACCTATCATAAAGCCAACCATGTCCAAGAGACCAATTAGGAGGAGAAATATTAAGAGGCCACCACTGTCACAACCTTCTCCCCTCAGACCTGCCCCACCACAACCTACTACCATAACGCCTACCACACCACAACTTTCTGTTGTTAGGCCTACATCACCAACTAACTAACCGCCTCCAAGAGTTACCAGACAAACAATGCATGGTGCAAGTCGAGGGACCACTACACGATTTATGCGATTCATGCCAACTCCACCATCCATAATTCAAACACCAGGCACATGGCCAGTACCTGGGTTCCGTCCACCAACAGGAGCATCTTCAAGTGACAACAACAACGGGGTTTCTAGTGGCAGCAGCAACTCCACACCCAACAAATAGGATTTTTTAGTCTGAATTTGTTTTTTGATGAAGTACTTGCTGTAATGAGAGCTCCATGAACTCTTATATTATGGTCTTTTTGTAACTTATGCCTAGTAAAAACAGCATACAACTTGATACTTTCATGTTCATGGTTTGTATTGGTTCTATTAGGTACATTTGATTTGCTACAGCTACATCAAACTCATACCCTCGTTTTGAGGCTTTTGTTGATAACTGCATATGAGTAAATTACTTCAAGGTTTATTATAGCTTATGGAATAAATTACTAGTTCCATTTCCAGGTTACAACTTTGCTATTTATTTTACAATACCATGTTTCTGGCTAGATTAAGACAAATCACGACATCTATATTTCTTTTTTTGTCAAAATTGAGTTAACTCCAATCTAACAGATATCAAATACATTAACAATCATGGACATTAATGTCATAACACAACTTGACTTTTTCCACAACAAGTGAAGATAGTAACAGAGTTTTGAAGTTTATCATCATTGAGACCAACTAGCTTCTAAGTTCATCATAATTGAAACCAAAAAGCTGCACAAAAAGATCCCAGGACAACATACACCATAAGCACAGTTACATATTGATTAATTGGAGTAGATTCAGCCCTACACAAATCAGTAAACTCAAAAAAATAGTTATAATCCATGACCTAATAGTTCTAATTTCACCCTGGAGATTCCCTATCTTTAACAAGATCTTCACACTATTCTCTTGAATCTCTTTTCTTTGCCCAGTGAGATTGACCTCATGGTTACTACAGGAGCTATCTTGATTTTTTCTAACAAGGGCTCTTGCCAGTACCTCCCATCCTCCGTCAATCTCATCCACCCATACAAAATACTTGCAATCCATCATCTGTAGTGTGAAAGGGAGGAATAAGGATTCATTCACAATAAGTTAATCTGATCAGAAGCACAAAAATAAAAAGACTTACCTTTCATAGAGGACACCTTACGAACCATCTCCCAGGATTTGTTAAGGTTCCAGATTGTAGCAACACCACACCCTGTCCATAAAAGCATTTCCCAGACAAAGTCTTCTCGTCACCCCTCTTGGAAGACGAAGTCCCTTCTTCGCTGATGCTTCCATTCGAAGAACATTGGTTACCTCTGCTTCTCCTAGACATTCTAGGGTTTTGAAATTGAAATTGGGGAAATAGTTGAGGATAAATTAGGGAAATGGGTGATGTTATAACGGTATATTTATGCTTGGACACGTTAGACTGCTGATTCAAAGCCAGGTAAGCAGTTAACGTGCCATGTTGGCTTTTAACTTAACGGAGCTAACGTTTTATTGACGTTCGGGTACTATCGACAGACGGATCCAGTCTTTCATGGGTAAAAAGTCACTTTTCTTTTTCCATGGGTACTTTTGTCAGCGTTCATAAAATTCATGGGTACAAATGATAGTTTTTCCAAAAAAAAAAATCAGTTATATACTACTATAAACATTTTAAAGTTTACACATTTTTATTGTACGTATTAATATTTTTTATAACATAGTAAATATTTTAAATTTATTTTAAATTTAATTAATTTGTATATAGGGTTAAATGCATATTGGATTAGATATGGTCGAAATTTCGATCTGATTTGTACTAAAAACATCAAATCGAATCAGATTCGATCCACACATTTATACATCGGATCAAATTTCATATATATTTGCAAAACATAAAATATTTTAATTTTTTAAAAAATATTAATAAAATTATTTTTTCTATTTTTTAAATATATTTACTTTTAAAATATTATTAAACATATCTTTTTTAAATAATAAAAATAAAATAATGCAATATATATGATAATTATTAGTTAAAATAAAACATAAAAATAATATTTATTTATTTATTTATTTATTTTGTGGATCTGCGGATATACAAGGCCTACAATTTGATTCTATTAGTGTGCGGATAGAATCCGATTCGACAACCTTATGAGTCAGATCTCTATCTGTAGTTTTTGCATCGAATTCGAATAACACTGTAAATATGCTAAATAGATCTGATCCATGAATACATCTTATGTACCGTGTCAAAATAAAAATGTTTATACAATAAAAAGATTTGTTTAATAATTTAAATGAGGAAAACAAATTCAGTAACTTTCAAACAATAGAAAATGAGATGCAGAAATACTGAAATAGTTGAATGATCTAATGAATTTCAATTTATCTATTTTTGCCTATTAATTTGTTGCAAGCTACAACGAATTATCTATATATCCAATTTTCTATTAATTAGTTGTAGGCTAAACCAAAATCAAAATTTGGGGCAATGTACTTAAATAAATTAAATGAGAGAAACCTTTATCTATATACAACATTTGGAAAGTCCTTACGTGAGTGTCTTGTTTTATTTATTATGTAAACCGTGGGAGCTAACCACGGTTTTAAAATTGTTCATAAACCATGGGAGGCTTGAACGGATTTCAGTTGGAAAAGTTTGAGCATAAACCGTGGCTGCTCACCACGATTTATGAAGGAAAATAGCTAACCATAAACCGTACTTGGTCACCACGGTTTATGAATGATGAGCGGATAATTTATACGCTTTTTGGCATTGTTTTTAAGTAGTTTTTAGTATGATCTAGTTACTTTTAGGGATGTTTTCATTAGTTTTTATGTTAAATTCACATTTCTGAACTTTACTAGGAGTTTGTGTGTTTTTCTGTGATTTCAGGTAATTTCTGGCTGAAATTGAGGGACTTGAGCAAAACTCTGAAAAGGGCTGACAAAAGGACTGCTGATACTGTTGGAATCTGACCTCCCTGCACTCAAAATGAATTTTCTGGAGCTACAGAACTCCAAATGGCGCGCTCTCAACGGCGTTGGAAAGTAGACATCCAGAACTTTCCAGCAATATATAATAGTCCATACTTTATTCGAAAATTGACGACGTAACTTGGCGTTGAACGCCAAGTACATACTGCTGTCTGGAGTTAAACGCCAGAAACACGTCATGATCCGGAGTTGAACGCCCAAAACACGTTATAACTTGAAGTTCAACTCCAAGAAAAGCCTCAGCTCATGGATAGACCAAGCTCAGCCCAAACATACACTAAGTGGGCCCCGGAAGTGGATTTATGCATCAATTACTTACTTCTGTAAACCCTAGTAGCTAGTTTATTATAAATAGAACTCTTTACTATCATATTATCATCGGGGTTTTGATCCCTGGATTGTATTTTGATCCAGTGACCACGTTTTGGGGGCTGGCCATTCGGCCATGCCTGAACCTCTCTCACTTATGTATTTTCAATGGTGGAGTTTCTACACACCATAGATTAAGGGTGTGGAGCTTTGCTGTACCTCAAGTTTCAATGCAATTACTATTATTTTCTATCCAAATCAATTTTATTCTTAATCCAAGATATACGTTGCACTTCACCTTGATGAATGTGATGATCCGTGACACTCATCATCATTCTCACCTATGAACGCGCGTGACTGACAACCACTTCCGTTCTACCTTAGGCCGGGCGCATATCTCTTAGATTCCCCAACAGAATCTTCGTGGTATAAGCTAGAATTGATGGTAGCATTCTTGAGAATCCGGAAAGTCTAAACCTTGTCTATGGTATTCCGAGTAGGATTCTGGGATTGAATGACTGTGACGAGCTTCAAAATCCTGAAGGCTGGGCGTGATGACTGACAAACCCCAATTTGAGGGTTTGTCTTGTATTGAATTTAGAGTATTTTGATAACCTTTTGTCACATTTAGCCTATAAATTAGCATGGTTTTGTTATCTCTCCCGTATTTGTGCTTAAGTGTAAAAACATGCTTTTTTAAGTCTTATCTTGATGAATTCTAGTTTCTCTTTGATTCCATAAGATGCCTTGATGTGTTTGTTAGTAATCTCAGGATGAAATAGGCTAAGCATGGATCAGAAGAAGCAAGGAAGGAAGCATGCAAGTGGAGAGAAGCACAAAAAGCCAAAGAATTGATCTCGGCCAAGCACGCGTACGCGCACAAGGCGCTCGCGCGCACCTCGCAGAATTAGCCAGGGACGCGCACGCGTACCGTGCGCGCACGCGTCGTAGTCCGCACGTGATTCTTTTATTACAACACGTGCCTGGCGATTTTGGAAGGTTTCAGCAACCAACTTTGGCGCCAAAATGCATATAAGAGCCAAGGATTGAAGGGGATTGACACACATTCACATCCATAGACTAATTTTAGATCCTTAGGTAGATATTTTAGTTAGTTACATTTGTAGAGAGAGAAACTCCAACTTCTCTCTAGGATTCATCTTCATTTTCTCAATTCTCAACCATTCCTTGGTGAGATCTATTACAACACTCAATTGACTTTGTTCATATTGTAGATCATCTTCTCTAATCTCAATTAGTGTTTGTAATTGTTCAATTCTTGTAGATCTTAGAATTAGCTTTGTTGTTTTGGATTCTATTGATTCATTAAAGATCTCATTTTCATTGTTGTTCATTGTTGATTGTTGTTAATCTCTTGTGTTGAATTGCTTTAATTCCAAATCTCTTCTCAATTTTACTATGTCTTTCATTCTTGCTCTCCAAGTGTTTGAGAAAATGCCAACTTTAGATATGGAGTAGCATTCCCTCACTTGGCCTAGTGGTTGAGTCATTGGAGACACTTGAATAATGGATGTCAATTGTTGATTAAGAATTGAGGATTGCTAATTGACTTAGAGTGCACTAAAGCTAGACTTCCCTAGGGTAAGACTAGGACTTGTGACTTGAGTTAATTACTTTTACTTGACTTTCCTCTATAATTAGGGGTTAACTAAGTGAAGCAACACTCCTTTGTTATCACAATTGAAGGAAGCTATAGTGATGAGACTTCCAATGTTCAACCTTGGCCAAGGCTTTTAATATTAATTGATTGTTGTTTTCTTTTATTCGCACTTTTATGCCACACTCTTCAAACCACAAAAAGACCACTTAACCGATACATGCATCCTTGTAGCATTCCTAGGGAAAAACGACTCGGGACTAATACTCTCGATTATAGATTGTAGATTTGTTTGATGATGGATTTTGCGTCGGTTTAGACTATACTACGATTGACTACTTAATAATTTCTATACCGGAAAAAATCCAATCGTCAATGACAAACGCAAAAGAATCAAGGGATTCTATTCCAACCTGATTGAGAACCGACAGATGATTAGCCGTGCCGTGACAGAGCATTTGGACCTTTTTCACTGAGAGGATGGGATGTAGCCATTGACAACGGTGATGCCCTACAAACAGCTTGCCATGGAAAGGAGTAAGAAGAATTGGATGAAAGCAGCAGGAAAGCAGAGATTCAAGAGGAGCACAGCATCTTCATACGCCTATCTGAAATTCCCACCATTGAATTACATAAGTATTTCTATCCTATTTTATTTATCTTTTAATTATCTAATCTCCCATAACCACATGGATAAGCCTGACTGAGATTTACAAGATGACCATAGCTTGCTTCATACCAACAATCTCCGTGGGATCGACCCTTACTCACGTAAGGTATTACTTGGACGACCCAGTGCACTTGCTGGTTAGTTGTGCGAAGTTGTGAACCATGGCATTGACACCAAGTTTTTGGAGCCATTACCTGGGATTGTTGAAGTGAAAAGAATGAATCACAATTTCGTCCACCAATGAAGAAAAAGCTCTAAACATAAACCCCTCCTGGCTACCACAGTTTACATTGAGAGTACAAAGTAGTATAAATACCAAGGTTGCGAGAACCGGACCGGTCAATGAACCGGTGAAGTGACTGGTTTACTGGTTTACAGGTTCAACCGGGGTTCAAACAGTTTAATTAAATATTAAATAAAATTATTAAAAATTTAGTATATAAACACATGAAACACAATACGAGTTCCTTAATGCATTGAAGAGGAAATTATCCAATAGCTATTAAATGTACAATGATGATGCCTATACCAAATGAATTATGTAAATGGAACACAAACTTAAAAAATAATCTATAACCTCTAGAGCTCTTAGTGGCTTCAGTTCTCTATGAAGTGTGAACTTTTCCATCTGCATTACTCATTGACTCCCCTGCCCTGTTGCATTCTTCATTGCTCTTGACCTGCTCCTTTGCTGTATTGCACGGTTCATCAAGAGTCATTCCATTCCCATTTTCACATTCACCATTCTGGCATTCTCTCTACAATCTTCAGGTGGAGATGCATGAGGGACATCCTCCTGGCAGGTTCAGAAGCATCCCTTTCAGATACTTTCACCACCAACACAATATAACAAAAATCAAGCACATAAAATGCACTAAAATTAGATAAAATTCAAACTTGATAAATTCAGATGATACGGCAATGAAGTTATTAAAAAATCAGAGTCCCAAAATTGAACTTTTATCAAAATTTACATTCGGTAAAATTCAGAATTACAAAATGATTAATCCATATAATTAATAAAATAAAAAAATTTGAAAAGTAGAAGAATTCAAAACAAATACTCTGCATCTGAAGTTATGAATTCAAATCTGCCCTAAATTTCTCACTGAGTAAAAAATTAATTGAAAAAAAAACCAGAAAAAATTTTAACATAAACAATGTAGTGAAGCAATCCATCATAACACCATCAACTGAGAATCAAACAAATCAACAACAAACAAGTGAAGCAACTCAGAAATCAGAATAAATAAAATTAACAAACACAACAGAGGAAACAAATAAAAAACTAAAGTGAAAAAGGGAAGAAAAATTAGTGAAAATAAACAAGACCACGAAGATGTTGAGGGACGATGAAAATTGAAGAACTCACGGGCGACGGCGAAGAGCCCACGTCGGCACAGGTACGTTCGCACTTCAGACAGAGAGGTGCTCGACACAGACAGAGGAGAGATGTCTCGGAGACAAAGGCATTTTTGACGACGAGAAAGAGGCGGCCGACGACGGGGACGACAGAGAAGACTGGCAGCGTCTGAGACTAAGAGCGAGATAGATTGGGAAATTTTGCCATTTTGGTGAGACTGAGAGTGAAAGAGAAGAGGGAAGAGAGAAGCAGAGAAGCTCGGTAAGCCATGCACATCAACCACAGCTCCATCGCCTCCTTCCTCCGCCGCTACCGTGCTCCGACAAGCCTCATTCTTCTGCTGCTCTCCAAAGAACCTTTGAATTAGGAATTTTGATTTTGGTGTTGGTGACACTGAGAGTGAGAGAAGGGAGAGGGGATTGGGGGCATTTGGGCTACACGTATTGTTTTTTTTTTAATTAAACCAAAACGACGCCGTTTAGTGTTTAAGGCGAAAACCGGATTTCAAAAAAAAAAAAATCGACCGATTCGTTCGGTTCACCGGTTAACCACCGGTTTGGCCGATTTTTCACCGGTTTTTTGCAGGCCGGTTTTAGACGTTGACCGGACCGGTTAACTGACCAGTTTCCGGTTAATCAGTCGAACCGGTCGGTCCGGTCCGGTTTTCAGAATAATGAGAAATACATAATTCGTGGATAGTCATCACGGATATCATTTGTGCCAAACCAAAATTGTTACAGCTTGGTGGTTGAGAGAGTTTGAGGAAAAGGTTTAAAGGTTTTGGTGACATTTGGATGGTGGAGCCCTGGAAGACGAAACTCGCATATACCGGCTAAATGGCGTTGCACACGTGGCTGGATACATCGATCAAGAGGTTAGTTATTATTATTATTATTTTTTTTATTTTTATTATTATTCTGAGTTGCTATTATTATTATTATTATTATTATTATTATTGTTATTGTTATTATTATTATTGTTATTGTTATTGTTATTGTTATTGTTGTTATTGTTATTGTTATTATTATTATTATTCTTATTATTGTTATTGTTCTTATTGTTATTGTTATTATTATTATTATTATTACTACTACTTTTATGATAATTGTTATTATTATTATTAATTTTATTTTTATTAGTATTGGGAGCTGTTAGTATTATTATTATTGTTATTGTTAGTACAATTATTCATGTTGGTATTGTTATTATTCTCATTGTTTCATTATTGTTATTACTATCATTAGAGAAAATAGAAAACCAATGTGGGTATCTAATAATTTTTTTAAATTATATTTGATGTTATTAGTATTGGTCGTATGTTGAGGATTTTCTTACCCACATTTTGCAGCCTATTAGGGTTATTAGCGGTGTAAGGAGACAACAAAATATGCCTTTACACGACCGAATTATACCATATATGGAGACCGCTGGGTTGTATCACCTCGCTAGGCTAAACAGTCAGTGGTTCTTAGTTGATGAGCCTCTACTTAGCACATTCGTTGAGAGGTGGCGTCTTGAAACCCACACCTTTCACATGCCGTTTGGGGAGTGCACCATCACTTTGCAAGACGTAGCATATTAGCTGGGTTTGCCAATCGATGGGGACGCCATTAGTGGTTGTCTGACTGACTTTGAGAATCTGATGGAGAACGAAAGACCCGCATGACTGTGGTTTCGGGAGTTGTTTGGGGAGTTACCGCCACAGAATAAAATCAAGCAGATGACGGTGTGCTACACATGGTTCCATGAGAGGTTTCGGGTTCTCCCAACAGACGCGAGTGAGGAGACGGTGCGTATATACGCGCGTGCTTATATTCTGATGTTATTGTCATCTCAGCTGTTTGCGGACAAGAACGCAAACAGGGTTCACCTTCGCTGGTTGCCTTATTTGGCATCGCTGGATGATTTGGGTAGATATAGCTGGGTGATATGCAAAATTGTGATCACTACTTTTCACAACTCAAATAATCCCTAGTAATGGCCCCAAAGACTTGGTGCTCAATACCATGGCATAAACACAACTTCGCATAACTAATCAGCAAGTGCACTGGGTCGTCCAAGTAATAAACCTTACGCGAGTAAGGGTCGATCCCACGGAGATTGTTGGTATGAAGCAAGCTATGGTCACCTTGTAAATCTCAGTCAGGCAGACTCAAATGGGTATAGATGATGAATAAAACATAAAGATAAAGATAGAGATACTTATGCAATTCATTGGTGAGAATTTCAGATAAGCGAATGGAGATGCTTTGTCCCTTCCGTCTCTCTGCTTTCCTACTGTCTTCATCCAATCCTTCTTACTCCTTTCCATGGCAAGCTTATGCAAGGGTTTCACCGTTGTCAGTGGCTACCTCCCATCCTCTCAGTGGAAATGTTCAACGCACCCTGTCACGGCACGGCTATCCAGCTGTCGGTTCTCGATCATGTCGGAATAGAATCCAGTGATTATTTTGCGTCTGTCACTAACGCCCCACAATCGCGAGTTTGAAGCACGTTACAGTCATTCAATCATTGAATCCTACTCAGAATACCACAGACAAGGTTAGACCTTCCGGATTCTCTTGAATGCCGCCATCAGTTCTGGCCTATACCACGAAGACTCTGATCTCATGGAATGGCTGGCTCGGTTGTCAGGCGAGCACTCGGTTGTCAGGCGATCAACCATGCGTCGTGTATCAGGAATCCAAGAGATATTCACCCAATCTAAGGTAGAACGGAGGTGGTTGTCAGTCACACGTTCATAGGTGAGAATGATGATGAGTGTCACGGATCATCACATTCATCAAGTTGAAGAACAAGTGATATCTTGGAACAAGAACAAGCGGAATTGAATAGAAGAACAATAGTAATTGCATTAATACTCAAGGTACAGCAGAGCTCCACACCTTAATCTATGGTGTGTAGAAACTCCACCGTTGAAAATACATAAGAACAAGGTCTAGGCATGGCCGTGAGGCCAGCCCCATGATCTAAGATAGCATAAGACTAAAGATAGCTACCAAGATTCCAAGACATCAAATACAATAGCAAAAGGTCCTATTTATAGGGAACTAGTAGCTTAGGAATTACAAAGATGAGTAAATGACATAAAAATCCACTTCCGGGCCCACTTGGTGTGTGCTTGGGCTGAGCATTAAAGCATTTCGTGTAGAGACTCTTCTTGGAGTTAAACGCCAGCTTTTGTGCCAGTTTGGGCGTTTAACTCCCATTTTGGTGCCAGTTCCGGCGTTTAACGCTGGGAATTCTGAAGGTGACTTTGAACGCCGGTTTGGGCTATCAAATCTTGGGCAAAGTATGGACTATCATATATTGCTGGAAAGCCCAGGATGTCTACTTTTCAACGCCGTTGAGAGCACGCCAATTGGGCTTCTGTAGCTCCAGAAAATCCACTTCGAGTGTAGGGAGGTCAGAATCCAACAGCATCTGCAGTCCTTTTCAGTCTCTGAATCAGATTTTTGCTCAGGTCCCTCAATTTCAGCCAGAAAATACCTGAAATCACAGAAAAACACACAAACTCATAGTAAAGTCCAGAAAAGTGAATTTTAACTAAAAACTAATAAAAATATACTAAAAACTCAACTAAATATACTAAAAACAATGCCAAAAAGCGTATAAATTATCTGCTCATCACTGGGGCTCGGCTGCACTGGCCTGGTTGTATAGATGTCTTTATCGTGGGACAAACAGAAATATTGTTAACTTGGCCGGGCCACTACAACTTCTACAGTCTTGGATTTTCTACAGGTTTCCCAGTTTGAGACCTAGTGGTTTTGATGTGTTTGGATTTTTGCTTGCATCCAGGTTTGGTTTATTATTTTTGGTGCATAACTTGTTCAATTTCATGTGTTCTTGTTTGTTATGACATGCTTTCAATGAAAATTGTAGGTGGAGCGAATATCTACCGAGAAACGATGCAGGGGGATCAAAGAGTGGTATCTGCACACCTTTCTTTGGATAGATTGCGTGTCCACGATGTGAGTCGTTTAGTGGTTGCTCTTACAAGCACTGGTTCATGTTTAATCTTCTGGTCTTACCTAACTTTAACTTGTTCGATACAGTTTGTGTGGGAGCCTTATTCTTCTCCTGAGGTTGCTACTATTGTTCATCTGGAGATACTAGTTAACGAGCACCGTAGGCTGTGGACGGCGGTCACTGGCCTGATATATTTTGCTGCGATTGAGTGGCATTAGGTGGTACCGCAGTTCGGTGGTGTTCAGCATCTCCTTCAGTTGGCTCTGAATATAGATTGGCTCCATGCGAAGGATGAAAGGGGTGGAGACCGATGGTTCTCCAGATACTATCAGGAGTGGCATCAGCATTGGGAGAACCGGGTTGATTTAGTCATACCGGTCGATCGAGTAGCTGACCCCGGTCCATCAGCTGAGTACTTGGACTGGTGGGGCCGTGTGGCCCACAGATTTCTATCCCCAAATGTTACATTTCATTATCCGAGGCCGATTGTTTTGACCGAGGAGGCTCGTCACAGATTTAGTCATACCGCTATCTTCGTGTTGGGTTCACTTGTCATACTCCATCCGGTTGGCCCAGTCACACATGGCCGGATTCTCATTCCGCATGATGTCAAACCAGTAATAAAACTCTGCTTTAGTTTTTGCATAGGCAGCATTCACCAGCATCCTCCTTGCATCTTTACCTTTGAAGCTAAGGCTAAAATTCGCTGCCACATGACGAATACAGTACGCTCGAAAAGGACGTGGAGGCAGCCAAGCATTCTCGGGGGCCTCAAGTGCAGCCTTGATGCCATTATGCCAGTTAGAGATAACAAGGATACCTCCCTGTTGCGTCACATGCGATCGTAGGTTGGACAAGAAGAATGACCATGACTCCGCATTTTCTCCCTCCACAAGGGTGAAGGCTATCGGGAGGATGTTCGAGTTTCCATCTTGCGCAATCGCTAATAGTAACGTGCCTTCATACTTGCCATACAAGTGGGTACCGTCAATACTCACGAGGGGCTTGCAATGCCGGAAGGCCTCTATGCAGGGCGAAAATGTCCAGAAAAGACGATGAAAATACACCGTTGACTCATCCACCTGATCCCCAATGTGAACAGGAGAGGTCTTCAACATAGTGACTATCCCAGCCATGGTCGATTTTAACCCTAGCATCCAACGTGGCAACTCGGCATACAACTCTTCCCAATCTCCATATATTTGTGCTACTGCCTTCTGTTTTGCCATCCAAACCTTCTTGTAACTAGGCCTGAACCCATAATCAGCTTCTGTTGCTTGTTGCAAGACCTTTATCGTAACCGCAGCATCCGCCCTAACCAACGGAAAAATCCTCACACAGATAACGTGGTAATTAAGCTGACGGTGATAACTGGAAATGGAGGTGGCCAAGCAAGTGTGCGGACCGTTGTACCTCCTAACCTCCCAAGTACCCTTTCGTGCACGAAGCGATATGCGAATCAACTAACTACAACTCTTGCCGAACTCCTAGCATTTTTCATGATACTTCAGATGATCCGATTCCAAGACTCTGTACTCAACACCTCGACGATGCTATAGTCCTTCACACTCAGAACAGCTTCATCTTTATTCTGGAATGATTGCCCAATCTAAAATTCTGTAGAAGAACCCCCAATTGTAGAACCTCCGTCTGCTTGTTGACCCAGAGCCTCCAAGTTTAGAGTGGAGAAGTGCGGAGGGTACTGCTGTGTGCCAGAACTTGAAGGCCCATGCTGTGCATGTGGATTGGCACCTATGTCATCATCACTGTCTCCAATGATATCTACAGGCTCCTGGTCAGAGTCATCATCCCGCATTGCATTCTCTACTCGATCAGGTTCCTTGAAGCCTTGAACTTCATGAATTATAACACCATTGGTATCTGCCTCAAATGCCTGATGCCAGACCCCAGGATTCTCCAACGGTACAGAACCAATTGCCTTCGTTCGATCTAAATCAGCCGCGAAGGAAGGGGATGCGACCTACGGAACAGATGGTCCGGCCGCATGCATCGAACTAGACGCACCGCTTGGGCAGTCGAGCTATGAACTGGAGCTGATGCCCCAGAACTATCGACACCAAGCTCCAACTTTGCATACAGCTCGTGTATTCTGACCTCCAAAAAACTCCTAACACAATGAAACAGAACCCTAATATCTTCATCAGTCGCTAGCACAAACGTATCATACTTAACACCGGTCGAGACAACTGTGATGGAAATCTTGTAGAATAGCTTCTTCACCCACTTGCTCCCAAATACCCCAAGCTTCTGCAAAATTCTGTTCTTCACATCTGACAAAGTGCTTGATGAACTGATGAATACACTCAATGATTTTCTGTCAGTGAACTTCACACCATATTTTTTGCTTCTTTTGATTTTCCCAGAGCAATGCACTAAGACAAGCAAACTCTCTTCCTCACTTGCCATTGTGATAATGATCTCTTCAACAGCTTGAATCTCACTCATATATTTATAGAATTTCTCTCCTCATAAACCGTGACAGCTAACAAGGGTTTATGCCTATTCAAAATCCTTCATAAACCGTTGCTGCTTACAAGGTTTTATGCACCTTTAGCTCCCTTAGTAAACCGTGATGGCCTGCCACGGTTTATGATCAAACCTTTTCAAACGTAAATCGTGCCAGGTAGCCACGGTTTACATATAATTTTGAAACCATAGTTAGCTCCCACGATCTACATAATATTAAAAAAGGACACGCTCGTAACCAGTTTGCAAATGTTGTAATCAGGTAAACCTTTCTCTGTTTTATTTTATATAAGTACATTGCCCCAAAATTTGTATGTAGTTCATTTTAGAGCGTAACGAATTACTCAAAAATAAAAGAGGATATAAATGTAAGTAATTTTTAATAAAAATATTTGTGTAATAAATCTTGTCAAATAATTTATTTACCTAAATTACCCTATTTTGTTATTCCAGATACATTTTTATAAAAATAATTAATATTCTAAAATATCCTTAATTTAGTATTAGAGGTAAAAATGGGTTAGTCGAATTTTAATTTAGAAGAAAAATTCATGTTATAAATATATAGCCAAGTCTACACTTATTATTTTCTATATGTGTTTTTTTTAATACCAAAATTCGATCTATTTAGAAGCTCTAGAAATCTGTTTCATAAACTATAGTTTAAAATAATAAACTACAAAAACTAAAATTGATACTAAATAAAGTAAACAATTATTTTTTTATCATAAATGATTTAAGCACGAATAAAATTAACCACAAAAAAATAATTATATCTATAATATTGTGATAAAATTACTTGAAGTGGATGCCTATTTTTATAAGACTCAGATTATCAAGAGTGGTTGTAGTTAATAAAGTTTAAAAAGAGTGTTCTTCATACGTCTATAAATAGCATGGTTCTAAAAACCGGACTGGACCGGCCGGTTCGACCGGATTAACCGGAAACCGGTCTTATAGCCGGTCCGGTTGACACGCAAAACCGTCTAGCAAAAAATTGGTTTAAAAACCGGCCGAACCGGTGGTTAACCGGTGAACTGGATGAACCGGCCGGGTCAAAAACCGGTTCTAAAAAAAAACGTAAGAACCCCACCCCCAAAACAGCCGACCCTCTCCCTTCTGTCTCACTCTCACATTCCAACCAAATCCCTAACCTTTGAGAGAAAACACCGCCGTCAAGATCAGCTCCCAGCAACCACCACGGCATCCCTTCTCCCTTCTCCCTTCTCCCTCCCTCTCATGAGTCTCACTCACCCAAATCCCTAACCCACTACGTTGCTACTTCCCTCTCTCTCTCTCTCAGCCAGGTGCCAGCAGCCTCCGCCGCCTCATCTCCTCCTCGTCTCGCTCTCAGCCAACAACAGCAGTCTCCGGCGACCCATCGTCTGGAAAGCTGACCACCATTCTTACCTTATCTTTTCTCTTCTCGCCTCTCCTTTTCCCTTCAAATGCTTCTGCCCCCACTCAGCTCTCGTCACTGCCACAGAGAGAAGCTGAATCTCTCTGCCTTGCATTGTTTCGCCACTCGCACCGCTCTCTGCGCCGCCGCAAGCTCAGCCGGCCACCACCAACTCTGGGCGGCACTACTTTTGCTCTTCTTCCCCTTTCCATTTTCCAGTCTGTCTTTGCTACATTCCAGGTTCCCTGCCTTATCCCTGCTTCCTGCTCTGTTTCTTTACTTTTTTTATTAATTCTGTTATTAATTTTAGTTAGATTGCTGATTAATCATAATATAGAATTAAGAAATTGGTATAAATGATGAGAAAGAGACATGTATGAGGAGGGGGCCTGGGGCCAGGGGGCATTGAACTAACTTGATACATACATACACTAGTTAGATATGCCTTTATAAATAGGTGATGTAGGAATAAATGCTTCTAGTTATAGCTCAAACGTGGTGATTGTAAGAGATCCCCAATTGAAACAAAAATAATTTGGTTCTTTTTTATTTTCTTTCCTTCTTCTCTGATATTATCATTATTGTTTGGTTTTGGGATCTTTTCCAGTTTCTGCTCGTTGGCTACCATAGTTTTTTGGGGCTCTATTCAGCTTTAGGAGAATACAGAAAGAAAAGAAAGCTACAAAAGTAAGAGTTTTTCCTCAGAAGAAAGATACCATACATACATTTAACAAGGTTTGTAAATATCTTAAACTAGCAGAACCTAGTGCAGTGAAATGGGTAGTGCTCCTTTATCAAGCTGGCCATGGGAGAATTTTGGATTATTCAAGGTATATTATATTATATGATGCATCTGTTATGTATATATAATAAGTCTAACTACTTGTGTGTTTTCAATTTGATAAATACAGTATGTGTTATACGGTCCATTGGTGGAGAAAGTTGTGTATGAATGGTTGAATGGCATGGAACTCTACTCCATGATCAGCTGCTGGAGCCTTCACTTGCTCATACTATGGATTCTAAGAGAAGGAGTTCATGTTCTGTGGAGTTCTTAATAATTCTGTTTGTTAGAATAGATAGATATATATGCTGTTAGGTAGCTAGATTGTGGTTAGAGGATTCTAGGCCTGATAATTGCTCCGTTCTTGATTATCCAACATGGCTTAATATTGCTTGTTTATTGAATGATGTTGGTGTGATCATTACTGTGTTGTTTCTGTTTCATGTGACCTGATTCTACCTGCTGCCCTGCTGAACTATACTTGTGAAATTAAGTTTGATGCTGCCTCTGTACATGCAATCCATGCTTTTCTCATGTTAATTGCAATTTTTGGATTCATGTGCTTATATTTTGCTGCTACTTGCTACCCAAATTTCTAGAAATTGCTGTTTTTAAACTTGTTACTTAAGAGTTGAACGTGGCACTTTTCAAATTCTTAATGTCACTATATTTCTCTTCCTTAATGATCTATGAAGTTTTTTAGTTATAAACTTTGATGTTTGAAGTTGTTTGTGAACTTCTAATATTAAGTTATGGATAATTTATTATGTGAAATTTTAAATTTTATTAAGTTAGAAATTATTGAATTTATATATTTAAAATTATTTTTAAATTTTTTAATAATTTTATTTAATATTTAATTAAACCGGTTGAACCCCGGTCGAACCAGTGAACCATTGAACCAGTGACCTCACCGGTTTATTGACCGGTCCGGTTCTCGCAACCTTGATAAATAGTAGTAAAATCTAAAGCATATGACACACAATAGTAACAATAAAATCGCTTCTCTCCTTCTTTATATACTATTTTTCTCTTTCTCTCTTTTACAAATAAGTTACTACATATATTAGTAAATATATATAAATCACTTCTATTATATTGAGATAATTATATTGATGGATTTTGCTACTAAAATTATCTATTTATGCTTCTTTATTTTTATCTATTTCTTTTTCCTTATTTATTTATTTTACAGTACGTTATCAGCACGAGACTCTAATCAAAATTTAAGAAGACTAAGGTAATAAATTTTCATTATGTCAAAACTCTCCCATCTTGAATTTAATGCTCTTGATATATCTGGAAATAACTATTTATCATGATACTAGATGCTGAAATCCATCTTGAGTCAATGGATCTTGAAGATACCATTAAGGCTGAAAATAATGTATCTTAGAAGGATAAAACCAAAGTCATGATCTTCCTTCATCGACATCTTGATGAAAGATTGAAAAATGAATATCTCACACTAAAAGATCATGCAGATCTGTGAAAAAACCTTAAAGAAAGGTATAATAATCATCAAAAGACAGTGATACTTCCTCAAGCCCGAGATAAGTGGACACACTTGTGTCTACAGGATTTTAAACCCATAAATAAATACAATTCA
Organism: Arachis stenosperma; assembly: GCF_014773155.1. Classification (NCBI taxonomy): domain Eukaryota; kingdom Viridiplantae; phylum Streptophyta; class Magnoliopsida; order Fabales; family Fabaceae; genus Arachis; species Arachis stenosperma. The sequence goes on along the minus strand of NC_080383.1, from coordinate 30,612,089 downwards.
ACAATGTTCTGAATTACCTAACGAATGAAATTATGTGGGAAAAAGATAACTGATAATAATATGTTAGAGAAAACTTTCTCGACCTTTCACGCTTTGAATGTGCTCCTGCAGCAGCAGTATCGAGAAAAAGAATTTAAAAAATTTTCCGAGTTAATTTCTTGCCTTCTTGTTGCTTAACGCAACAATGAGTTACTTTTAAAAAAATCATGAAGCGCGCCCAACTGACGTCGCCCCATTTCCTGAAGCAAATGCGACAGATCATTACCCCAGAAGAGGTAAATGGCAAGGTTTTGGTAACAAAAAAATTTATGGAAGGAAGAAAAATTATGTTCACAAGAAAGGATCTCACCATAAGTGGGATAAAGAAAGAAATAATGGGTAAAATAAATCAACAGAGGATAAATATTTTTGTTGTAGTAGAAAGGGTCATTGGTCGCGTACCTGTCGTACCCCGAGGCACCTAGTTGATCTTTACCAAGTATCTTTGAAAAATTATGACAAAGAAAAGGAGACAAATTTTGTTTCAAAGAATGTTGGTAAAAATTACACCACTCATTTTTGAGGATCTTGAAGGAAATATTGGTCATTTGATCAATGATGGAAAAGACAAAAAGTTTAATATGTGGGTTTGCTAAAGTACTCATGTAAATAAATAATGTAAAAAATTTTTTGTTAAGTTTTATTTTCAATGTAATTAAATTTCAAGTATTATGTATATAAATAATGTTTAATAAAATATTTATATTTATGAATTTCAAAACTACTAAATGTGCTAAGTTTTAAAATAATAATAATAAATTTTTTACTATATGATACTATATACAGTATTTCTTAGAAAAACAATAAAAAAATTTACTGCGCATATACTTCTACTCATTTTATTATTATTATTTGTCTTTGAAGAAAATGGCAAGGACATATAATAAAAATATTTGCATTGCGGATAGTGAAAATTCGCACATCATCATCAAAAGCAAGGTTCTGATAACCAGACCGGTCATCGAACCGTTTTAGTCACTGATTCACTGATTTATTGGTTTAACCAGTCCAACCATAATCTCACCGGAAAAACCGTTTTAGAATAAAATAATATATAAAATTTAAATATATATCCTAAAATATAATTATAGCTTTTGATAAAGATCTTCCTACCAATCCAGTTCTTTTGGTATAGCTTTGTGGTATAATTATAGCTTTGTGGTATAATTATACCAATTCAGAATTAGACTGCATATACTACATTCAAGGAGAAATCTTATGCTTGTACAACTTAACAGCACATAATCCACCTGACATAAAGCTAAGCAAGGACTCAAGAATTGTTTATTTCTGGACAAAAGGGGATCATAAACAACTGATTTTGTGGAAGTTCAATGAATAAACAAACAAACTACAATAATATGCATTATGCAATGCCATAAACAAACCAATGATGAAGGGTTCCTCTCTTCAAGCTTGTGGAGGACTAGAATCAATCAACATAGTAGCTGTTGGGATAATCTTCCTTCTTAATTCTTTTATACCTCAAATAATTTCCTACAAAATGAAAACTGAGCACAAAATAGGGCCTTAAAACAAAAACAAAACAACACTCACAGAGCCAGAAATCAGAACATTCACACAGCCAGAAATCAAGAACAATCAGCACAATATATTAAAAAGAGTCAGAAATCAAGAACAATCAGCAACTAAAATTAAAATACAGCAACAAATAATCACCCTAAATACTAAAATCGATAAATCTATCAACAAAAATTCAAAAACAGTTGATTCAAAAGTTAAAAAACACTAAAACAGCAGCAGCAAGTACCAAACAGCAACAAGTAACCCCTAATCACACTAAACCTGAAATTTCAACAGCAACAAGTAATCCCTAATCACACTAAACCTGAAATTTCAACAAACATTACAAACAGCAACAAGTAATCCCTAATCCCTAAACAAAATTTCTAATAATGATTTCATTTTCATTTTTAGCAGCAGCAAGAAAATTTTAACCAAAATTTCAGAAATCAAATAAAGAGCAGCAGCACAAAATCAACAAACAGAGGCTCTGGGGAAGAAGATGGAGACACGAACAAAACATACAGAAACACTAACCTTCGATGGAGGCACAGACGGCGACCAGGGAGACGACGGCTACCGGGGAGACGACGGCTACCGGGAAGACGACGGCGAGTGGTGATACGGCAGCAAGTTGCTTCAAGACAAAAAAATAGAGAAGCCACGGAGGTCAAACGGATGACGGAAAAGTAGGACGCCGAGCTACAAGAGAGGGCCAGGCCACGGACGGCGACGACATCACGGACGGCAGCAGCACTGCGGCAGAACCATTGCAAAATGCAGAGAGAGCCTAGGGTTTTGGTTTGGTGAGTTAAGATGAAGAGCCGAAGAGGACCTGTCGACTTATTGGATTCCGAACACAGGGATGAGGAAGAAGCGGCGGTGCTGAGGAACTGGAGACGGCGGCAGCGCTGAAGAACTGGGAACAGTGGCGACGATGGAAGGCTAGGGTTCCTTAGCTTTAGAGTTCTCCAGGGAGTGAGTAGTGAAATGAATGAATGATTGGGGGAAGAGAGGGGGGTTGGGTGGAGTGGATCCGTTTCTTTCTTTTTTTGTTTAAATTAAAAAACGGCGCCATTTTTTTGAACCGGTCGGTCACCGGTCCGGCCCAACTGGCCGGTTTTTGACCGATTCACTGGTTTTTCAGCGGTTTTTCCAATTGCATTTTTTACTGGAAGACCGGACCGGTTGCATTGCTGGTTCGCGGTTAAATTGGTCGAACCGGCCAGTCTAGTCCGATTTTTAGAACCTTGATCAAAAGTAATATATATGTTACACATTTTGTGTCAAAAGAAGAATATATTAATACTATTATTGGCTCAGACAATGTGATAGAAAGCTCTGAAAGAACTATAATTTTGTTTCTTGGAGGAACAAAATTCATAATAAATAATGCACTATTGTCTACCAAGTCTCTAAGGAACGTATTGAGTTTTAAAGATATTCGTCGGAATGGATATCATATTGAGATAATAAATGAAAAAAATCATGAGTACTTATATATCACAACTCATGATTCAAATAAAAAGGTTATATTAGAAAAGTTACCCTCACTTTTATCTGGATTATATTATACTAAAATTAGTGCAATTGAATCACATGCCATTGTAAACCCGAAGTTTACCAACCCAAATGAATTTATAAGTTGGCATGATCGATTGGGTCATTCGGGAACAACCATGATGCGGAGAATTATTGAAAACTCTCATGGACATTCACTAAAGGACCAAAAGATTATTAAATCTAGTGAATTTTATTGTCCTGCATGTTCTCAAAGAAAGCTAATTTTAAGACCATCACCAGTAAAGATTAGATTTGAGTCCCCTAAATTCCTAGAAAGGATTCAAGGCGATATATGTGGACCTATTCATCCACCATGTGGATCTTTTAGATACTTTATGGTCCTAATAGACGCATCTTCGAGACGGTCATATGTGTGCTTATTGTCTTCTCGAAACTTGGCGTTTGCGAGATTACTTGCTCAAATTATTTGATTAAAAGCACAATTTTCAAAAAATTCAATCAAAACAATTCATCTTGATAATACTGGTGAATTTACTTCCTAAGCCTTTGATGCTTATTGTATGGCTAATGAAATAAACGTTGAACATCCAGTAGCTCATGTTCACACACAAAATGGGTTAGCAAAATCACTTACTAAACACCTCCAATTAATTGCTAGACCCTTACTTACGAGAACAAATCTCCCAACCTTGACTTGGGGGAATGCTATTTTGCATGCCGTAGCACTTATTCGTTTGAGGCCAACAAGTTATCGTCAGTTCTCTCCTATGCAATTAGCTTTTGGCTAGCAGCCAAATATTTTTCATTTAAGAATATTCATGTGTGCGATATATGTTCCCATTGCACTTCCTTTTTGCACTAAAATGGGACCCCAAAGAAAATTGGGGATATATGTTGGATATGATTCTCCCTCTATAGTTAGGTATATTGAGATACAAAGTGGAGATGTATTTAAAGTTCGATTTGCAAATTGTCATTTTGATAAATCAAAATTTTCAACATTAGGAGGAGAAAATAAGCTTCTTGAAAAGGAACTTAATTGGAATGCATCATCCTTGATGTATTTAGATCCTCGATCAGGGCAATGTGAATTAAAAGTTCAAAAAATTATACATTTACAAAGAATAGCAAATGAATTGTCTAATGCATTTTCTGATACGAAAAGGATAACTAAATCCTATATACCAGTTGAGAATGCTCCAATTCGAATTGATGTCCCAATCGGACAAATGACTACTGAAACAAATTCACGTCAGAAGCGTGGTAGGCCTGTCGGTTCAAAAGACAAAAATTTTCAGAAAGATAAAGACATAATAAAGACACCTGTAGTTGTCCAAAACTCTGATATAATTTTGATGCCAGAAGACGTTCAAGTATCTGAAGATACTGAAGATTGTGAAAATGATGAGATATCGATAAATTATCTCTTTATAGGAGAAAATGGGACCGAAATAAGACAATCGTCAATAAAATATTTGCATATAATGTGGTATTAAATATCATGCATGAAAGTAGGGATATTGAGCTAAGAATAGTCGAAGAATGTCGACAAAGGATTTATTGGCCAAAATGGGAAGAAGTTATGAAGGTTGAGTTAGACTCACTTACAAAACGTGAAGTCTTTGAACCTGTAGTTCGTACACTAGAAGATGTAAATTGGATACAGATGGATATTTGTGAGAAAACGAAATGAGAAAAATGAAGTTGTACGCTATAAAGCTCGACTTGTGGCACAAGATTTTTCACAAAGACCCGGTATAAATTATGAACAAACATATTCCCCTATAGTGGATGCAATAACATTGCATTATTTAGTCAGTTTATTCGCATACCATAAACTACATATGCATTTAATGGATGTGGTAACAGCCTACTTATACGGATCATTAAATCGTGATGTCTATATGAAAGTCTCTGAAGGATTAAAGATATCTAAATCATTCAATGAATATTCACAGGGGTTCTACTCACTCAAATTGCAAAGATCTTTATATAGTCTAAAGCAATCTAGACGAATGTGGTATAATCGTCTTACTGAGTATCTGGCTAAAAATGGATTCAAGAATAATGATATCTACCCATGTATTTTCATGAAGAAATATGCATCTGGATTTATTATAATTGCTGTGTACATTGATGATTTAAATATTATTGGAACTCTTGAAGAGATTCCAACAATTATAAAAGCTCTAAAAGAAGAGCTTGAGATGAAAGATTTTGGAAAGGCTAAATTTTGTCTTCGCCTGCAGATCGAGCATACAAAAAATGGGATCTTTATTCATCAAATAACATATACAGAAAATATCTTGAAGAGATTTTATATGGATAAGTCACATCCATTAAGTACTCCAATGATCATAAGGTCTTTGGATGTGGAAAATAATCAATTGCGTCCTAAAGAAGAAAATAAAGATATCCTTGGTTCTGAAGTACCTTAGTGCCACTGGAGCACTAATGTATCTTGCTTATAACACACGACTCGATATATCATTTGCTGTGAACTTACTAGCAAGGTATAGTTCCTCTCCAAGCAGAAGACATTGGAATGGAATCAAACAAATCTTTCTATATCTTCATGGAATGGTTGACATGGGATTGTATTATCCATATGGATCCAAGTCACAACTAGTTGGCTATGCAGATGCAAGATACTTGTCTGATCCACACAAAGGGAGATCTCAAATAGGATACTTGTACGCATATGTTGATACAGCTATATTTTGGAGGTCCACGAAACAAACGATCGTAGCAACATCCTCTAATCATGCAGAAATACTAGCGATAGATGAAGTTAGTCGCAAGTGTTTTTGGCTCAGGAGTTTAATCCAATATATTCTGTCATCATGTGGACTGGTTGATTATAAGATAGCTCCAGCTATTCTGTTTGAAGATAATACAGCATGCATTGCTCAACTTAAGGGTGGATACATCAAAGGTGATAGAACAAAGCATATTTCTTCCAAATTCTTCTTCACTCATGACCTTCAAAAATTAAGGAAAAATTGATGTCCAACAGATCCACTCAAGCGATAATCTAGCAGATTTATTTTACTTCCAAATCCTCCTTTGAAAGATTGGTACATCAGATTGGGATGCACTGATTTCGAGATATAAAATAATATTGGCAAAAGGGAGAGACTGTACTCTTTTTTTCTTAGTCAGATTTTTCTCCCTATTGGATTTTTCTTGACAAGGTTTTTAATAAGGTAGTCCCCATCACAAAGAATATTGTACTCTTTTTTCTTCACTAAGTTTTTTCGCATTGAGTTTTTCTTTAATAAAGTTTCAATGAGGTATAATCCTAGATGGTTATTCATGTAGGAGTGTTATGATAAGATTGCTTGAGGTGGAAGGCCATTTTTCATAAGACTCGGGTTATCAAGAGTGATTGTAATTAATAAAGTTTGAAAAGAGTGTCCTTCATACGTGTATAAATAGTAGTAGAATCTAAAGCATATGACACAAAATAGTAACAATAAAATCACTTCTCTCCTTCTTCATATACTGTTTTTCTCTTTCTCTCTTTTACAAATAAGTTACTTGGTGGACGAAATTGTGATTCACTCTCTTTGTATGGAATTTAAAAATTGGCTCTATTGGAATTTATGATCACAACTCCGTTCAACTAACCAGCAAGTGTACTGGGTCATCCAAGTAATACCTTACGTGAGTAAGGGTCGATCCCACAGAGATTGTTGGTATGAAGCAAGCTGTGGTCATCTTGCAAATCCCAGTTAGGTAGACTCATAGGGGCATTAGATTAGATATTCAGATGAGAAATAAAATAAACAGAAAATAAAATAGGATAGAAATACTTATGTAAATTAATAGTGGGAGTTTCAGATAGGTGTATGGAGATGCTGTGCTCCTCTTGAATCTCTACTTTCTTATTACATTCATCCAATCCTTCTTACTCCTTTCCATGGCAAGCTGTATGTAGGGCGTCACCGTCGTCAATGGCTACTTTTCATCCTCTCGGGAAAATGGTCCTATGCGCTGTCACTGCATGGCTAATCGTCTGGAGGCATCACCCTTGCCGATGGCTACATCCCATCCTCTCAGTGAAAATGGTCCAAGTGCTCTGTCACAGCACGGCTAATCATCTGTCGGTTCTCAATCAGGTTGGAGTAGAATCCCTTGATTCTTTTGCGTCTGTCACTAACGCCCAGCCTTCAGGAGTTTGAAGTCCGTCACAGTCATTCAATACCAGAATCCTACTCGGAATACCACAGACAAGGTTAGAATTTCGGATAGTGTTATTGATTCTCCTAGTTAAGTATATTGATTCTTGAACACAGCTACTTTTATGAGTCTTGGCCGTGGCCCTAAGCATTTTGTTTTCCAGTATTACCACCGGATACATAAATGCCACAGACACATTGACTGGGTGAACCTTTTCAGATTGTGACTCAGCTTTGCTAGAGTCCCCAGTTAGAGGTGTCCAGAGCTCTTAAGCACACTCTTTTTGCTTTGGATCACGACTTTAACCACTTGGTCTCAAGCTTTTCACTTGGACCTTCATGACACAAGCACATGGTTAGGGACAGCTTGGTTTAGCCGCTTAGGCCTGGATTTTATTTCCTTGGTCCCTCATATCCATTGATGCTCAAAGCCTTGGATCCTTTTTACCCTTGCCTTTTGGTTTTAAGGGCTATTGGCTTTTTCTGCTTGTTTTTTCTTTTTCTTTCTATTTTTTTTCGCCCTTTTTTTTCCGCAAGTTTGTGTTCTTCACTACTTTTTCTTGCTTCAAGAATCAATTTTATGATTTTTCAGATCATCAATAACATTTCTCTTTGTTTATCATTCTTTCAAGAGCCAACAATTTTAACATTCATAAACAACAAGATCAAAAATATGCACTGTTCAAGCATTCATTCAGAAAACAAAAAGTATTGTCACTACATCAATATAATTAAACTAAATTCAAGGATAAATTCGAAATTTATGTACTTCTTGTTCTTTTGAATTAAAACATTTTTTATTTAAGAGAGGTGAAGGATTCATGGAGTTATTCATAACTTTAAGACATAGTTACTAAACACTAATGATCATGGAGTAGAGACACAAAACATAAATAAACATGAAGCATAAAAATCGAAAAACAGAGAAATAAGAACAAGGAATGAGTCCACCTTAGTGAAGGTGGCGCCTTCTTGAAGAACCAATGGTGCTCTTTAAGGTCCTCTATGTCTCTTCCTTGCTTCTGTTTGCATGATCCCTAGTAATTTTGGTGCCCCTATCCTTATTCCTGCTCATGTGACAGAGAGGAGAAAAAGAAAAAAGAAAGAGGAATCCTCTATGTCACAGTAAAGAGGATCCTTATTGTTAGTAGAAAAAGAAAGGGCAGAGTATTGAAGAAGAATGGTTGAGGAAAGAGGTAGGGATTTGAGATGAAGAGAGGTGAAGAGAAGTGTTAGTAAATAAATAAATAAATAGAGAAAGGGGAGAGATAGAATTCGAAAATAATTTTGAAAAAGTGGTTAGTAATTTTCGAAAATTAAAGATAAGATATAATTAAAATTAAAATTCAAAACAATTAAAAAGAATTTTTGAAAAAGAGAGAGGTATTTTCGAAAATTAGAGAGGGATAGGTAGTTAGTTGGTTTTGAAAAAGATAGGAAACAAACAAAAAGTCAAATAGTTAGTTGAAAAAGATATTAAAATCAAATTTGAAAAGAGAAGAAGATACGAAGTTTAGATAAGATATTTTGAAATCAAATTTTGAAAAAGATAAAATTTTGAAAAAGATAAGATAAATAGATAAGATAAAAGATAAGATTTTAAGAAAAAGATATTTTAAAAAAGATTTAATTTTAAAGTTAAAATTAATTACTTGACTAACAAGAAACTTAAAGATAAAATTCTAGAATTTAAAGATTGAACCTTTCTTAACAAGAAAGTAACAAACTTCAAATTTTTGAATCAATCACATTAATTGTTAGTGTAATTTCGAAAATTTGATATAAAGATAAGAAAAAGATTTTGAAAAAGGTTTTTGAAATTTTCGAAAAAAAAAGAAAAATTGAAAAAGATATGATTTTTGAAAAAGATTTTGAAAAGATAAGATTTTTAAATTTGAAAATTTGACTTGACTTGTAAGAAACAACTAACTTTAAAAAATTTTTGACTAAGTCAACTCAAATTTTTGAAAATTTGGAGAAAAATAAGGAAAAGATATTTTTTTGATTTTTGAATTTTTAATTATGATAGAGAAAAACACAAAAATGACCCAAAACATGAAAATTTTGGATCAAACATATGATGCATGCAAGAACACTATGAATGTCAAGTTGAACACCAAGAACACTTTGAAGATCATGATGAACATCAAGAACATATTTTTGAAAAATTTTTGATGCAAAGAAAACATGCAAGACACCAAACTTAGAAATCTTTAATGCATGGACTCTAACAAACAAAAAATACATATGAAAAATAACAAACAATACAAAACAAGAAAACATCAAGATCAAACAAGAAGACTTGTCAAGAACAACTTGAAGATCATGAAGAACACCATGAATGCATGAATTTTTGAAAAATGCAAGAAAAAAAAATTTTTAAAGCATGCAATTGACACCAAACTTAAAAATTGACTCAAGACTCAAACAAGAAACACCAAATATTTTTTATTTTTATGATTTTATGATTTTTTTTTGGATTTTTATTAATTTTTTTCGAAAATATTTTTGGAAAAACGAAAAAGAAAAGAAAATTTTGAAAAAAAAGATTTTTGAAAAGTTTTTGAAAAGAAAATTACCTAATCTGAGCAACAAGATGAACCGTCAGTTGTCCATACTCGAACAATCCCCGGCAACGGCGCCAAAAACTTGGTGGACGAAATTGTGATTCACTCTCTTTGTATGGAATTTAAAAATTGGCTCTATTGGAATTTATGATCACAACTCCGTTCAACTAACCAGCAAGTGTACTGGGTCGTCCAAGAAATACCTTACGTGAGTAAGGGTCGATCCCACAGAGATTGTTGGTATGAAGCAAGCTATGGTCATCTTGCAAATCCCAGTTAGGTAGACTCATAGGGGCATTAGATTAGATATTCAGATGAGAAATAAAATAAACAGAAAATAAAATAGGATAGAAATACTTATGTAAATTAATAGTGGGAATTTCAGATAGGTGTATGGAGATGCTGTGCTCCTCTTGAATCTCTACTTTCTTATTACATTCATCCAATCCTTCTTACTCCTTTCCATGGCAAGCTGTATGTAGGGCGTCACCGTCGTCAATGGCTACTTTTCATCCTCTCGGGAAAATGGTCCTATGCGCTGTCACTGCATGGCTAATCGTCTGGAGGCATCACCCTTGCCGATGGCTACATCCCATCCTCTCAGTGAAAATGGTCCAAGTGCTCTGTCACAGCCCGGTTAATCATCTGTCGGTTCTCAATCAGGTTGGAGTAGAATCCCTTGATTCTTTTGCGTCTGTCACTAACGCCCAGCCTTCAGGAGTTTGAAGCCCGTCACAGTCATTCAATACCAGAATCCTACTCGGAATACCACAGACAAGGTTAGACTTTCCGGATTCCCGAAATCCTACTCGGAATACCACAGACAAGGTAAGACTTTCTGGATTCCCATGAATGCTGCCATCTATCTAGCTTATACCACGAAGATTCTGTTGGGGAATCTAAGAGATATGCGCCCGGCCTAGAGTAGAACGGAAGTGGTTGTCAATCACGCGCGTTCATAGGTGAGAATGATGATGAGTGTCACGGATCATCACATTCATCAAGTTGAAGTGCAGCAAATATCATGGAATAAGAATAAAAAAGAATTGAATAGAAAATAATAGTAATTGTATTGAAACTTGAGGTACAGCAGAGCTCCACACCCTTAATCTATGGTGTGCAGAAACTCCACCGTTGAAAATACATAAGTGAAAGGTTCAGGCATGGCCGAATGGCCAGCCCCCTAAAACGTGATCAATAGCCTCTTAAGATGAAGAATAAAACAAAACTGAGACCAAAGATGTCTATTACAATAGTAACTTATCCTATTTATACTAGACTAGCTACTAGGGTTTACATGAGTAAGTAATTGATGCATAAATCCACTTCTGGGGCCCACTTGGTATATGTTTGGGCTGAGCTTGATCTATCCATGAGCTGAGGCTTCTCTTGGAGTTGAACGCCAAGTTGTAACGTGTTTTGGGCGTTCAACTCCGGGTCATGACGTGTTTCTGGCGTTTAACTCTAGACAGCAACATGTAATTGGCGTTCAACGCCAATTTACGTCGTTAATTCCCGAATAAAGTATAGACTATTATATATTGCTGGAAAGCTCTAGATGTCTACTTTCCAACGCTGTTGAGAGCGCGCTATTTGGAGTTCTGTAGCTCTAGAAAATCCATTTTAAGTGAAGAGAGGTCAGATTCCAACAGCATCAGCAGTCCTTTGTCAGCCTCCTTCTCAGAGTTTTGCTCAAGTCCCTCAATTTCAGCCAGAAATTACCTGAAATCATAGAAAAACAAACAAACTCATAGTAAAGTCCAGAAATGTGAATTTAACATAAAAAATAATGAAAACATCCCTAAAAGTAGCTTGAACTTGCTAAAAACTACCTAAAAACAATGCCAAAAAGCGTATAAATTATCCGCTCATCATTACTACATATATATTAGTAAATATATATAAATTATCTCTATTATATTGAGATAATTATATTGATAAATATTATTACTAAAATTATCTATTTACGCTTCTTTATTTTATATCTATTTCTTCTTATTTATTTATTTATTTTATAACATATAAAATATAAATTCCATTTAACAAAAATATCCCATTTTTAAATTTTCACTAATTCTATTAAAAAATTACTTAAGATTCCTAATTAACCCTTTTTTCTTCTTTTTACTTTATTATCTTCTTTCAACACATACACCCACTACCACACGCATCTTCTTTAACCTCAACCCTTACCATGTAGATTTTAAATCATCACAACCCTTATCTATTCTCTTCACCTTTTCTCAAGCTCTAGGTGGTTCACAAGAATGTCTACTATCGAAGTGATTGACTCAAAACAACCCCTGGTTTTAGATTAACATCACCATATCAATCATTATATTAATTAATTCCTTATTGCTATCACATTACACTAATAATGTTCACAAAAATAGCATGTTACTAAGCCCTTATTCTTTTTCAATTAAATAGGGGTAAAAGAAATCTAAAGACTGTAACACCTTAATTACCCTAAGCCTTACCTTGCGTCGTAAAGCAAAGGTTAATCAAAGGTTACGATAATGCTAAATTTAAGACATAAATATATATAGAAAGAAATAATAATTCTAGAAACCCGATGAAGAACTAAGCTCAAAAATAGAGTTTGAAAAGTACAAAACGTTCACACGAAGCTACAAATTAAGACACAAGCTATACATATAAATATCAACATATATATATATATATATATATATATATATATATATATATATCAAAGTATAATAGTCATAAGGATCTAGCTGCCGCCCGCGGAGTTTAAGCCGACTAGTTATATACAGACATACAGAGTATTTTGAAGGTAAAACAGCTTATACAATATTTCTCTCTAAGTAAGCCTCTAAGGCATAAATAAATACAAAAGTGAGAGATCTAATCAAAAGAAATCAAAAGACTTCAAAACATAGCAAGGATCCTCCGCTCTGTCACCATCAAAGCAACTCATCGAGGTGGGTTGTGACCTGTAAGCCTGAAATTACTCAACAAACAAGTCAAGGCATCAAATGGAATTAAAGTGAATAAAATTTAGCAATTATAAAGCTTAAAAAGCATGTTTTTACTTTCAAGCACAATTTAGGGAGAAATGATGAAACTATGCTATTTCAATGGATAAATGCAAGAAAAGTTAATGAAATCCACCCAAATAGAGCAAATAAATATCATGAAATGTGGATTCATCAACCTGCATCTGAAAAATAACAACAGAGTATGGAATGAGAACCAGAGGTTCTCAGTATGGTAACAGTGCCTAGTGATGTAAGATATAAGACTCTTTGATGCCAGAGACAATCCTAGAGCTTCATATCCATCATGAGATTCAGACTTAAAACATAAGTAAATTTAAAACCATATCTTTAAAACCACAATGAAAAAGGGTAATCTAACTTAATGGATTTCTAAATCTAACAATTCTTTGCTGTCCCACAGGCTTCGCCAGCCTAACCGCCATGCGATCCCATCAAGTAATTCAATAAGCATTTAGGCATGTTAAACACTTACGCAAACAATACAAGTCGACAAAGCAAACAAATAGATGGAATATGAACATGATGAATGCCTGTCCTATTTGGCTGTGATATTACATTGTCGGTTCAACTGCCAACCTGACACATCTCTATGGAGATGTCACCGTTCGGTCTCATAATGGGAAATCCCGAGATATCGTGCCCGGAACACGGTCCAGGATATAGTGCCTGCACACTCTAGTGATTCCAAAGGGATGCGAGTGGGATGCTCTTGTCATGGACCTCACATCTCAATGTAAGTGGGATTAACCAACTGTCCTTAGCCGCCATAACGACCTCGACAGGTGGAATTAACGTACCGTTCCTGCCACGCGCATAGCGTCTCAACAATCTCATTAAAAATTAATACATCAGTGGTTTCAGAAATCGTTTTTCAGTATATTAGGAATTCATCATTCAACTCTGAGTCCCAGACTCGTCTCAACCACCATAAATTCATAATTTCCACAACTCGTTATGTCAGTCGTTATTACAGTACTCTGTCCTCTCTCTCAACTAATCCATCCTTAGCACACCAGAAACCTAAGTCTCCGTCTTCTAATATTCATACAAAAATTCATCTATTTAAGTTTCTAACTCATCCTTGGTAGTATTAGGACCTAAGCACTAGACAGTGTTCTTAAACGGCCTTTAAAGAATGTTTAGGAAGCTAGAGAACTATTGAAAACAAGGAAAAAATAGTTTTTCAGAAAAACAAGGGTCTCACGTACGCAAGCCCCTGCCTATGCCTCGCGTACGCATGTTGTTGAAAAAAGGGGTAGTCACATACGCAACCCCCTTCTCGCATCACATATTAAAGTTTGCATGCGCAAGGGTTCATTTTTGAATAGCTCGCATACGCATGCAGTGTCCGCATATGCGAGATGCCCAACCCGAATGGTTTGGCCGTATCGCGTGCACTGTGTCGCGTACGCAAGGGTTGAAAGTCTGCTAGCTCGCGTATGCATCCAGTCGTCGTGTACGTGAGTTACCCAATCCGAATAGGTTGGTCGCGTCACGTGCCTCCTGTCGCGTACGTAACCCACGCCAGACTTAGAAAAGATCTAAATGTTGCAGAATTCAGTTTTTGGCACCAAACTTTAAACAGTCAGAATTTCCTCTACAAAAATCCATTTCCCTCAAACATGATATCAATTTGAAGATCTCAAAACAACCTTTAATATAAAGCAAATTTCAACCAATTTCAAAAAATGAAGCTCAAGTTATGATCCGTCAAAGTTCAATAAAATAGGGTTTTCACAAAATCAGTAAGGTTTTCAAATTTTCCAAACCCTTAACCAAATCCAAATCAATAGCACACCAAACTCCAATTCACATGAATTCTTACCCTTTGTGTCACAATTTACAACTCTTACCAAATTTTCACTCACATTATACGATCCTCAACCCCAGTTATCAAATATATCACCCTAAAGCCATTTCTCCACCAACACATTCATCAACCATAATTCTATAGTTACCAATCATTAAAAATCAACCTCATTCATTTTCAATATCAACATTCAACACTATTTATTAACACCAACAATATTATTCATCAAAATCCTAAAAGTCATCAACTCATCATGCCTCATCATTCAACAAGTTCAACAACCAATTCAATCCAAACCTATCCTATGGATCACTAGTCTAAGTGTCCAAAAATATTATATATTACATAGAGAAAACCGAAACCATACCTTGGCCGATTTCCAATATGCTAAAATCCCAAAATTGAGTCCAACTCAAGCCGCCAATCACCAACAATCAATCCAAAGCTCCAAATAAATGCCAACAATCACAATTCCAAGCTATATATACACATAATTTATAACCATTCAACCTATGATTCATCATAATCACAATTTCACAAGGTAAAGAGTTTTCTTACCTTTTCCGATGGTGTTTAGGGGCACAAACCACCCATAGCCCAACCTTAGAGACCACCTAATCAATCAAAACACAAAAATTCACTCAAAACTAAAGCCTAAATTTCAACCTTGGCCCCGGTCCAATCCATTAACGTTTTTTGTCCGTTTAGCCCAATTTCGAGCCAAATCTTTAAAATTAATGTACGGTTTTCAATCCTAAATATTTTCCTAGGATTTTCTACTGTTTTTAGTTATTCTTGCATAGTACCGGACCGATTTAAGCCGGTACTGCCGGTTAATTTATCGGTTCGCGTTTTTATGCGATTTTTCGCAGAAAATTACATTTTCTAACTCAGAAAAATTTATTGAGTCCAAATATCACATTTAAATTTCCTAATTAACATTCTAAATTTTTGGAACCTATTTTGGAAAATTTAATTATTTAATTAAACGGTTAATTAATCGCAGTTCTTACAAAGACCATATAAGTATGATAAATACAAATGACATTGAGAAAGATTACGGTGATAATTTCATTAAAACAGATTAAGCCATGTTCAAAGAATAACGGAATGAAAGACTTGGATATTGAACTCAAGCCTTCTCTCTACCACATCTCAGTTATACATCTTGTCAGCGACTCATCTTTGCCAACCGTTCCGTTCTACTTGTAATTTCAACTCAAAATCCTTAATTTGGCTCAGCTCTAAGTAGTTTCTCACTATTTTTCCAATCATACTACATAGATTTTATACTAACCAAAAAGAGAAAAAAAAAAAGAGAGGGTTAGTGAATCACGTGGAAATTTGGTGACCCCTCTCCCCTCACCCATTTTAATTCTTCTGCCTCCTGTATAATACTCTACCACACAAAGCCTTACGCTATAGTTATAAGTTAGAAGTGGCGACGACCCCTAAAACTCAGAAATACGTACATAGTATTTGAAGAATAATAATATATCTAGGAGCGTGTGAAGAAGGCTAACAAAACAATAATTGTATCGCACTCGAAACATTGAAAATATAAAGCATCAATATACAAAAAGGAAAAACACACACACACACACACACACACACACACACACACACATATATATATATGAATCAAAAGGAGATACATAGCAAATACTAGTCTCGACCTGCGAAGACAAGGCTGGCTAAAAGGTATAATACAACCTAGAAGTAAACAAAATACAACCTATTTCTCCATAAATCAACATGTAAGAAGGATATACATATACATATACAAAAGTGGAGAAATAAACAACACTAAGCATAGAATACAAAATGCAAAGGAGTTTTTCTTTCCATAAAGAGTTTACACTCAACGAGGTGCATCACGTCCTACATCTGAAAATAATAAAATCCAACAACGAATGAGAATTCGAAGATTCCTAGTAGGGTAATAATTTCAAATAGAGACTATGTAAAAAGATATGAACTTGCTAGGAAATTCTAAACTCCAATCAACACAAGGTTCAAGCCAAGGGTTCCACTAATCCGAACAGAGTGATTAGACTAAATCTCAGATAAATTAGTGATTTTAGATTCTTAACTCTACTCAATACATGTCATCATCTCTCTCTCTCTATTATAATTGTCTAAATTCAGCAATTTTATATTAAAATTCAGTCCTAATGGTATCGATGTATTCTCAATGTTTAGCCTCAACCCGGAGCAAGTGGGACGAGGCCACAACCCTTGCATCTACCCAAGCAACTCAAATATCAATCAAACTTATTTTCATCATCGAATCATTCAATCATTATCATCGCATCAAGAACAACCCTCAACATCACCATCCCAAGCATAAGGGATCTCTCAATTGTTCAAACACATACAAAACAATATAAAAAATGCACAAATAGAGAGAACAGATAAAACAAGTAGCTCAAATAGCATATAGATACAATTATTCAATAAGGCAAGCCAAATACAAGATGCACACCCAATCAATACACACAAATGCAAATGATGCATGCTTGTCCTACTGGTCATGAGCTCATACGTCGGTTATGTTGCCAGACCCGACTCGGGTAAGCAAGATTCACCAACCATCCTTACCCATAGGTTCCACAAACAAGCAGAATTCACCAACTGTCCTTGTCTGGAATACGCAAGCGGGATTAACCACCGTCCTTGCCTATCACATTAGACCACGAGTAAGCAGGATTAACTACCATCCTTACCGGGTACCTCGAATAAGCGGGATTAACCACTGTTCTTATCCGGAACAAATATCAGTCAATGCATAAGAGGAATTCACCACCATCCTTGCGATTGCAATAAATCTTGAGCAAGTGTGATTAACCATCGTCCTTACCTAGAAAACCACGAACAAGCGAAATTAACCACTGTCCTTACTCTTGTATAACTCAACTCAGTGTGCAAGCGGAATTCATCATCGTCCTTGCTACGAGTAAACATCAATTCACAGTAAAGTCTTTAATAAGCTTTTGAAATCATTAAGTTCATGAACCACATTCTCATTCAGTTTACCAATTCCTTCGTCTCGTGAGTAGGATAACACCACTGTCCTCACAGCGGGCAAGATAAAACCTCCATCTCCACAACTACACTACAACACGAAACAAGCGGGACAAGAACTCCGTCCTTGTCCGGTGCAGGTGCCAAAGCAATAACAAATCGGTACGCAAGCGGGATAACACCCAAATCTTGCCACAAACAGATATCCAATCAATACACAAGCGGGATATCACCCAGACCTTGCCGATCTAGCCATTTAGGCCATAATCAATCATTATCAGTGTTTTTAAGTAATTTCATAAGTGATTTAACTCATTAACCCCAATTATTTTTCCATCTCATCGATTTGAATCCATAAACCCTATTCATGTATCAATTTACCAATTTCTTAATCATGTGAATGGTATGGCCTCTGTCCTCATCGCGGGCAGAATAAAACCACCATCCCCATAACACGTCATTCGATTTAACTAGTCGTTTATCTGGGAATAATTCAATTTAATGCCTTCAATATACTCTCACTCCTTCTAAAGGCTAAAAACCAATTCTCAAACCTTAAACAGGGGTTACAGAGGTAAAAAAAAAGTAGATTGAATAGGCAAAACCGGTTAGAATCAACCTTTCCTGAAAAATAGGACAATCGTGTGTAGGCACAAAAACGCGCACGAAAATTATTCGATTCTGAAATGCAAGTTATGCATACGCATGGGTCATGCGTACGCATGATTTCGCTTTTGTGCGTACGCATGGTATTTGCACGAAACTATTTCACTTCTATAACACCTAATGTTCTGAAAACTAGACCAAACTGGCTAGTTCGACCGGATTAATTGGAAATCGGTCATCTAGCCGATCCGGTTAATCCGTAAAACCGCTGTACAAAAAATCGATGAAAAACTTGGTCAAACCGGCCAAACCGATCGGATTTTTTAAGCTTCAATTTTTTAATAATGTCTAAAATGGCGTCGTTTTGACGCCAAAAAAACCCCACTACCCAGCCCACCCACTAACCTAACCCAGCCCTAACGTAAATGAAGTCACTCACCACTAGTCACTATGCCTCCCTCCCTCCACCCAAATTTTCTTTTCCTACAACGAGTAAAACCTTCTCCATCATCCTTACCATAGTCGACGCCGGCAGTGACCACCAGCTGTCATCGCCTGCTGGGATAAATCTTGGGTTGGGTCTGCTCGTTTCTCTCACTTCTCTTCTCCTCGACGTCGTACAAAGGCATGCTTGGAGCTGTTGGCGTCGCCACCACAAAAGGGCTGCTCCATCATTGCCTCTACTCGCCTTTCCATTCTCCACCGCGCTTGTTTCTTCGGTTCTAGTTGCTTCTTCTAGTGACGTCGCCGTTTTGCTCGCCTCTTTGCTACAGTTCAGCTTGTTTCACTCTATTCTTTACCAATTTTCCCCCTTTTTTTATGAATTTATTTATTTTATTTCTAAAATTATATGTTAAACTAAAACAATTTTGTAATATGATTTTGTGATATTGTTCATTTGATTGCTGATAAAAAAATTAATAATGATATTTGTGATGTCGGTTGTTAATATAATAGTAAATCTGTAACATTAACAATGGAGTTGAAATGAAACAAAATAGGTTTAAGATGTTTAACAATATGAAAGTCTTGACTTTTTCTGAGAGATTTGATACTAATTAAATTTTTTTATCATTCTAAGTTGTTATTTTCTGCCAATGTTATTGCTGATGAGTTAATAATATTGAACTACTGATTTCGTTAATTTTCTGCTATTATTATTGCTATTTTCTGCCAATGTTATTGTGAACATGTTTCTGTATTGATTTGCGTATTTTTTTTGTTAATTTTTCTATATGTTGTGTTCTCTCTGACGGCATAAAGTCACTCTTGGTATATGGTAAAAATTTCTAGAATTAGGTAATTGTTGAGAATGTAGTTTAGATGGTCCTTTTTTATATAGATTGGTAGCATTTGTAATTAAATAATGGAGGGACCTTGTGTTAATTACTATGAATGCATTATCCCTATTAGTGTTTTTATTGAGCATCTTAATGTATCTAGTGTTAATGCTTCTGGTTTCATTGTAGAAGGGAATTATATTATGCATTAAGAAAAAATTGTATCTACTATGCTTATCTCTCTAAAATTATTTTTATATTAAATTTTTTTACCTAGAAATTTTTGAATTTAAATAATTAAAATTATATAAAATTTTTAATAATTTTATTTAATATTTAACTAAACTGGTTGAACCCTAGTTGAATATCGGTTGAACCATTAAACTAGTGAACCAGTCGTCTCACCGGTTTATTAACCGGTTCGGTTCTCGCAACCTTGGTAACACCCCTCATGCGTACGCAGGACCCCTATTTTTTGCAACATTTGCAGAGTTTAATTTTTAACCTCCAAATTTAAACCTTTATAACTTTTTGTGCAATGATCCATTTTCTTTCATTCTTAAACCATTTTAAAGATCTTTTCACTAGCTTTAATTTAAGATAAAAAAGTTCATCTAAATCTGAATTTCGAGCTCCAAGTTATGGCCCGTTGAAGTGGATCAAAAATATATTTATTACCAAATCCTCACAATTTCCCAATTTCATCAATTCTCACTTCAATTTAATCCCAAACCATTCCAAAATCATTTCCACACATTTCAAATACTCAATTAGCACTCCTCAACTATTCCAAGCCTAATTCAATCCATTTCTAACTTATTTAATACATCTATTCTCAACAATAACATAAAACATTCATATATCTAAATTCTCAATCAAACTTCAACATACATAGTCAATCTTATCAATCATCATTATAATCAATAATACCACTCAATTCACAATATCACATCAAATTATACTCAATCATCTCATTCTCATCCAACAAGTCACACTACTTATCTCAACTTACCACATAGGGGATTCATCACCCTATCACGGCCTCCGGCCTAATTTCCACAAGAATAAGCATCATATTCAATCATACCATAATATTCATATCCAATTTCATCCACATGACCAGATATTGCTCAACAAGCACATAGTTCTCATAATCATACTAAATCACAATCCATCATTAACATACATCATTCAATGCTATCCTAGGGCAATTAACCTAGGTTTTCACATAGTGTTACATAGTGTCTATCCAAAATTAAGACCCATACCTTAGGTAGCGTTTATTTTTGGAGACAGTACACAAAGACATGGATATTAAATAATTAAAACGTGTTTGGTAGCAGAGACATAAACAGTGGACATATTGTCTCTGGAACAGTTTTTTTAATTTTGGTGTCCACTCTTTAACGAGGGACAATGATGAACACGGGAATTAACAAAGTGGACACAGATTTTTTAATGAAAATTCTTTTCCATTTTATCCCTACATATTATTATTATTCCATTGTTGCCCTTTTTAAATCATATCATAAGCCCTAATTTTATGTGTTGTGCAGCAACCTTCTCCTCCCAGGTAATCTTCCCCATGCTCTCTGTTTCGTCTCTCCTTCTTCTCTTTTTTGGATTCTTTTTTTGTCTCACTTCCCAAGTCTAGCTCTCTGTCTCTTTTCTTTCTCTTCTTGCTCTCTGTCCCTTTTTCTTATTCTTCTTATTTCTCTTCTTTTTTCGGTGTTCTGTGGTTTAGTACTTTATCTTATTCTTCTTTCTTTTTCTTTGTTTCTTTTTCTTCTTCTTTACTGCGTGCTTCTCCTCTTTATTTTTTTGCTCAACTAATTTAACTACAACATTTCAGAAGCAAATTATTTATTAGAGCTTGTAACAACTTTTGAAATTCACGTGTTCTTCTCTTTCTCAGTCACGCATGTATATAACTCTGCCTTTTCTCTTTGCTTCTTATTTTCGTTTGTATTTTTTTTACTTTAAATTATTGGTTCTTGTGGCTTCTTTTATTTTTATTTATTTATATTGTTTGTGATTTGAAAATATAAAAATTGAATATGAACATGAGAAATTATTTTTCTAGTGTCAAAATTTTTAATTTATACAATCCTGCTGTGAATGAATGATTGAACATATATATTTTGTTCAGAATGGAATAAGGAATGGAAAAAAAATATATTGAAGTCTTCTTATTTGTTTGAATGCAAAAATAAAATAATTAGTTGGTTATGTTGTTATTTTTATTCTTATTGATTATTTTTAGTATTTATGTTATTTTATAATAAATTATGATTTATATTTTTTATCTGTTGTTAGGGAAGAATGGAACCATTGGACCAATCTGAACAATTTAGGCGATTTCTTTTTATTTTATTTTATGATTCAGATTGAACTTGAGACAGCCACAATATTAATTTTGATGTTAGCATTTTTTTATTTGAAAAATAGGAGAAGGAGACATTTGTTGATTAGGAATAGAGAAATTAATACTAATCCCTTGAGACGGAATGTGTTAAGCCAAATCATAGGAGGAGGCGATAGGAATTGTATTTGGGAATTAAGGATGAGCGTAGAGGCATTAGGAAAATTATGTGAGTTACTTAAAGTTCAGGGTGGATTAAGCGATGAATGTCATGTAAATATACTTGAGCAAGTGATTATATTTTTAATAATTTTAGCTCATCATAAAAAGAATCGCACACTCCAAGTTAGATTTTATAGGTCAGGAGAAACAATAAGTAAGTATTTTAATAAAGTTTTGTCGTCGGTATTACGTGTCCAAAGCCTATTGTTTGCAAAGCCTGTTCCTGTTCCAGATGACTGCATAGATCCCCGATGGAAATGGTTCAAGGTACGTCTAATGAAGAAATGCGGTTGTGGTTTTGTATTATATATGGTTTGGTATAGAGATAGTTTTGAACCTTAAATTTCTTTGCTTTAGAATTGTCTAGGAGTATTAGATGGAACATATATAGATGTGACTGTCCCTGAAGAAGATAAATCAAGATACAGAACAAGAAAAGGTAAAATATCAACCAACGTCCTAGGCGTATGAAATCGAGATATGAATTTTGTGTACGTACTTAGTGGATGGGAAGGATCCGCATCGGATTCAAGAGTCCTTAGAGATGCAATTTCACGTCGTAATAACCTCAAGATACCAATTGGTATGTAATAGTTAAATTTTAGGTAACAAAAACACTTCAAAATTTTTATTTCATACAATTTTCTTAATCCTCATAACGTGTCTCTTTTAATTTATAGAAAATTATTATTTAGTGGATGCTGGTTATACTAATTGCAAGGGGTTTCTAGCACCATATAGGCATACTCGATACCACGTACAAGAATAGGCTTATGGTAGAAATGTGCCTAGAAACTTTCAAGAATATTTTAACAAGAAGCACTCTTCAGCTAGGAACATTATTGAGCGTTGTTTTGGTTTATTGAAGAAGAGATGGGCAATTTTGAGGAGTCCTTGTTTTTACAAAATCAAGACACAAAATAGAATAATTATTGCTTGTTGTTTATTACAAAATTTTATTCGGCTTAATATGGACTCCGATCCTGAGGAGGACATGTCACTTGAGAATGAGCAAGTGCTTATTGGAGAGGAGCATGGTGATAACCAAGATGGCGACGATGAAATTATTGACAGTATAGAGGGCAGCAATGAATGGACTGTTTGGCGAGACAACTTAGCACATGAAATGTACAATGAGTGGATGCATAGCTGAATTAATTAGTTGGTTTATTTCTTGTATGTGTATTTTATTTGAATTATTATGATAGTTTGTTGTGTTGGATTTTGTATTGTATTGATACATTATAAAAATAATCTCGTGATATGCTTATGATATGCTTTTGTGTTGTATTGATACATTATATGTGTATTTTATTTGAATTATTATGTGTATTTTATTTAAATATATTGTATTGATACATTATAAAGATAATGTCATGATATCCTTAGGATATTCAATTGAATTTTGATTGAGTTAATATAGATTGTAGGGACAAATGGACAGACATGTTTGGACTGATGAAGAGACAGAGGTATTTGTTGGTTTTATGGAGGAGCTTGTGATTGAAGGAAGAATAGCTGATGCAGGTCAATATAGGCCCAGATCTTTTGAGAAACTTGCTGCAAAAATGAATGAGAGATTTCCAGGTGGTGGTTTTCAAATAACTCATTGCAAAAACAAGGTTAAGAGGTTGAAAGAGAAATATCAATTTGCTGCTGACATGGCAGTGATGAGCGGATAATTTATACGCTTTTTGGCATTGTTTTTAGGTAATTTTTAGTAAGTTCAAGCTACTTTTAGGGATGTTTTCATTAGTTTTTATGTTAAATTCACATTTCTGGACTTTACTATGAGTTTGTGTGTTTTTCTGTAATTTCAGGTAATTTCTGGCTGAAATTGAGGGACTTGAGCAAAACTCTAAAAAAGGCTGACAAAAGGACTGCTGATGCTGTTGGAATCTGACCTCTCTGCACTCAAAATGGATTTTCTGGAGCTACAGAACTCCAAATGGTGCGCTCTCAACGGCGTTGGAAAGTAGACATCCAGAGCTTTCCAGCAAAATATATAATAGTCCATACTTTATTCGGAAATTGACGATGTAACTTGGCGTTGAACGCCAAGTACATGTTGCTGTCTGGAGTTAAATGCCAGAAAAACGTCATGATCCGGAGTTGAACGCCCAAAACACGTCATAACTCAAAGTTCAACTCCAAGAGAAGCCTCAGCTCGTGGATTGATCAAGCTCAGCCCAAGCATACACCAAGTGGGCCCCGGAAGTGGATTTATGCATCAATTACTTACTCATGTAAACCCTAGGAGCTAGTTTACTATAAATAGAACATTTAACTATTGTATTAGACATCTTTTGACAATTTAATCTCTTGACTGTTAGCCTTTGATTATTCGGTCTCTTGATCACTCAGGGGGCTGGCCATTCGGCCATGCCTGAACCTTTCACTTATGTATTTTCAACGGTGGAGTTTCTGCACACCATAGATTAAGGGTGTGGAGCTCTGCTGTACCTCAAGTTTCAATACAATTACTATTACATTTTATTCAATTCTCTCTTATTCTGATTCCAAGATATTCATTCGCACCCAAGAACATGATGAATATGATGATTATGTGACGCTCATCATCATTCTCACCTATGAACGCGCGTGATTGACAACCACCTCCGTTCTACATGCAACCGAGCTTGAATGTGTATCTCTTAGATTCTCCAACAGAATCTTCGTGGTATAAGCTAGATAGATGCTGGCATTCATGAGGATCCGGAAAGTCTAACCTTGTCTGTGGTATTCCGAGTAGGATCCTGGGAATCCGGAAAGTCTAACCTTGTCTGTGGTATTCCGAGTAGGATTTCGGTAATGAATGACTGTGACGTGCTTCAGACTCGCAAGTGCTGGGCGTTAGTGACAGACGCAAAAGAATCAAGGGATTCTATTCCAGCAGGAGCGGGAACCAACCAGTGATTAGCCGTGCTGTGACAGAGCGCGTGAGCGTAGTTTTCACTGCGAGGATGGGATGTAGCCTTCGGCCAGTGTGATGCCTCCAGACGATTAGCCATGCGAGTGACAGCGCAGAGGACCATTTTCCAGAGAGGATATAAAGTAGCCATCGTCGAACGGTGAACCCCTATACACAGCTTGCCATGGAAAGGAGTAAGAAGGATTGAGTTGAAGCAATAGGAAAGTAGGCGTTCTTGAGCCATACAGTATCTCCATTCGCTTATCTGAAGTTCCCACCAATGAATCTGCATAAGTATTCTATCCTTTTTATTTTCTTTTTATTATTAATTTTCGAAACCATAAACCAATTTAATCTGCCTAACTGATATTTACAAGGTGACCATAGCTTGCTTCATACCAACAATCTCTGTGGGATCGACCCTTACTCACGTAAGGTTTATTACTTGGACGACCCAGTACACTTGCTGGTTAGTTGAACGGAGTTGTGAATTCAAATAAAGCCAATTATTAAATTTCATACAAGTACAAAGACAATAGATCACAATTTCGTCCACCAAGTTTTTGGCGCCGTTGCCGGGGATTGTTCGAGTATGGACAACTGACGGTTCATCTTGTTGCTCAGATTAGGTAATTTTCTTTTCAAAAATATTTTTCAAAATTTTTCTTTTATTTTTCGTTTCTCCAAAAATATTTTCGAAAAAATCAATAAAAATCCAAAAAAAAAAACTAGAAAATCATAAAAACTAAAAATATTTTTGTGTTCTTGTTTGAGTCTTGAGTCAATTTTTAAGTTTGGTGTCAATTGCATGCTTTAAAAATTTTCCTTGCATTTTTCGAAAATTCCATGCATTCATAGTGTTCTTCATGATCTTCAAGTTGTTCTTGATAAGTCCTCTTGTTTGATCTTGATGATTTCTTGTTTTGTGTTGTTTGTTGTTTTTCATATGCATTTTTTGTTTGTTAGAGTCCATGCATTAAAGATTTCTAAGTTTGGTGTCTTGCATGTTTTCTTTGCATCAAAAATTTTTCAAAATTATGTTCTTGATGTTCATCATGATCTTCAAAGTGTTCTTGGTGTTCATCTTGACATTCATAGCATTCTTGCATGCATTCATTGTTTTTATCTAAAAATTTCATGCATTGAGTATTTTTGTTGTTTTTCTCTCTCATAATTAAAAATTCAAAAATAAAAAAAAAAATATCTTTTCCTTATTTCCCTCCAAATTTTTGAAATTTTGGGTTGACTTAGTCAAAAATTTTCAAAATTAGTTGTTTCTTACAAGTCAAGTCAAAATTTCAATTTTAAAAATCTTATCTTTTCAAAATCTTTTTCAAAAATCATATCTTTTCCATTTTTTTTCTTAATTTCGAAAATTTTAAAAATTATTTTTCAAAATCTTTTTCTTATCTTTTATATCATATTTTCAAAAATATGCTAACAATTAATGTGATTGATTCAAAAATTTGATGTTTGTTACTTTCTTGTTAAGAAAGGTTCAATCTTTAAATTCTAGAATCTTATCTTGTAGTTTCTTGTTAGTTAAGTCATTTTAAAAATTAAATCTTTTTCAAAATATCTTTTTCTTAAAACTTTTATCTTATCTTTTTATCTTATCCTTTTCAAAATTTTATATTTTTCAAAAATTTGATTTCAAAATATCTTATCTAACTTCTTATCTTCTCATCTTTTTCAAATTTGATTTTAAAAAATCTTTTTCAATCAATTAACTAACTTTTTGTTTGTTTCTTATCCTTTTCAAAACCACCTAACTACTTTTTCCTCTCTAATTTTCGAAAATATCTCACCCTTTTTTCAAAAATTCTTTTTTTTAATTAACTAATTGTTTCATGTTTTAATTTTAATTACATTTTATCTCTAATTTTCGAAAATACTAACCCCTTTTTCAAAATTATTTTCGAAATCCCCCCTCTCTTTTCTTATTCTATTTAATTATTTAATTACTAACACTTCTCTTCATCTCTCTTCATCTAAAAATCCGAACCATTCTCCTTTCCTTATCCCCTTTCTTCTTCTACTAACATAAAAGAATCTCTATACTGTGACATAGAGGATTCCTCTTCCTTTTCTTGTTTTCTTCTCTTTCATATGAGCAGGAATAGGGAAAAAGGCACTCTTGTTGAAATTGATCCAGAACCTGAAAGGACTCTGAAGAGGAAATTAAGAGAAACAAAATTACATTATTCTAAAGGTAACCTTTCAGAAATTTTCGAACAAGAGAAGGAGATGGCAGCCGAAAATAATAATAATGTAAGGAGAATGCTTGGTGACTTCACAAAGCCAACGTCCAAATTTGATGGAAGAAGCATCTCCATTCCTGCCATTGGAGCCAATAACTTTGAGCTAAAACCTCAGCTAGTTGCCTTGATGCAACAAAACTGCAAGTTTTATGGACTTCCATCTGAAGATCCTTATCAGTTTTTAACTGAGTTCTTGCAGATCTGTGAGACTGTAAAGACGAATGGAGTTGATCCTGAAGTCTACAGACTCATGCTTTTCCCTTTTGCTGTAAGAGACAGAGCTAGAATATGGTTGGATTCACAACCTAAGGATAGCCCAGACTCTTGGGATAAGCTGGTCACTTCTTTCTTGGATAAATTCTTTCCTCCTCAAAAGCTGAGCAAGCTGAGAGTGGATGTTCAAACCTTCAAACAAAAAGATGGTGAATCCCTCTATGAAGCTTGGAAAAGATACAAGCAGCTGACCAAAAGATGTCCATCTGACATGTTTTCATAATGGACCATATTGGATATATTCTATTATGGTCTCTCTGAATTTTCGAAAATGTCATTGGACCATTCTGCAGGTGGATCTATTCACCTAAAGAAAACGCCTGAAGAGGCTCAAGAACTCATTGACATGGTTGCAAATAACCAGTTCATGTACACTTCTGAGAGGAATTCCGTGAACAATGGGATACCTCAGAAGAAAGGAGTTCTTGAAATTGATACTCTAAATGCCATATTGGCTCAGAACAAAGTGTTGACTCAACAGGTCAACATGATCTCTCAAAATCTGAATGGATGGCAACATGCATCCAACAGTACTAGAGAGGCAGCTTTTGAAGAAGCTTATGATCCTGAGAACCCTGCCATGGCAGAGGTTAATTACATGGGTGAACCTTATGGAAACACCTATAACTCATCATGGAGAAATCATCCAAATTTCTCATGGAAGGATCAACAAAATCCTCAACAAGGCTTTAACAATGGTGGACGCAACAGGCTGAACAATAGCAAGCCATATCCATCATCTTCTCAACAACAGACAGAGAATTCTGAACAAAACACCTCTAATTTAGCCAATGTAGTCTCTGATCTGTCAAAGGCCACTTTCAGTTTCATGAGTGAAACAAGATCCTCCATTAGAAATCTGGAGGCACAAGTGGGCCAGCTGAGTAAGAAAGTCATTAAAACTCCTCCCAGTATTCTCCCAAGCAATACAGAAGAGAATCCAAAAGGAGAGTGCAAAGCCATTGACATAGTCAATATGGCCGAATGCACAAGGGAGGAGGAGGACGAAAATCCTAGTGAGAAAGACCTCCTGGGACGTCCCTCAAGCAAGAAGGAGTTTCCTATTAAGGATCCAAAGGAATCTGAGGCTCATATAGAGACAATAGAGATTCCATTAAATCTCCTTCTGCCATTCATGAGCTCTGAAGACTATTTATCCTCTGAAGGGGATGAAGATGTGACTGGAGAGCAAGTTGCTCAATATTTAGGAGCTATCATGAAGCTGAATGCCAAGTTATTTGGTAATGAGACTTGGGAAAGTGAACCTCCCTTGCTCATTAATGAACTGGATACTTGGATTCAGAAAATTCTACCTCAAAAGAAACAAGATCCTGGCAAGTTCTTAATACCTTGTACCATAGGCACCATGATCTTTGAAAAAGCTCTGTGTGATCTAGGGTTAGGGATAAATCTTATGCCACTCTCTGTAATGGAGAAGCTGGGGATCATTGAGGTACAACCTGCCTTGTTCTCATTACAACTGGCAGACAAGTCATTGAGACAAGCCTATGGAATAGTAGAGGACGTGTTAGTAAAGGTTGAAGGCCTTTACATCCCTGCTGATTTCATAATCTTAGACACTAGGAAGGAAGAGGATGATTGCATCATCCTTGGAAGACCTTTCCTAGCCACAGCAGGAGCTGTGATAGATGTCAACAGAGGTGAATTAGTCCTTCAATTGAATGGGGACTACCTTGTGTTTAAGGCACATGGCCATCCCTCTGTGACAAAAGAGAGTAAGCATGAAGAACTTCTCTCAGTTTAGAGTCAAGAAGAGCCCACACAGTCAAACTCTAAGTTTGGTGTTGTGAGGCCACAACCAAACTCTAAGTTTGGTGTTAAAACCCCATATCCAAACTCTTAGTTTGGTGTTGGCAACTATACAACATTGACCTGATCACCTTGTGGCTCCATGAAAGCCACTGTCAAGCTATTGACATTAAAGAAGCGCTTGTTGGGAGGCAACCCAATTTTATTTATCTAATTTTTATTTTATTCTATTTTATTGTTATTTTGTGTTTTATTAGGTACATGATCATGAGGAGTTACGAAAAAATCATAAAAATTAAAAACAGAGTCAAAAACAGCAGAAGAAAAAATTTACACCCTGGAGGACGCACAGGCTGGCGTTCAACGCCAGTAAGATGCATCTGGCCGGCGTTCAACGCCAGAACAGAGCATCATTCTGGCGCTGAACGCCAGAAACAAGCAACATTCTGGCGCTGAACGCCAGGAATGTGCCCAGAGAGGAAAAACTGGCGCTGAACGCCAGTAACAAGCATGAAACTGGCGTTCAACGCCAGAAACATGCTTTACATGGGCGTTGAACGCCCAGAATGTGCACCAATGGGCGTTTAAACGCCAGAATGGTGTGCAAAGGCATTTTACATGCCTATTTGGTGCAGGGATGGAATTCCTTGACACCTCAGGATCTGTGGACCCCACAGGATCCCCACCTAACATATTCCCACCTTACCTCCTAATCCTATTTTACTCTTCCCCATGTCACACTTCCCAACAACTTCAATCTCTGAATCTCTCTTCCCAATGAACACTCTTTCCCAAAACCCTTCACCAATCACCTCAATCTCTCTTCCCAATTACTCCCTTCACCATTCACATCCATCCACTCTTCCCCATAAACCCCACCTACCTTCAAAAATTCAAAACCAATTTCCCACCCATTCTCACCCTAAATGGCCGAATACACACTACCCCCTCTCCCTATAAATACCCTTCCATTCTACTTCAATTTCACACAACACAAACCCCTCTTCTCCCACTTAGCCGAACCTACCTCTCCCCCTCTCTACCATATTTTCTTCTTCTTCTTCTTCTCTTCTTTCTTCTCTTGCTCGAGGGCGAGCAATATTTGAAGTTTGGTGTGGTAAAAGCATAAGCTTTTTGTTTTTCCATTACCATCAATGGCACCTAAGGCCGGAGTATCCTCTAGAAAAGGAAAAGGGAAGACAAAAGCTTCCACCTCCGAGTCATGGGAGATGGAAAGATTCATCTCCAAGAGCCATCAAGACCACTTCTATGATGTTGTGGCAAAAAAGAAGGTGATCCCTGAGGTCCCTTTCAAGCTCAAGAAAAATGAGTATCCGGAGATCCAACATGAAGTCCGAAGAAGAGGTTGGGAAGTCCTAACCAACCCCATGCAACAAGTCGGAATCTTAATGGTTCAAGAGTTCTATGCCAATGCATGGATCACTAGGAACCATGATCAAGGTATGAACCCGAGTCCAAAGAATTATCTCACAATGATTCGGGGGAAATACTTGGATTTTAGTCCGAAAAATGTGAGGTTGGCATTCCACTTGCCCATGATGCAAGGAGATGAACGCCCCTACACTAGAAGGGTCAACTTTGATCAAAGGTTGGACCAAGTCCTTATGGACATTTGTGTGGAAGGAGCTCAATGGAAGAGAGACTCCAAAGGCAAGCCAGTCCAACTAAGAAGACTGGACCTCAAGCCTATAGCTAGAGGATGGTTGGAGTTTATTCAACGCTCCATCATTCCTACTAGCAACCGATCTGAAGTTACTGTGGATCGGGCCATCATGATTCATGGCATCATGATTGGAGAGGAAGTAGAAGTTCATGAGGTCATCTCCAATGAAATCTACAAAATAGCCGACAAGCCTTCACCCATGGCAAGGCTAGCTTTTCCTCACCTTATTTGCCATCTATGTTACTCAGCTGGAGTTATCATAGAAGGAGACATCCTCATTGATGAGGATAAGCCCATCACCAAGAAGAGAATGGAGCAAGCAAGAGAGACCCCTCACGGTTCTCAAGAGATGCATGAGGAAGCTCATCATCAAGAAATCCCTGAG
The DNA here is from genome assembly GCF_014773155.1 of Arachis stenosperma. NCBI lineage: Eukaryota > Viridiplantae > Streptophyta > Magnoliopsida > Fabales > Fabaceae > Arachis > Arachis stenosperma. The sequence goes on along the minus strand of NC_080383.1, from coordinate 30,580,643 downwards.
ATGCCTCAAGGGATGCACTTTCCTCCAAACAACTATTGGGAACAACTCAACACTTCCTTAGAAGATTTGAGCCACAATGTTGAACAATTAAGGGTGGAACATCATGAGCACTCCAGCATTCTCCAAGAAATAAGAGAAGACCAAAGAGCAATGAGGGAGGAGCAACAAAGGCAAGGACGGGACATAGAAGAGCTTAAGGACATTGTTGGTCCTTCAAGAAGAAGACGCCACTAAAGGTGGATTCATTCCTTGTTCTTTATTTCTTTCTGTTTTTCGGTTTTTAATGTTGTGTTTATCTATGTTTTGTGTCTTTATTTCATGATCATTAGTATGTAACCATGCCTTAAAGCTATGAATAAATCCATTAATCCTTCACCTCTCTTAAATGAAAAATGTTTTAATTCAAAAGAACAAGAAGTACATGAATTTCGAATTTATCCTTGAATTTAATTTAATTATATTGATGTGGTGACAATACTTTTGCTTTCTGAATGAATGCTTGAACAGTGCATATGTCTTTTGATCTTGTTGTTTATGAATGTTAAAATTGTTGGCTCTTGAAAGAATGATGAACAAAGAGAAATGTTATTGATGATCTGAAAAATCATGAAATTGATTCTTGAAGCAAGAAAAAGTAGTGAACAAGAAGAAGCTTGCGGAAAAAAAATGGCGAAAAAATAGAAAGAAAAAGAAAAAACAAGCAGAAAAAGCCAATAGCCTTTAAAACCAAAAGGCAAGGGTAAAAAGGATCCAAGGCTTTGAGCATCAATGGATAGGAGGGCCCAAGGAAATAAAATCCAGGCCTAAGCGGCTAAACCAAGCTATCCCTAACCATGTGCTTGTGTCATGAAGGTCCAAGTGAAAAGCTTGAGACTGAGTGGTTAAAGTTGTGATCCAAAGTAAAAGAGTGTGCTTAAGAGCTCTGGACACCACTAACTGGGGACTCTAGCAAAGCTGAGTCACAATCTGAAAAGGTTCACCCAGTTATGTGTCTGTGGCATTTATGTATCCGGTGGTAATACTGGAAAACAAAGTGCTTAGGGCCACAGCCAAGACTCATAAGTAGCTGTGTTCAAGAATCAACATGCTTAACTAGGAAAATCAATAACACTATCCGAAATTCTAAGTTCCTAAGAGACGCCAATCACTCTAAACTTCAAAGGAAAAAGTGAGATGCCAAAACTGTTCAGAAGCAAAAAGCTACAAGTCCCGCTCATCTAATTATAATTAATATTCATTGATATTCTGGAATTTATAGTATATTCTCTTCTTTTTATCCTATTTGATTTTCAGTTGCTTGGGGACAAGCAACAATTTAAGTTTGGTGTTGTGATGAGCGGATAATTTATACGCTTTTTGGCATTGTTTTTAGGTAGTTTTTAGTAAGTTCAAGCTACTTTTAGGGATGTTTTCATTAGTTTTTATGTTAAATTCACATTTCTGGACTTTACTATGAGTTTGTGTGTTTTTCTGTAATTTCAGGTAATTTCTGACTGAAATTGAGGGACTTGAGCAAAACTCTGAAAAAGGCTGACAAAATGACTGCTGATGCTGTTGGAATCTGACCTCTCTGCACTCAAAATGGATTTTCTGGAGCTACAGAACTCCAAATGGCGGGCTCTCAACGGCGTTGGAAAGTAGACATCCAGAGCTTTCCAGAAATATATAATAGTTCATACTTTATTTGGAAATTGACGACGTAACTTGGCATTGAACGCCAAGTACATGCTGTTGTCTGGAGTTAAACGCCAGAAAAACGTCATGATCCGGAGTTGAACGCCCAAAACACGTCATAACTCGGAGTTCAACTCCAAGAGAAGCCTCAGCTCGTGGATTGATCAAGCTCAGCCCAAGCATACACCAAGTGGGCCCCGGAAGTGGATTTATGCATCAATTACTTACTCATGTAAACCCTAGGAGCTAGTTTACTATAAATAGAACATTTAACTATTGTATTAGACATCTTTTGACAGTTTAATCTCTTGACTGTTAGCCTTTGATTATTCGGTCTCTTGATCACTCAGGGGGCTGGCCATTCGGCCATGCCTGAACCTTTCACTTATGTATTTTCAACGGTGGAGTTTCTGCACACCATAGATTAAGGGTGTGGAGCTCTGCTGTACCTCAAGTTTCAATACAATTACTATTACTTTTTATTCAATTCTCTCTTATTCTTATTCCAAGATATTCATTCGCACCCAAGAACATGATGAATATGATGATTATGTGACGCTCATCATCATTCTCATCTATGAACGCGCGTGATTGACAACCACCTCCGTTCTACATGCAACCGAGCTTGAATGTGTATCTCTTAGATTCCCCAACAGAATCTTTGTGGTATAAGCTAGATAGATGGCGGCATTCATGAGGATCCGGAAAGTCTAACCTTGTCTGTGGTATTCCGAGTAGGATCCTGGGAATCCGGAAAGTCTAACCTTGTCTGTGGTATTCCGAGTAGGATTCTGGTAATGAATGACTGTGACGTGCTTCAGACTCGCAAGTGCTGGGCGTTAGTGACAGACGCAAAAGAATCAAGGGATTTTATTCCAGCAGGAGCGGGAACCAACCAGTGATTAGCCGTGCTGTGACAGAGCGCGTGAGCGTAGTTTTCCCTACGAGGATGGGATGTAGCCTTCGGCCAGTGTGATGCCTCCAGACGATTAGCCATGCGAGTGACAGCGCAGAGGACCATTTTCCAAAGAGGATACAAAGTAGCCATCGTCGAACAGTGAACCCCTATACACAGCTTGCCATGGAAAGGAGTAAGAAGGATTGAGTTGAAGCAATAGGAAAGTAGGCGTTCTTGAGCCATACAGTATCTCCATTCGCTTATCTGAAGTTCCCACCAATGAATCTGTATAAGTATTCTATCCTTTTTATTTTCTTTTTATTATTAATTTTTGAAACCATAAACCAATTTAATCTGCCTAACTGAGATTTACAAGGTGACCATAGCTTGCTTCATACCAACAATCTCTGTGGGATCGACCCTTACTCACGTAAGGTTTATTACTTGGACGACCCAGTACACTTGCTGGTTAGTTGAACGGAGTTGTGAATTCAAATAAAGCCGATTATTAAATTTCATACAAGTACAAAGACAATAGATCACAATTTCGTCTACCAGGCAGCCTGTAGCAGTTTTGGACAACAAAGAGATCCTAGCTGCTTATACGAAGGTTGGTTTACAAGTTTGATTTTGTTGAATTAATTTTATTCTACTTGATAGTCTGTCCTTCTTTGTTGATCTTTTATTTTTTATTTTTTCTAGAAACAAGGAGTAAGGTTGTATACTCCAAGAAAGCCTTTTCCCCTTTATACCCGCTTAGAAAAAATATTTTGTAAGGAAAGAGCAAATGCGGATGCTGCTGTATACGGCAATGACGTTGAAGAAGAAGTGCAAATGAATGGGTACGAAGAAATGGATGAAGAAGATACGGATATCTTTAACTCTAACCATGATTGCAGTGAATCTCTACTCCAACAACCAAATTCTGTAGCTTCATCTTCTGGGAAGAAACAAGGAAAGAAGTCTTCCTCATTTAAAGCGGCAAAGGATACCAAGATGATGAAGGAGTTAACTGACACATTGAAATATGTGTTCGATCAACAGGAAAAGCGTTTGGATGCTTTTGCCCAAGCTATGGTAAACACTCGTGAGAAAAAAAAGGCTGGTGATATACTTAGCGAACTTGGATTCACTGATGATGAAGTTATTTCTATTGCACTCAAGTTCTCCACAAATCCTCAACTGGAAAAAATGTTTTGGTCATTGGGAAATAGCCAGAAAGCCGGACTTATTAGAGCTATATTGCATACTTAGAATTAGAGTTAATCTCTTTTAGAGTTATCATTTCATTTTGTGCAGATTTAGGTTCAAACATGCATAATTTTGAATGCAAGATTTTGTTGATGTTAGTGCATAATTAGTTTTAAGTATTGGTTTTATTATGTTATTGCAGAAACTTGTTCAAAATGGGTGCTTAATTAATTTTAGTTTTTTTCTTCAATTTACAAATGTTTCTTTTGTTTATGTTCAATTAGAATTTTTAGTCTACTGTGCAGAATATAACTTTATTTATGTTAAGCATGTGCAAAAGTACTCACTAGAAATGATGAAATGACAATAATAAAATCACATGAGGAGAGTAGCACACAGAAATATCTAGCTCTCTCATGTACCAATAAATAAAATATAAATTGCTACTGTCTTGATCGAATATTAAACATAAAAAAAGAAATTAAAAAAGCAAAAGGGTTTGATATTGGAGTAGTTGTCATCATCAAACTTGAACTGCAACCCTTCCATTTGAAGTAGCTGAGAGTTGAACCGCAGCTTCTGGTTTTGTGCCAAAGGCACTCTCATCATTGTTCTTGTCTCCCTTGCAGGAGCAGTAGCAAGCATATAATATCAGCTGAACAAGTCCAGACACTGCTATAGTTGTGAAATTTGCTAGTTAGCATTTAGATTATTCAAACAAGGCATTAACAAACACACCTTCAGTCCACTATACCACATATTTCTACCATAGTTAAAACTTGACGTCTTAGTCAGCATATTAACAAGATTATGGTCCATACATTAGACTGCCTTGGCTAAATATTTTATCAGGTGTAGAAATTATTCAGCAAGAGACAGCACTAAAATATCAAGGAAAGCAATAGTCCAAATATACTAATCAATTCAAATGATCAAAATTAAATATTTCAGTGGCATTTTTGTGCATAGAGAAGAACAAGCGATATGTGCAATAAAAAAACATTTAAAAACTACCTTTACTACAACTGTATGTATAGCACATGCCAGAACCCCTGTCACCAGCACGAACATCAGCCTCCAGAACTCTTTCAACAGGTCCAGCAGCAGCACTACAACCAGCACCAAGGGAAAAATGCATTCGATTGCAGAATGCCTTCACAGATTTTATATCATGAAGAATAAATATAAAATCCATAAGTTCGCCACCAATCTGGGAATACAAGATCAACACACAAATCTAAGCCATGCCAAGATTTTAAATACCTATACTAACTCGAACTTCTAAGGGTAATATTCAGTAAATGCAAAAGAGTTGTGTAAAGATAAAGTCACAAAAAATATTATGTCAATTAAGATTAAATAGTAAAAGAAAATTAAACACAGATGTATTTTGAAATAGGTCCACATCCATTCCTTCTACTCTTTATCCGGTTTTCACAATTAACTCATAATAGTATGCATAAACATATTGGTGAAATAATACTACACAAGAACTAAACATGCATATATTCACCTTACCTGAGCACCCCATCCTAAGCCCAGGGAGAGTACAGCTAATGGCGCAGACCATGATCCATCTGCTCTTCGAACAACAACCAAACCAGTACCAATTTTGTAAGAGAGAAGTGCACCAGTTTTGGCAACAGTTAAGATCGCTAGGCCTTTGGCATTTTTTAGTATCAAGCATATAATTTCAAAATCCATACCCACTTCACCGTCACGATCAAACCCTTCTTTTTCACCTTCCAACTCTCCTTCACTCTCCTCTTTGTCTTCCTTATCCTCTGATTCATCATTACCATCAGATTCAGACACTTCATTTGCTCTCACTTTATCTTTATCATTCTTATGCACCCTTTTATGTGGTGCCACCCCTTTGTCATGTTCTTAATGTACGGTGGCAGAACTATTACCCTTCTTTTCATCCTCCCCCGACACATCCTTCTCCTTATTCGACACGTCACCAAAATGTTGCTTTTCCTCTGCCTTAGTCTCCTCCTTCTTGTGTGGTAGTTGTGTTTGTGTTTGAACCCCTTTAGAAGAAGTAGAAGAGGAGGAAGAAGGTTCTATAATGTCTTCAAAGCTTTTTCTTTGTGTGGTAATAGACGAAGACGAATTTGAGAACACCCCTCACACAAAGATGAAGCACAAACCCAACATTGTCACAGCTGTCATCTTCACCCATAACCCATATGGGCGTTTCACTTTCCTAACCAACTTTACAATGGCCATACATCACTCACTCTAAATTCACCACGATCCCAAAATCCACTAGAATTCAACTAATCTTGCACGAATGGAATTGAATCAGACCGAGTCAAGCCATTATATCTAAAATCACAAATCCACATCCACTACACTCTAGCTAATCTAATTGGGGCAAAATTAGCTAACAATGAAGTAAATTTCTCAATTCTCACACACCCTTAATCTAAAAATCTGAAGTTCAGCGCAAGCTAGCTTTATTCATCTACATCTAAGTAAAAGATTAAGAAAATGTTGAGAACAAACATAGCATTATTCACTCACAACCTAATAGGCACCAAGCTAGATTTATCATATATGAATCTAATAGGCACTTTATAGTGAAATTTTTAATGAAATTCTCAAATCTGAGAAGGCACCGTACCTGATGAAAGTGAGGATAGTTAAGGTGTTACTGTTGATAGGAAAAGTGTCAGTTTCAAAGTGACTCAAGAAGAAAAGAATAGAAATAAATGAGATTTTGGCAAAAATAGAAAATGGGTGTTTGAGTTATTGGAGGTGGAAATCAAGAAGAGATTAAAAAGATGATTTTTTTTCTTCCTTTTTTCGTGCTATTATAAGTTTGAGATTCGATTGAGGAATGAAGAGAAGTACAGAAACAACTACTATTTATTTCCTGAGAGATCAAGCACAGAAAGTTCATTTCCTGAGAGATCAAGCATAGATAAATTAGACAACATTCCCAAACCTGAAGGCATTCTACCAGTTAAGCTATTCCCAGAAAGTAACACAGACTTCAACAAAATCAAACCACCAATTGACTCAGGAATAGAGCCAGTTATTGAGCAAGAACTTAAATCAAGCACCTGGAGTGCACCAAGGTAGTTTTATTGCTTTTGTCACCAAACCACTCAGGAATAAAACCATTAAGCACAAAACCTGAAGCATTGAAGGAAGCTAAACGGGTAAAATTGGCAAGTGCATCAACAGAGAAACTTGGGTGAAGATTAGCTTTATGTGTTCTTCTGAAACCGGAAATGTTGATTCCGATAACTGAACCCTTTTGGCAATGAATCCCGGTCCAATCCTGGCACGGTTCGGTTTTTCTTGGCCAATTTTTTGCTCTTATACCCAATGAAGATCGAAGTTGAAGCAACAAAAACCATTCGGTTCTTGAACTCGAGAGGGTTAGGGAGGGCAAGGATTAGAGATACATGGAAGGAGGGGAGGGATGTGTATCCAAACATAATACTAGACATTACGTTAGTGTCTTGTCCATCATATCCAAACACAATACACAAACAATAATTTTTAATGTTCTGTTCTGTTCTATCTTTGTCTCAGTGTCATGTTATGTCCTGTCTCTGAAAACAAACGCAGCCTTAATGACGCCGGTTTCCAACACTTGAATTTTGCTATGGATGGATCCAAGCTATAACCAGTTCACCAAACTTTTGCCAAGCGCTCCACAATCAACCAAAGCGACCAAATTTACACCAATAAAAGTAGAATTAATTTGACAATTTAAAGCCCTAAAATCATAATTTTAACAATTAAGCATAATTAAGAGAGAATTCACAAAAGCATGCTATTTCAATGACTTAGTGCAAGTTTATGTGATAAAATTCACTCATTTAAAGTAAAAAATTATCATCAAATATGGATTCATCAAATAGACAAATAGGGAGAACAGATAAAGCAATTAGATCAAATAGCATATAGATACAATTACTCAATAAGGCAAACCAAATACAAGATGCACACCCAATCAATACACACAAATGCAAATGATGCATGTCTGCTCTATGGCCTATGAGCACATCTGTTGGTAATACAGCCAAACCTGACATGTTCGGTAGCAAATCCTGGACAGTCCCTCGGTGCATGTATCCCAAAGAGGTATTCACTTCTCTTGGGAGAATTATCCGGAAAGGTCTAAGTGTCCGGTCACATCTTGTAACGAAGGGTCAAAAAAGTCTCAAATCTCAATCCGGAGCAAGTGGGGCGAACCATTGCATCTACCCTGGGAGTTTCAATCTCAACTTGGAGCAAGTGGGGTGCACCACTGCATCTACCCAAAGAGTTCTAATCTCAACTCGGAACAAGTGGGATGAACCACAATCCTTACATCTACCTAGAAAATTTTAATCTCAATCCAGAGCAAGTGGGATGAACCACTGTATCTATCCAAGGAGGTATCATATCAATCAAACTCCTTTCCATCATCCAATCACATCAACCCATCCTTTCAATCACTTCCAACTCATTTCGACTCAATAATTTCTTTCCCAATGCTTTCTACCCTCTAATCTACCGTCTCTGTACTCAATATAGGGGTTACAAAAGTTTACAAACTTTCCAAGAAAGTCAAACAGGTAAAAACAGAGATTATGTAAGAAAATAGGACTTATGCGTACGCATCACCCTTGTGCGTATGCACAAATCAAAAGTACATCGCAGCTTGTGTGTACGCATGACCAGTTGTTCATATGCACAACTTGTAAAATTTTTCTCGTGTGTGCGCACACCCTTTTCACGTACACACGACCCTTGACACCCGTTCTGACCTGTGCGTGCACACAACCATGTACATGCACACACATACCAGAATTTCTAGTTTTTTTGTAAGCTCTTAAATTTCATATTTTTACACCCAAATTCAAACTCTCATAACGTTTTCTACAAAATTCTTCATACATATATATATATATATATATATATATATATCCTTTCACAACAACAACACATCACACTCTCATATTAAAAACTCACAACCAAACTAAATTCAACCATTATTTCAACCAATTGCAACATAGCAACAATTCACAACAAATTAGATCAATTACCCAATTCTACATAATCAATTCATCAATCATAACATAATCACACCATCACTTACCTCAACTTACCAAGAGATTTTCTCACCTTATCAAAGTCTCCGACCTAATTTTCATATCACTTGCCATAATAAGAAATCATTTCACAATTTCATATCCAACTCAACAATTTGATTCACAATTCACAACAACAATTAACAATAAATATCCATTATATCACAATTTCTACACTAAACTAAACAATCAACCACAATAATCCTAGGTCTACTAGTCTAGAATCTCATGTCACATTACGTGGTATTTATTCAAAACTTAAACCCATATCTTAATATCGCAAATCTAAGCTTCCAAGCTTCCCTTCCAAAATTTTCAAGAAGCCCCAAATTGACTCACACTAATGTCCAAGTTTAAATTTCACAAGTCTACTAAATCAAGCTTCCAATTACTCAATCTAACACCATATCATACAATTTGTCACAATATCAAAACTATAGCTCATATAAATTGATGAATAAAGAGAAAAAAAGGATTCTTATCTTTACTCACTGAATTTAATGATAGAACCACCAAAAATATAAGCTAGAGAATTTCCATAACATTAAAATCACCAAAATTTTTCAATACCCAAGCTCAAAACGCGAATTCAGATTTGAATGAGAAACTGGAGCTGAAATTTCAAGTTACTCACTAGACTAATTGAATAGAATTGAAGATGATGAGATAAATTTTTTGTGGCCGCAAACGGCTCGTCAATCGAAACTACGTAGCAAAAGTTATGGTAATTTAAAGGTGATGGAAGTTAAAGTTTATTCTTCCCCTTTCTCTCTTCTCTTCTCCGCGAGCTCTCTCTCTCTCTCTCTCTTTCTCTCTCTCAAGATGGAGAGATGAGTGCTGAATTCCATTAAGTTATGAGCTTATATATGTGTGGGCTTGGAATTTGGGCCCAACATAGACCCGTTTGGTGATTTTTGGCTTGTTTGGCCTAACTTTGAACCAAAACCTTTAAAATAAATATCCGGGTTTCTATTTTAAATATTTTTCTCATTATTTCTACATTTTAAATATTTCCTCAAACATATTTAAACCGCCGGTACAGAAAATTTTAACGCCGGTACGCGTTTTTCCAAAATAATTATAGTTTCGCGCTCAATTTAATTTTCTTAATTCAAATTTTACATTTAAAAGCATAGATTGTAAAATTTTTACATATTCTGGGTGCCTTAATCCCAATTATTGCAGTTTTAACTAATTAATTTAGTTAATTTAATTTTCTCAAATTTTACACTTTATGTGCAATTTGGACAAATCAATCTCTAAAGTGAAGTACAAAATAGTACCCAAAGAGTTTTAAAATGCTCAAAAAAATTCCTAAACAATTTTAATTTTTTTTAAATAGTCATTTCAAATTATTGTAACACCCTAATAGTCAAATCCTTATGCTCGAGTCATAAGTCAATGATATTACGGTGGTATGACTCTCAGGTGGATCTTTAATATATAAATATAAGTATAACTAAAAGAAGTATTAATCGAGAATCCTGAAAAGAGTAAAAATAAATTCACGAAGACGTATCACTCACGTTTTGATAACAAAAAGATAAACCGTGAAGTCGAAAGCGATATAATGATAAAGGCATAAAGAAGAGAAAGAGATGGACAACATATAGATATATAACATAAGTACATAGCCACTAGTCGCGACCCGCGAAGTTTAGGCCGCCTAGGGTACAGTATGAAAGTAGTTGATAACAGAATCTCCTAATCTCTCCCAAAAAAAAACATAAGAGCCTCTATAGGCAAGTTTAAAAGAGTTCAATACATAATGTAAGCTTTCCAAATAAAGGTGGAGAGATTCTAAGCAAAATATAAAGTAGATAATATAAAGATCTTTGCCATCTCTCAGATGAACCACAGCTCACTGCTGAGTACATGGACCTGTATCTGAAAAACAAGAGATATATACAGAATGTGAAACCCCGACCCATGGGTTCTCAGTACGGTAAAAGTGTCAAATAAATACAATGCACTGCAATCAAAACTCACTAAGCATCCTAAACTTCTTTTCACCAAACATCCACCATATGATCTCGCTAATCCATAAATAGGCAACTGTTATAAGGGAATGCTAAATCTAATTCAGATTTCTCATGCTTCCCAACTTTCTAACTCTTCCACGAACCAGAATCAGAATCATAAACAAAACCATCACCAGTTGTTCTGTCTCAATAATTCTATATCAATACATCATATCCTCACTTGGAACAAGTGAATTTACTTCACTACGTCTACCCAGGGAGTTCAAAATATCTCATTCAATAAACATCATCATTATTCATTCACATCATCAATCCACCTCATCAAGAACAGCCCTTAGCATCCACCGACACCAGCATGTGGGACCTCTCAATTGTACAAACACAAGCAATACAGATAAGTAATGTACAATTAAAGTACAAGTAGAACAAGTAGCACATAATCAGGTAGCATAGCATATATGATAGCGGTGTTCATGGATCGGATCCGATCCGCATATCCGCGGTATTTATTCGAATCCGATTCGAAAATTACGGATATGGATCCGATCTGCAAGGTAATCGGATCGGATTGGATCTGCACACTAATCGGATCAGATTGCGGATTTTGTGTTGATATCCGCATATTCGATCCGCATATCCGCGTATCCGCAAAAATAAAAAAATAAATAAGTAAATATTCTTTTTATATTTTATTTCAACTAATAATTATCATATATATTGTATTATTTTAATTTATTATTTAAAAAATATGTTTAATATATTTTAAGATTACACATTTTTAAAAAAATAGAAAAATGAATTTTATTGATATTTTTTAATAAAAATAAGCTTTTAAAAATATGTTTGTGTTTTGCGGATATATCCGATATCTGATATCCGATCCGATTCACAAATGTGCAGATCGGATCGGATCGGATCCAAGCTTGAAATATGCAGATATGGTATCCAATCCGATCCGATTATTTAAGTGCGGATCGGATTGAAATTTCGGTCATATCCGATCCAATTCGATCCGCGGTCACCCCTACTAGAAAGGATTCTATATTTAACTCATGAGATTTTGATTTTATTTTGTGTGAAATCTTGGAGCCCTATTTCTATTCATTAGTTAATTACTGATAGTTCATTCATATGTCAGAAAGACCCAAGATATAATTTGAGAGGAATACTAGTGTAATCAGTGATTAATTCGGCATAAGTTTGCTACATAACCCAATTTTTTCCTTCAAAAAGAGTGATTAGTAGTACATATGATGTTTGATATTTCGACGGAAAAAAAATCGTTCCTATTCTCGCTGATTTAATCTTTTTTGCTTTTGTTTTTACAATATCCAAGCCAATTTTATTTAAACCAAATTTGTATAAGCAATTATAAAATCAGATATAGTGTGTGTTTGGATTACATTTGCAAATGAAAGTTTGTATAAAATTGATTTTCTAAAATTGATTTTGATGAAAAGTAAATTTGTGTTAACGTGATTTATATTTGACAATCTTTATATCCAAAATGAATTATAGTAAAATAAATGTTGTTTAGATTATAGTATTATACTACTCATAATAACTTTTAGATGAAAAATTAATAAAAAGACATCAATTTAAATATTTTTTATATTATCCTATCATCTTAATTTAGATATTTAAATATTATTGATTGATTTTATAATAAAATTAATATTTACTTACTTAGTTACTAATTAGAGTAACATATGAAAGTTAATAAAATATATTTTATATTAAAAATAAAAATATATTTTATTATTTATGAATAATTTTTTATTTAATTTGTCTTTTTAAATGGGATAATAATCTATATTATAAAAAATTATAATAAAACATAATATACAAGCATTATAATTATAAATTTTACATAACTGAATAAAAAATAAAAAATTTCAACTAAAACAAAAATATTAGAAATAAAAAATAGTAAATGATAAAAAAAAGTTAATATAAACAAAGAAACAATAAGAATTGCAAAAAATAACAGTATACATAAAAAATCAGAACATTAACAAAAATAGTATAAACATTATTTATCATATAAATAAAATAAATATAATAAAAAATAAAAATATGAAAGAAAATATTATAAATTTTATAATGTCAAACAAAAAAAATATTTTATAATTTTTTTAATACTATCAGTACTCTTTAATTTAGCATTATTTTAAACTATAAATTTTTATTATTTATAATTCTATTATTACTTATAATTAATTTTTTTTATTTATTTTGTCCTTTTTGGTAGGATCAATTCATATTATACAAAATTTTGATAATAAATGTAGTGTATAATAATTATAATTACAATTTTTACAAAGTCAGATAAAAAATAAATTTTTTTTATACAAAACAAAGATAGAGTACATCAAAGAATAGGAAAAAAAACTTATACAGATAAGAAATAATAAAAATTCCATAAAATTAGCAATATATATATCATATGAACAAAAAAATATAAAAATTAAAATATAAAAGAGAGTACTAAAAATAATAAAAAAGATTAAAATATTTACCTTTCTAGTAATTAAAACAAATCTGAATAATTTTAATCAAAAAAATTGAAACAAAAAAACTACGAAAAATTAGAAAGAACTACCGTGTGTGAAATCATAAAGATAATAGACTAATAGTTATCGGTATCTTTTTGAAAAAAAAAAAATAAAAAGTAAGGTTAATAAAAAGTTGTCAAACATAACAATAAAACATTAAAAAAAAAAAATCAAACGCACTTCTCTATTTTTTCTCTCTTTCCCAATGCATTTATCAAACATCACCCATAATATGAGATCTTCTGCTTCTAATATACTTATGCTGTTTAGGTGTTGTGTGGAAATAAGGACGCATTGTTATAGTTTTCTGGATTACGTGTCAGGCTTTCTCTTCTCCTTGATGTTGTCATTTATTTAGTCACCCCAATTACTTTCACTTTCTATTTTGGATAATGATAATAATTAAAATTATGATAATTATTCTTTATTATTTGAGTAAACTATTTTTTATTTATAAAAATTTCAAATATTGACAAATTTACTCATAAAATATGTAAGGTGTCTTTTGAATTTTGATGTTTCAAAAAGTATTATTAAAATTACATTAATATTTTTTATTATTTAGTAATATTTTTTAAAAAATATTGAGGTAATATTATTACTCCTCAAACTTTACGAATGTAACTTTTATTAGTCTTTAGAATAATTTTCGACGCGCAGTACATTACACTCTGTAAAATAACATTATTTTTGTTTTGAGACTCAAATGGCCAAAAATAATATTGTAAGTGGTATTTATTGAAACTTTTTCTTCCAAAGTCGCACATTATTTTTGAGCTACACTTTAAGAGAAAAGGCCTGTCAGCACACTTTTTTCTTGCCACGCTTTTAAAGCGTGGCCAAAAGTGGTCAATGGCCACGCTTTTGAGAAGGTGGCCACTAATTTGTGATTTGGCCACGCTTATTTTTGCCATGCTTTTGAGGGAAATCGGCACGCTTTTACGAGGATGGCCACTGAAGATTTGGCCGCGCTTTTATTTTTGTCACGCTTGAAAAGCGTGGTCGTAAAGGAAAATCGATACGCTTAAAAAGCTTGGCTACTTTATCTTCCAATAGTTACCTTTTTAAAATGTGCCCATATCCTGTGTTTATTTGGACACTCTATAAAAACGTGCCAATAGAGTTTCCTCCCCCAAAATTTAATTTTTCACCCATTTTTTTCCACACTTTACTTTTTTTTCTAAGTTTTCAGTTTTAACCCTAAAAATAACAACAGCATACACTAGTTTTATTTTGTTTCCATATTCACTTTTAACCCTAAAAGAATAGCCGTCGCATGTTCATCTTCATCACACCCAGCTCGGCTTCATGTTTATCTTCATCACTGCCGATGACCCCAGCTCGGCTTCATGTTCATCCCAGCCCTTCCTCTAACCTGCTCACCTGGCCCTCTCTCTTTCACACCCTAAATGGCGTTGTTTTAAATTAAAAAAATATTAATTTTGAAACCTAAACCCCAGATTCAGTTCGTCCTACTTCCTCATCACTCCTACTAGCAGCAACAGCTCCGGCCCAGCAACGTTCTCCGCCGCTGTGGCCGGCGTTGACACAGACGGTGACGCTTACCTCGCCTGCGTCCCTCTGACTCGTTGCTTTTACTACGTCTCTATCGCTGAGTTGCCAGCCAAAAATCGCCTGTGGCCTTGCCTTTCTGGTATCCGTCGAATGACATCTCTGCTTGTCGTCCCCTCCTGTGGCCTCTGTTCATCCCTAACTCCTGTTGGTCCTCGTCCTTGTCCTCATCACTAACTCCTCTGGTCTCTTGCTGTTCGAGGATAGTGGAGCTCGTTGCTCTCACTTGGAGATGCAGTCAGTAGAGAGTTAGTGTGATAGCTAGTTAGATGTAAATAAATTTGGTTCAATGACTTCAATCATATAAATAAATTAAATTTAAAAGAAAAAGGCTTAGTCAGTATTTATAAGAGTATTATTATTATTATTGATTTGGTCATTGTTATAAATTGTTTGGGAAAACTGGTAAAGCTGAAAAACATTCTTTTGATCAATGTTTTGATTTGTATACGTAGGATTACTTACTGAGTTCAGTTGTTCACCACTGAGCTTCAATAGTTTCCTGGTAACAGAACACAAATTCAGATTGATGTGGATTGTAGATTGAAGAGGAACAGTGTCTGCTCATTCAAGTTTTCAGGTGTTGCAGAAATTCCACAGTGCATCCAACTCTATTTCCCCTATAATTTGAATTAAGCAAGTGTAGTTTTGTGAAACTGATTTCAATTCTATTTCCTTGTTGTTGCTGCAACTTTTTTTGGTTTTACTTTTTTGAGTTATTATATGCTTAATAGACTAAGCAAACGTGCTTCTCCTCTGCTACTGCTCCACTCCCATGGATTTTTGTGGGGCTCGGAAACCCTGGTGACAGGTAAGAGGAACTAGACACAATGTAGGTTTAAACGCTTTCTTTTGCTTTCTATTAGTTTGCGCTTCTCTAGTTACCACTAACCATCCTGTGCAGGTGGGATTTGAGATGATTGATGCATTTGCTGCGTCAGTAGGAATTCCTATGGATACAGTCCACTGCAAAGCTTTTTTTGGAAAGGGTTTGTCCATCGGACTGGATTCATTATTGTATTTGTTTGTTTCTCTTTCAGCGTGTGTTGGATTTCTTGAGTTTTAGGGTGAGGTTGTCATTTGCAGGTTTTGTTGGTAATATTCCTGTTTTCCTCGCCAAGCCTCAAACATATATGAATTTGAGTGGTGAATCAGTAAGCAACTAAGATGTTCTTAACAACACCCTGCGGGTCTTTTTGTTTATGCATCAAGATACTTTTGTTACTAATGCCAAAATTACCTTAACCTTCAATACCTTCAATTGTTTATTGATTGGTCTTTGGCAGTCCATTTTGCTTGGAGTTTTCTTAGAGGATTTAAGCCAGTTATGGTGGTTTCCTTAGAGTAATTATTTTGCTACGATACTATTAATTCAAATTGGAGAGAGTTGAAGTAGCAGAAAAGTGCTTGAGAGAAAATTCTTTGAGTAGTTAACTATTCATTTTGTTTTAGTAATGTATTTTGCTTAGTATCCTTGTCCAGAACTTGTTTTATTTGTAATTTCTTCCCTTTTACTGTAGCTTTGCAACTATGGAGTTGTTATGTGATCCATTAATGAAATGCTTCTTGAAATTTTGGTCATTTTTAACTAGCTTCTAGATGTTGTTCTTTGTTGTTAGTAACAAAGTCTCTGTTGCAATGGTGGATCATGTAAATTTGATTAAAGTATTGTCAGAATTTTGTTGAAAATTGACAAAAAGAGGTAAGAATTAGGATGTTAGAGTTGAGGTTGTGGCTAATTGAATGATGCTGTGTTTGATTTATTGAATGATAATGATGTTGAAAATTCTGTTTGTTAGAGTGCAGAATTTGTTAAAAGGCTAAAAGTCAAGTTTTATGATTGAATAAATTGATGATACATGCTAATGATTACTTGAGATGATGCTAGACTATTTGTTATATATGATGCAGTAAATTGATGATAATATATGTGCATTGCTTAAGTGATTTGTGGCTGGATTACTATGTTGAGTAATGCAGAAATTGTTGATTTCATATGAGTATGCTTAAATGTGAAAAGTGACCAAAAATGCTGATTTATTAATCCTGAGCACTTGGGGCTAATTTAATATTTCTAACAGGTCAAAATAGGTAAAATAAAGTTAGAATGCAAGGTTAGAGTGAGTGAAAAGCTAAGAATTAATTTTTGACCTCTCAAAACCCGAGGTTACATGTTGCAGAATTATGCAGTTTTGGGAAGCAATTTGTGAACAAAACTGGGGGCAATATAGCCACTCAAAATGAGTAAAATTATTTTTCTATGAAACCTTTAAATGTCTAGATTGTTCCCCTAAAATTTCATAATTTTCCGACATGTGGTTTGGGAGATATGATTTCTAGAAAATGATCATTTTCTGCAGAAACAATGCTGTCTGAATTCTGGAACAGCAACTTCAAAACCACATATCTCAATACTCTGAAATTCTTTGGAGGTAAAACCAAAGAGAGGTAAAATATTAGGATGTCTAGTATTTTATATACAAATTTTAGGACAATTTCAATTTTGTAGAGAAAGTTGTGCTTCTAGAAGCAGGGCCGTTCACTGTTGTGACAGCATCCTTTTCTTAAAACAAAACCATATTTCGAAAGGCATAACTTTTTCTAGAGAAGTGAAAATGCTCTAGGACTTAAACTGGGTGAAATATGGGTAAGTCTAGTTTAACCACACTAAAATTTAGGAGAATCCAACCAAAGATGAATTTTATATGATTTTTCTAAATTGGTTACTGCTTGCTATTTTTCTGAAGTGTACTAAATCAGTAGCCAATTTTTTAGAAATCATATAAAATTAAATTCTTAGAACGCAGTTGCGAAACCAAAACCAAAGTACACTTTAGGATTCCTATTTAAAGTAAATAATAATATATTAGGGTTTCTTTTGCCCCATTTTTTATATGTATAATATATTAGGTATATGTATAATATGTTATATATCTTATATTTGCATATGATCTAATCTCTTGAAATTTTACTTGGCAACGAATATTGAAACTTTTGGTTGAAGCTTCCAAGAAGACTTTGTCAAAACAAAAATAAGTGTCATGACAAGGTAAAATACACACCTTCCATTAATCTTTTCATATTATGATTATGGCAAGCTATTAATTCATGTGTAAATCCACTTTGCTTGTTTTGTTATTTTTGAAGTTGCAATTTGACTTTTCAAGTGTTAGTTGAATGAGTGATTTTTTTTGTAGTGAGAAGATTAAGATGTTAATTAATTTTTTCTTATTGCACTTTATTCAAATCATAATTATTCTTCTATATAATTATGCAAGATAATTTTGAGGATGTTAATAAAGTTTAAGATGTTTATCATGGTGGTTTATTGGCAAAGATGAGTTGAGAATCAAATCCTAGTGTACTTCTTAGCAAGGCATTCTGTCTTTTGTGCAGATATAGGATTGAACAAGAACTTCGAACTGAAATAAAGCAAATTCTACCACACATTGACTAGGTATGACAGGATGTTGTATGAAAATTGGGGTTTTTTGGACCCTTAGTTTGAATGCTTTTTCATTATTAGGACCTTTAGAAAGAGTTTAATATTAGCCTTTTAACTGGCAGATATTTTGCTGGGTTTAGTTTGGGCTTCCTTAATTTCATTTTCAAATATGTTTGTTGCTAACATTAGTACTATAGTTTCTTTTTTTCTTTTTGTGTTTTTTATTTTCGGTGGATGATGGTTTAGGGGGTGTATCTTATACCTTGTTATGAATAAAGGGATCCCTATGTATTTTACTGTGTGGTTATCATTACAGGTTCTTTTGGAGTTTTTAGACATTTGTTATTCATATTATGTTTTATAATTTATTTTCTGTTTGTTTTTTCATTATTCATATGATCATACTTGTAGATTATTCGTGAAGTGTATTGTGGAGCTTTCCATGTGGTTGCTTTATCTGAGAAAGACCTAGTACAAGCTTAGAGTGATTCAATGACATTTCTTAATTCTCTTCCTAGAAATTCATTTTTGTTTATGTTTATAAATTTCATGTACACTGTCGTTGCGTGTATAGAGATGACATGGCTAATTTGGATTTGAATTCTATTAATGTAATACTAATTTTTATTAATTTTTTTAAAAGACATTCACATATTTTTGTCAATGTTTTTTTATTGTTTTTGGAGTGTAATAGAGTGCATGTAAAAGGAAATATTAATTTTTTTGAATTTAATAAGGATATAGCCACGCTTAAAAGCGTGGCAATAGGTTCATTTCTAGGTACGTCTAAAAGCATAGCCTTATATGTGAAATTTTCGATACGCTTTTGAAGCGTAGCAATAGGTTAACACCTATGGCCACGCTTTTAAGCATGGCAAGAGATATAAGCGTGGCAAAAAAGAAAGTGTGCCGATAAATCCACAAAAGCGTGCTGATAGAGCAACCGGCACGCTGGCGGATGTGACCCTTTCAAAAGCGTACTGATAGCTCAAAAAGTATGGCCAAAAGTTATTGACACGCTTTTTAGCACTTTTCGACACGCTTTAAAAGCGTAGCATTTCACTACTTTTGACCATTGCATCAGCTAACATGTCATGGCTTTTAAGTTCTAACTTTTCATCCTATGTCTTTTGAATGGATCTTTCTAAACGGAAGTCATGGTATATTTCTGTGCTATAGTGTGTCATACTAGAAGATAATGCTAATGGCACTATAGCATTTTAGGAAGTCATGTATATAGGTTATGTTGGATTATGCTTTTTTTTTCTTCTTTCTTTTTGATGATTTTGTATAGTTTTTCACTCTTCAAGCTATAAGATTGAACAAAGGTATCTTTATGCCTTTTTTGGGGGGTCTGACTCTATGCTTATATCTTAATTTTGATTTTGATTTTTTTTTTAGATCTTACACTGCACACGCTCAAACACACTAGAAATTATATGATATAGCAATCCAAAATAAATAGGCAAACTCAAACAATTTAAACATATGCAAATGATGAATGACTATCCTATGACTGATGATATCATCTGTCAGTTATATAGCCAACCCGACAAGTCCTGGTAGCTAACCATTGGACTGTCCCTCTGTCGTGCATCCCCATCTCGAGTTATTCTCGATCATCATCATGATCATAATCATAATTATACAACACCCACACTGGTGTTTATTCCACGGGGGCGAGCTCATCCAGAACTTTCACAGTATCCGGCCACACTTACGACATAGGGTCAGCAGAGTATCGAGTCTCTACCTGGAGCACGTGGTGGCTAGCCACTGCTTTCATCCAGGGAAATTCGTATCTCAGATAGTGGAAGTGTAACATTCACATTTCATTCAATACGCATATATGCAATCATACTTAGCCATAAATCAATAATGGCTCTGCCGTAACTCGGTAATAACTCAGTCATCTGACTCATAGTTCAATCCAGAACCAGCTAATTTATTAACAAATACAGCCCTTCGGCTCATGGCACGTAAAGCACTTCTACCGCAATCCTCCGTATCTCATATAATCATCTTTGATCATCATTGATCATAAATTTTCTCCTTCCTTCATTCACACGTTACCACATCCCCTAACTCCTTTCTCATTGCTAGGCATATCATAATGATTTAAGACATAAGAGGTGAGATCGGAGGCCTAGAAGTTTGAAATTTGGCTTTTAAAACTCAAAAATCAACTTTAGGATGAAAATCGGGTGACGCGTACGCACCGCCCATGCGCACGCGTGGAAAAGCCAAAAAGTTCATCGACGCGTATGCGTCGCCCATGCGCATGCGTGGATGGGAAAACAGCCAAGTGACGCCTACGCGTCAGTCACGCCTACGCGTGGGTGTGGTTTGTGCCCCACGCACAAAACTGGCACACTTCTCGCACAACTCTCGAGAAGTTGGCTAGGCATTTGGTGCAGCGCATCGACGCGTACGCGTCAACCACACTTACGCGTGGGGGTGCATTCTGCCAAAAATTTTTCTAAGTTAAAAGCTGCATAATTCACAGATTCGCACCCCAATCTTCCGACGGACATAACTTCTTCGTTTCAAATCATTTTTCGCCCGTTCTTCGAATGGCATGAACATCCCAGATCCAACTTCATTTCTAAATAAGTTTGGCACAAAACGGGGATCCGGAGTCCAAGTTATACTCCGTCAAAGTATGCCCCAAAAAATCACATTTTCATACAAAACCACAAAGAGCCATTTTCAAAACAAGTCAATTTCAACCCCTTTCAAAATCGACCAAAACATACCAATTTCATCCCCTTTTTGAAATTAATTAAAATATACAAAAATTAACCTCAAGCCTCCTCAACTCATACATTAACATTTTCATCAAAATCACAACCACCATCTCACCATATTAACCCATCTCAATCAAGTGGCTAAATTGCAAACACATTAACATGTCACACATCCTTTCTCATCCCAATTTCCAACAACACCATTTCCACTCAACCCTCGTTACACATAACCAATATCATACTCACCATCAACATGGTTTCACCCACAATTCAACCTCAATCAATCATCAAGCATATATCACAACATGCATATCTCTCATACATCATACCATCAAGGCATCAATATTGATAATCACATATATGACCACACCATATATCACAACCAAAACCAAACATACCTCATCTACACAATTTCATCCAAAATTATCAAATTCCACACTTCAACTCCTCAAACCTTATTATTCAATAACCGACCCAATTATTCGCATACTCAATATCTAAAATTCATCCAATCACATATATCATCACACAATGCACACATCAACTTACCTTCCTTACTTCTTTTCGGCCTCCGACCCAAAATTCACGGCCTCCAACCCAAATTCACAATTTAAATGCATATTCCACAAATCAATACTCATTACCCAATATATCAAATTCTCAATACACCAAACATACAAAGCCACACAATTCTCAACCCAATCATTAATTCACATTACATACCAACTATGCATATTAGCACCAACCATTTACACAATCCAAACTTAATCCTAGGGGTATCTAGCCTAGAAATTCTCATCACACCACACGGTACTTAAATGAAACTTAAACCGTACCTCTTGTAGCCAAACCAATTGAGACTCTTCTTTGAAAGTCTCCACCACCTTAACTCCAAGCCTCACCAAATCTTCTCAAGCAACACCAATCTTCCAATTGTGCACCAAATACACTAACATAACCAATTTTACATATATACATTAACATAGGGTTCATTAAAATGATAAATCACAAGGGTTTGAGCACTTCTTACCTTAACCCACTGAAATTTATGATAAATATCACCCATGACTCATACTAGAGCACTCCTAAACAACCAAAATCACAAGATTTTTTCAAAACCCAAACTAATCACGTTTTCAGAGGTAAAAATTGAAACTGGATAGAGAAAAATGAAATACTCACCATAAAACTTATATCAAATTGTAGAGGATGACAAGAGCGATGTGTGGCCACAAACGGCCTGTCAATCAGAGCTCCGAAGAGAAAGTTATGGTGATTTGAAGATCAAAGAGAGTTAGGGTTTTCTCTCTTCTTCCTCTCTTCACCATGCTGCGCCCAACACCCTTTCTTTAGGATAAAATGAGGTGAAATACTCATAACTAATGTTTATATATGTTGGGTCTTAGACCCACTTAGGCCCGGTTCACTTATTTTTGTCCGTTGGCCCAATTTTGGGCAAAAACCTTTAAGATTAGAGCTTTAAATCGCATTTTAAATATTTCTACCTTCTCTAATTAAAATTCCTAATTTCTTAAACGTATTTACTCATAATCAATTTTCTCAACTGCAGTACTAGACAGATCTCAGCCGGTACTACCGGTCAAAATTCCAATGCGCGTTTTTATACCGAAAACTATGTTTTCCAACTCAGAAAAATTCACTGAATCCAAATATCATATTTAAATTACCAAATTTCAACTGCTAAATTTTCGAATCATATTCGCTCTTATTTAATTAATTACGATTAGACCGGGTTTTACAATTATTTATTTATATATATATATAACTATTTTTAAATTAATAAATTTTAATTTCTAAAATTTTTGGCCTAGTTATCTCAAAATTGATTATTTATATATACAAACAATTTTTATGTATTTTAAAATTCTAAATTATAAATTAATTTTAAAAAAGCACTATTTTTCAAATAGAATAAAATAAAATAAATAAATTTATATTTATTTTTTACCATGCAAGATATTAATTTAATTTAATTTATAGATATCATATTTTATGAGATGAAAAAGCTAAGAGAATGCACTAATGTTGTTTGAAGAGAAAAAAGAACTCCCATTTAATATAAAATTTTTCACATAAATAATTAAAAATATTTGTACAAATATCTATAAAGATAACACTTTAAAACTTGCATACAATGTAAACCAAGCTACTTATAAAATTAAATTTGTAAATTTTGATAAATATATTAGAAACTTAAATATATAAATAATAATTTTCATAATGCCACGACTTCTTAGATTTAGTTATTATTATAGTTTTTACATTATATCTATATCTATATATATAGATAGAGGGGTATAATATGTTATTGGTTAAATAATATTATTTTTTATGATATTTTAAAATTAAAAAATAAAATTAACTTTTAGTATATATTTTGTTATTTTTATATATTTTATTTATTATATATTTTTTAATAATATTTTATTATTCTGATTAATAAAAATATTATAAGAGATTAATTTTTAAAAAAAATCCAAAACATTATTCGTCGTTTTGAAATTTTTAGAAATTTTTAAGGATTTTTTTTGAAATTTTTAAAAATTTTTAAAAACTATTTTATACCTTATTTTATAGATTGATTTGTCTAACATATACATATAAATACTTTTCAATCATGTGTATAAGTTAATGTTTTATTTTAGCTGTCATTGTTAATAACTAATGAAAAAGAATTATATTATCTAATAAAAATAAATATTAAAAATTATTTTGTATATTTTAAAATCTAAAAAACTAAAATATCTACTATTAAAAATTTCGGAAACAAATTCAGTAATTACTCTAATAATATAAAAGACCAAAAATCCTAAATTGGTTTCTGGTTGCTAGTTGCTAGTTGCTACATATAGCGTTTGTCTTGACTTTATTACTAGATGCATCAATATTGGAAGGCATGGAAGCAGAAAATGTAACAGCTGGTTTGTCTTCATCCTTTGTCGTGCATGCCCTTCTTCTTGCAAAGTTTTCTGTTTCACATACAGAGCAATTGAATGACAATTATTTAGGTAGATCAAGCTATACGCAAGCTGCTTTCATCCTCTCATTATAATAATATATGATCATAAATAATTGTAAGTTTTCAAATCATTTTCTTAATTTCTTACTGGAACAAACTACTCAGACACAAACAATCAAGTCAACTTCGATTATATTCTAGGTCAGTATCGTGCATGTGTCACTGGCATGTGTTGAACAATGAACGTGCACTACTTCACTACTCGTCACTGCTCTATCACTCCATGACAATGAAGAAATTCTAACTTAAAAATCTGCATATGTTCAAATATATCGTTTTTCAAGGTCTTCTAAAGAAACTCAACTTTGATATCCTTTTAGATGCCTCAGATTAACTCTGATGGTATTGTAAAAAAAGAAAACTGATGATTTATAAAGTTAAATATTAAAAATATAATTTTAATAGAAAAATTTGAAATAAATGAAATATTGTTAGAATTCATGATAATAATTTAAAAAATAAACTACATATTTAGATTTGTGTATGTAAAGTACAACTAGGAAACTGTATATTTTTTTTTAGTATAAAAATTAAAGTATACGGTAAAAGTGTAATCAATTTATCTTTTTGCACACTAGAAATAGATATCTACACCAATTAAGTTATATATATATATATTATTTCAAAAAAAAAAAAGAAAAAATACGGAGATAAACTAGCCCTCCATCTCTAGCCTACTACTATACTATTGTGTATATCATGCGTGTTAACCTTGACTTTGACTACCATATGATGAAGGATATACACACGCAAAGAAAAAGAATAAAAATACCATAGAATTAATATAGTAGTAACACAAAACCACTATTAGTTATCGGACGTAGTTGAGTTATTTATTCAATTAAAAATCCTAAATAACAAAGATGGATTCCATGGAGTGGGACTGCCCAAAATAAAATGATAACGCCCTTAAAAAACTTACAAAGAAGAAAATTATCAATAGATGAGAAGAGAGAATAAAAAAAAAGTTAACTATAATAAAATGTATTTTTTGTTTTTAATATTTATAAATTTTTTAAAATATATCTGACATTTAATTATATTTAATTTTATTTTTGATACTTTTAATTTATTTAAAATTATTTTAAATGTTAATTCTGTTTAAAATGTTAAAAAAATATTTTATCTAATTAATTAAATAACAACATAAAACTTTATTACAAAGAACTAACTAGTACTTTATTTCTAGGGATAAGTATTGTTTTCCCTCACGGTGAGAGTCGAAATCCAACCCGTCCCTGATCTAATTTTCGATTTAGAATCGTCCTTAATATTTTTTTTCGTATTAAAATCGCCATTTTTATTTTTTTGGACAAAAATACCCTCCCTCTTTTCCTTTTTCCCTCCCCCTCCCCCACTCCCACCCCCGGTCTCCCCTTCCCGCCTCCCCCTCCCCTCCCCTCCCCCCAACCCACCACCCCCTCCCCCTCCCCTCACCACCAACCCCACCCCCGCCCCGTCTCCCCTTCCCGCCTCCCTCTCCCCTTCCCGTCTCCCCCTCCCCCACCCCCTGGTCTCCCCTTCCCTCCTCTCTCCCCTGTTTTATTTTTTTAATTTTATAATTTTTATTAAAGTAAGAGTAGTTTAGGAATAAAATTAAAAATTTTATTAAAAATGACGATTTTAATACAAAAAAAAAATGTTAAGGACGATTCTAAATCGAAAATTAGATCAGGGACGCATTCAATTCCGACCCTTAACATGAGGGACCAAAACAATACTTATCCCTTATTTCTAGTATGAAACCGCACAATGTGAATTCAATAATAATAAGGATTTTTTCTATCACTTAAAATTAACTTATGACCAGTTTGATGAATAGGTGCATAAGTTATTTTTTTTTATACTTTTAACTTATGAAAAGTTATAGCATTAATCTTTGATATAATTTTTAAAATTAATTTATAATTTTTTAAAAAATATTATTTAAATATTTATGAATAAATCAAAAAGTAACATTTTTTTATAATAAATTTTTTTATCATTTTATTTTTAAAATAATTATTTTTAAAATTAAAAAATTAAATATAAAATAATTTATTTATAAATTATTTTTAATTTAATTATATTTTTAAATATTATTGACTAATTACTAATTAAAAATAATAAATTTTACTAGTCTTCTAATATTTTTTTATTAATGATAGTTTAAATATAAAATAAATACAAACAAAAAATATTAACTCCTAACATTTTTGATAATGGTCTTCAAAATTTTTGTCCTCCAAATAAATAAATTTGTAAATTGGATTTAACACTCTAGAACTTATTCGTCTCTTTCAAATCCCAACTAAACCAAATTTTCTAGCACACCCTTTATAATTTTTTTTGGGTGACTAGCACACCCTTATAAATGAAAGCACTATAGCAGTAAGTTTTACAGAAAGAATAATTTACTTTAGTTATTATTTTATAGTGAAATTTAAATCAATTTAAAATAAATGTTGAAAAGTATGTATATCTCAAGGTCTAGTCATCAAACCCACTTAAAGCTAACCATTTGGGTGAAAATAATTGATGTCACAAGGTTTTAGCAATGTAAAAAAAATAGTTAAAATGATCGTATATAATATAATATCTATAATTTTATATATATAATGTTCGTAGTTATATATTTATTATATTTAAAATTATATAATTATTTTAATAATAATGAATAAACATTAAATAAAATAATTTTTAATTGTTTGGACTCTGTTTATTCTCTTCACGTAACAGGACAAATGCATATACAACCATCACCAAGCGACGTTCATTCATTTCCCTTCTTCAACTAGCTAATCTGCCCAAATACGGCACTGTTTAATTTGAAAGCGAAGCTATCACTTATCCACACAAACACTACTTTTCTCCCTTAACTGCTGCTTATGCTTATAAATAAAGCTTCTCTCTCAAAACAAGGACCTTCGCATTCTCGGTACCGTCATCATAACCGTATTTCTCAATAATGTTCTCGTTAAAATTCCCTATCCCAATTGAGAACACGTTAACTCCTCCTCCAAAAACCAATAATAATAACAACAACAATAATAATAATAATACTAATTACAATAAATTTTCAGGATGTTCCTATTATTGTTCCGTTTATGCCAATAACAAACTCCGTGGAGGTATAATAAGGTCTCCTCCTACGTCGAATGTGGCGCTCCACAACAACGGAGCCTCCGTTGTTGGAGGGTGGCCAGAGACGACGGAGGCAAAGGAAGAGCCATTTCCGGAGGAGCTGAGAGCGGAGCTGATGCCGAAGCACGTGGCGGTGATAATGGACGGGAATAGGAGGTGGGCGAAGACAAGGGGTTTGTTTCCGTGGGCGGGTCATCAGGCTGGTGTGGAGGCGCTGAAGGAGGTGGTCAGGCTGTGCCGCAGCTGGGGGATTAAGGTCCTTTCTGTGTTTGCGTTTTCTTCTGAAAATTGGATTCGCCCCAAGGTTAGCTAATACTAATAGCTACCTAGTCTTCTCATCTCATCTCATTCATATATCTAAACTTTATTGTGTAGTAGTTTGTGAAAAGAAGCGCCAAGAGCAAGTAATATTTGAGATTTATAGCCATTAAATTCTCGTTAATGATAATTTTAATATTGATCAATTTTGTTATGAAATATCAAATGCATTGTTATCTAAAAAGAGAAAGTTGTCTAGGTTCAATACTTTTATTAAAATTTGGTCCGTATTTAATTTAATAAATAAAAATAAATAATTTTATAATATTAAATATAAAAAAAAGTTTAAGACGTCAGCATTTTTATTAAAATATCAGTACTTATTAGTTAATAAAAGAAAATGAGTAATTTTTTATTATTGAATAAAATTTCACACTATTAAAAACATCATTAATGGTTAAAATCATAAAATTTATTGACTCACTTCTAAATATAATCTTACATTATTAAGAATACTAATAATAACTAAGTAATGATTACAAATTATAAAATTTACTGATCTTTTAACACTCTTCATCTAAAAAATAATAATAATAAATTAAATGATAATGTATCTTAAAATAATTAAGTTACGTGTCATTATTTAATTGATAAAGGACGATAAAATATTTGATGAATTAAATTGATGTATACGTATTTTTTTAGAAATTATGTTTAATATTAATACAAATTTAAATTGAAAACTTTTAAATTTATTTTAATAAATATACATTCAAATTTTCAAGTTTTAAATTTTTTAATAAAATTTCTTGAATATTAAAAACCCTAATTAAGAAGATTCATTGTTTAATCTGCTGCTAAAAATACGAGTAGAAGAAGCTATTGTCACAGCTAATATGCCATTCTCATTTAATTATATTTTTTTCTAAAATGTCATTTTTTTAAGAATTAAATGTACAACTGTCATTCTCATAGTTACATTTTTTTTATTAGTCATTTTTGTTTTATACAAAATTCTAAAATCCAAATGAGTTACTAAATTGGTAAAACTAGATATTTAATGTTTAAAAATTTAACTAATATTTAACTCTTGAATTAAATATAATAAATATATATATATATATATATATATATATATATATATATATATATAATTTGTTGTGTTTATTATTATAAATCGATTAATTCCCAAAAAATTAGGTCGATTCTGTTGTAAAATAAAGGATATATCAAATAAAGATGTATAAATAGAAGACTCTATTATTAATATAATTAGCTCAATAATTATTATATATATATAATATTATATGTTGTATTGTGTATATATATACAAAGATAAGAAAAAGTATTAAAAATAAAGAGAGAGATATTGCATTTGATATTATCTCAATACAATAAAGATGGTTAATATTGCTATTAATATTATATGTAAAGAGTAATAAAAATAGAATTTAGAATACTTATAAAATAAAGAAGAGAAAGAATTGTAATAGTAATATAAAGAGAAGAGTATTTGTTTGCAACATAAAAGAATAATATTTGTTGTAAAGAGATAGAGAAAGGGAAGTATTTGTAACTGTAACTGTGTCCAATTCATTTGCCTCGTTCATGCTTTTATAGGCAAATAAATTCAACTATTCAAACTTTATTAATTATACTTTTCATGTGAATTTGCTCCTTACATAGGAAATCAGATCCACCCTTAAATGAGCATTCATCCTTATCTATCCATGCTGTAACACTCCCCCTTGAATGCTCATTTAGGATTATTGCCTCGTTAAAACCTTACTAAAGAAAAACCCATTGGGAAAAAACCTTAGTGAAGGAAAAAGAGTACAATATCCTTTAATAATGGGGCTGCCTCATTAAAAACCTTGTCAAGAAAAACCCAATGGGAAAAAACCTGACCAAGGAAAAAAGAGTACAGTCTCCCCCTCTTGTCGACATCAGTTGATGTCACGAAATCGGCGCATCCCAATCTCATGTACCAATCTTTCAAAGGAAGATTTTGGGAGTGACTTTGTGAACAAATCTGCCAGATTGTCACTTGAGCGGATCTGTTGGACATCAATTGTCCCTTGATTTTGAAGATCATGAGTGAAGAAGAATTTGGGAGAAATATGCTTTGTTCTATCGCCTTTAATGTATCCGCCTTTAAGTTGAGCAATGCATGCTGTATTATCTTCAAACAGGACAGTTGGAGCTATCTTATGATCAATCAATCCACATGATGACATAATATATTGAATCAAACTCCTCAGCCAAAAACACTCGCGACTAGCTTCATGAATCGCCAGTATTTCAGCATGATTAGAGGATGTTGCAGCAATTGTCTGTTTCGTGGACCTCCAAGATATAGCTGTACCACCATATGTGAATAGGTATCCTGTTTGAGATCTCCCTTTATGAGGATCAGACAAGTATCCGGCATCTGCATAGCCAACTAGTTGTGACTTGGATCCATAGGGATAAAACAATCCCATATCAACCGTTCCATGAAGATATCGAAAATTTGTTTGATTCCACTCCAATGTCTTCTGGTTGGAGAGGAACTATACCTTGCTAGTAAATTCACCGCGAATGATATGTCAGGTCGCGTATTATTAGCAAGATACATTAGCGCTCCAATGGCACTAAGATATGGTACTTCAGGACCAAGGATATCTTCATTTTCTTCTTTAGGACGGAATTGATCCTTTTTCACATCTAAAGATCTTACAATCATTGGGGTACTTAATGGATGTGACTTATCCATATAAAATCTTTTCAAGATCTTTTCTGTGTATGTTGTTTGATGAATAAAGATCCCACCTTTTATATGCTCGATCTGCAGGCCGAGACAAAATTTAGTTCTTCCAAGATCTTTCATCTCAAACTCTTCTTTTAGAGTTTTTATAATTGTTGGAATCTCTTCAGGAGTCCCAATGATATTTAAATCATCAACGTACACAGCAATTATAACGAATCCAGATGCAGATTTCTTTATGAAAACACATGGGCAGATATCATCATTCTTGAATCCGTTTTTGGCCAGATACTCAGTAAGACGATTATACCACATTCGTCCAGATTGCTTTAGACCATATAAAGATCTTTGCAATTTGACTGAGTATAACCCTTGCGAATATTCACTGGATGGTTTAGATATCTTTAGTCCTTCAGGGACTTTCATATAGATATCCCGATCTAATGAGCCGTACAAATAGGCTGTTACCACATCCATTAAATGCATATGCAGTTATGATATGCAGATAAACTGACCAAATAACGCAATGTTATCGCATCCACTACAGGGGAATACGTTTCTTCATAATCTATACCGGGCCTTTGTGAAAAACCTTGTGCCACAAGTCGGGCTTTGTAGCGCACAACTTCATTTTTCTCATTTCGTTTCTCACAAATACTCACTTATATCCAACAGGTTTTACATCTTCAGGTGTACGGACTACAGGTCCAAAGACTTCACGTTTTGCAAGTGAGTCTAATTCAGCCTTCATGGCTGCTTCCCATCTTGGCCAATCATTTCTTTGTCGACATTCTTCAACTGATCTTGGCTCAAGATCCTTACTTTCATGCATGATATCTACTGCCACATTATATGCAAATATTTCATTGACAATTGTCTTATTTCGGTCCCATTTCTCTCCTGTAAAGACATAATTTATCGAGATCTCGTCATTTTCACAATTTTCAGGTACCTGAACGTCTTCTGGCGTTATATCAGAATTTTGGACAACTGCCGGTGTCTTTACTATGTCTTTTCAACAGGAATCGTATTTACCTCTTTTCTCTTTCGAGGATTTTTATCTTTGGAACCGACAGGCCTGCCACGCTTCTGGCGTGTATTGCTTCCGTGGCTATTTGTCCTACTGGAACATCAATTCGAATTGGGGCATTTTCCGCCCTGCCACGCTTCTGGCGTGAATTTGCTTCAGTGGCTACTTGTCCTACTGGGACGTCAATTCGAATTGAGGCATTTTCCGCTGGTATATAAGATTTGGTTATCCTCTTTGTATCGGAAAATGCATCAGGCAATTCATTTGCTATTCTTTGCAAATGTATAATCTTTTGAACTTCTAGTTCACATTGCCCTGATCGAGGATCTAAATGCATCAACGATGATGCATTCCAATTAAGTTCCTTTTCAGGAAGCTTATTCTCTCCCCCTAATGTTGGAAATTTGATTCATCAAAATGACAATCCGCAAACCGGGCTTTAAACACATCACCAGTTGTATCTCAAGATACCTCACTATAGAGGGGAATCATATCCAACATATATCCCCAATTTCTTTGGGGTCCCATTTGGTGCGATTAGGTGGTGCAATGGGAACATATATTGCACATCCAAATATTCTTAAATGGGAAACATTTGGCTGCTGGCCAAAAGCTAATTGCATAGGAGAGAATTGATGATAACTCGTTGGCCTCAAACGAATAAGTGCTGCGGCATGTAAAATAGCATGCCCCCAAACCGAGGTTGGGAGATTTGTTCTCATAAGCAAGGGTCTAGCGATTAATTGGAGGCGCTTAATAAGTGATTCTGCTAACCCATTTTGTGTGTGAACATAAGCTA
Organism: Arachis stenosperma; assembly: GCF_014773155.1. NCBI lineage: Eukaryota > Viridiplantae > Streptophyta > Magnoliopsida > Fabales > Fabaceae > Arachis > Arachis stenosperma. The sequence goes on along the minus strand of NC_080383.1, from coordinate 30,548,487 downwards.
CTGGATGTTCAACACTTATTCCATTAGCCATACAATAAGCATCAAAAGCTTGGGAAGTAAATTCACCAGCATTATCAAGACGAATTGCTTTAATTGGATTTTCTGGAAATTGTGCTTTTAATCGAATAATTGAGCCAGTAATCTCGCAAACGCCAGGTTGCGAGAAGATAATAAGCACACATGTGACCATCTCGAAGATGCGTCTATCAGGACCATAAAATATCTAAAAGATCCACATGGTGGATGATAGGTCCACATATATCACCTTGAATCCTTTCTAGGAATTCAGGGGACTCAAATCCAATCTTTACTGGTGATGGCCTTAAAATTAACTTTCCCTGAGAACATGCAGCACAACAAAATTCACTAGTTTTAAGAATCTTCTGGTTCTTTAGTGAATGTCCATGAGAGTTTTCAATAATTCTCCTCATCATGGTTGTTCCGGATGACCCAATCGGTCGTGCCAAGTTATGAACTCATTTGAGTTAGTAAACTTCTGGTTTACAATGGCATGTGATTCAATTGCACTAATCTTGGTATAATACAACCCAGATGAAAGAGGGTAATTTTTCTAATATAACTTTCTTATTTGAATCATGAGTTGTGATACATAAATACTCATGATTTCCCTCATTCATCGTCTCAACATGATATCCATTTCGGCGAATATCTTTGAAACTCAACAAGTTCCTCAGAGACTTGGTAGATAATAGTGCATTATTTATTATAAATTTTGTTCCTCCAGGAAACAAAATTATAGCTCTTCCGGAGCCTTCTATCACATTGCCTGAGCCAATAATAGTATTAACATATTCCTCTTTTGGCACAAGATGGGTAAAATATATCACTTTTGAGAATAGTGTGCGAACTTGCACTATCCGCAAGGCATACATCTTCATTACATATCCTTGCCATTCTCTTCAAAAACAAATAATAATAAAATGAGTAGTATGCACAGTTAAATTGAATACTTGATCAGAATTATTTTTCTAAGAAATTGTACATAAAATAATGTCATATACTAAAATTTTATTTTAAAATTTGACACATTTAATAATTTCAAAATTCATAAACATTAATATTTCATTATTTATGTACATCACTTAAATACATAAAACTTAACAATAAGTTCTTTACATTATTTATTTACATAAATACTTCACAATCTCATATTAAACTATTCCATCATTAATCAATGACCAATATTTCCTTCAGGATCCTCAAAGAAATCAGATACATCATAATGAGTGGTGGAGTTCTCAGCATCATTTGAAACAAATTTGTTTCCTTTCCTTTGTCGTTCTTTTTCAAAGATGCCTGGTAAAGATCGACTAGGTGCCTTGGGGTACGACAGGTACGTGACCAATGGCCCTTTCCACCACAGCGGAAACACTTCTCCTCGGTTGATTTATTCTGCCCGATATTCCTTTCTTTGTCCCACTTCTGGTGAGATCCTCTCTTTTGAACATAATTCTTTTTCCTTCCATAATTTTTCTTGTTATTAAAAGCTTGCCATTTACCTCTTCTGGGGTAATGATTTGCCGCATTTACTTCAGGAAATGGGGCGGCGCCAGCTGGGCGCGCTTCATGATTTTTTAATAACAACTCATTGTTGCGTTCGGCAACAAGAAGGCAAGAAATTAACTCAGAATATTTTTTAAACCCTTTCTCTCGACTGCTACTGCAGGAGCACATTCGAGGCATGGAAGGTTGAGAAAGTTTTCTCCAACATATCATGATCAGTTATTTTTTTCCCACACAATTTCATTCGTGAGGTGATTCGAACATTGCAGAATTATATTCATTTATAGATTTAAAATCTTGTAAACGCAAATGCGTCCATTCATACCGGGCTTGAGGAAGTATCACCGTTTTCTGATGATTGTACCTTTCTTCAAGGTCTTTCCAAAGATCTGCAGGATCTTTTAATGTGAGATATTCATTTTCATCCTTCGTCAAGATGACGACGGAGAAAAATCATGGCTTTAGCTTTATCCTTCTGGGATGCATTATTGTCAACCTTAATGGTATCTCCAAGATCCATTGAATCAAGATGGATTTCAGCATCCAATATCCATGATAAATAATTGTTTCCAGATATATCAAGAGCATTGAATTCAAGATGAGAGAGTTTCGACATAATGAAAATATTACCTGAGTCTTCCTAAAGATTTGATCAGAGTCTCGTGCTGATAACGTGTTGTAAAATAAAGGATATCAAATAAAGATGTATAAATAGAAGACTCTATTATTAATAATTAGCTCAATAATTATTATATATAATAATATTATATGTTGTATTGTGTATATATATACAAAGATAAGAAAAAGTATTAAAAATAAAGAGAGAGATATTTGCATTTGATATTATCTCAACAATAAAGATGGTTAATATTGCTATTAATATTATATGTAAAGAGTAATAAAAAATAGAATTAGAATACTTATAAAATAAAAGAAGAGAAAGAATTGTAATAGTAATATAAAGAGAAGAGTATTTGTTTGCAACATAAAAGAATAATATTTGTTGTAAAGAGATAGAGAAAGGGAAGTATTTGTAACTGTAACTGTGTCCAATTCATTTGCCTCGTTCATGCTTTTATAGGCAAATAAATTCAACTATTCAAACTTTATTAATTATACTTTTCATGTGAATTTGCTCCTTACATAGGAAATCAGATCCACCCTTAAATGAGCATTCATCCTTATCTATCCATGCTGTAACAGATTCGGCCAATTTACTAAAATTTGACCATTTTTTAGATTTTTTATGGGTTCTTTAACAATTAGTTTTTATCTTAAATCAGAATTTGTGATCTCAATTCCCAATTAACTTAGTCGAGACAATCAATTCACTTCAATTCTCAAAAACACATGATTTTATATGAAATCACTATATATTAACATATGAAGGTATGTATATTATTTAATCTAATAAATATTAAAAATAGCATAAAATGAAATCATTATTATTTAATTTAAAAGACTAAATAACTTATTATAGAGTATAGACATAATATTACAATTTAAAATAAACCCTCAATTTATATACGAGTAATTTTGTACAATAATAATAATAATAATAATAATAATAATAATAATAATAATAATAATAATAATAATATGTCTATCTAATATAGCTTTGACTTTATAACAGGGGCGAAGCTAGATGGTGGGAAAGGGGGGCGATGGCCCCCCTAATTTTAATTTTTTACATGTAAATTATATGTAAATTTTAGTTTAGCCCCCCTTAAAATTTTATTTTAGTCTTAGTTTATTGGATAAATATTTTTGGCCCCTCTAATATTTTATTTAGCTCCGCCCTGCTTTATAAACACTAAATGGTTTGGTGCAGAGTATGAGTATCCAATCATTTTTCTTTCACAGTCATAACTCATAATAATAGACTGCAAAATCACAAGAACTGAAATCAGCTCAATGTCCCCAGTTAACCTTCATAATGGTAATTAATAATATTCCGCTCACTCATTTTAGTGTGCGTGTATGTATAGATATATATACAATATCATTCAAAGTGCGAATACTTTCTTTTAATTATGAACTATCTTATTTGCAAACTAAAAAAAAAATTACTAAGATAGTGTTTTATTTAGACTTTTTCTAATCACCATTGCGTTTATATAATTAAACACATATTGGGTTTAATTAATATATAAATGTCTAAAATAGACACAAATTTAAGTAGTGTATAATATAATTTTTTTTCATTAATATAAGAATGGATTATTATTTTGTAGAAGAATTATGCATGTATGCAAAAATCGGTTATTAAATTAATAGTTATTAGTATAGAATATATATTAAAATATAAAATATATATTAAAAATAGGTTAAATATATATATATATATATATATATATATATATATATATATATATTAAGAAATTTAAAAACTAATAGAATTTATTATTTTTGACCTGTATATATTTTTAGTCATTAATACAATATATTTAGTTTAATAGTTATTAAATTAATAGTTATTAGTATAGAATATATTAAAATATAAAATATATTAAAAATAAAATAAAATATATATATATATCTATATTAATATATATATATATATATATATATTAAGAAATTTAAAAACTAATAGAATTTATTATTTTTGACCTGTATATATTTTTAGTCATTAATACAATATATTTAGTTTAATAGTTAAATAATATATTTTTAGTTTATATTTTTAAATATTATTAATTAATTATTGACTAAAGAATTAAATTTTATTGGCTTTCTAACTTTTTATATTTATATACAAATATATGACAGTTAATTTTTTTATAAATATAATATTTTTATTTAAAAAATATTACAAACGAAGATAACCAAATCCTTGGTAAATGGAATAATAGTTTTGCATTTACATAGCATAGGTCTATTTGGATAGTTTTATAAGTAATTTTTTTTAAAATTTTTAATTTATGAAAAGGTATAATATTAATGTTTAGTGTAATTTTTAAAATTAAATTATAATTTTTAAAAAAATTATTTAAGTGTTTATAAAAAAGTTAAAAAAATAATTTTTTTATAATAAAATTTTTTTATTATATATATTTTTTAAAATAAATACTTTTAAAACTAAAAATTAAAATACAAAATTTATTTATAAATTACTTTTAATATAAATATTTATTATTTAAACTATTTTTAAAAATGAGTTTAACTATACTGAAACCAGGTATACTCACGTATACTCACATTTTTCTTTGCGAAAAGAAAAAATAATCTTCCATGAAATACAAATTAGCAAAAATATCTCACGGTCAAAATCATCAGATGACTACTGATTCTGGAAAAATAAGTATTTTTTTTTTTCTAAAATAAAAAATATAAGCCTAACAAGTACGTAAGAAAATCATTACCTGATCTTCGGCACGAAAAGAATGATACAAACATATACTGATTATCGTACATAACCATAACCATCACTCAGCACATCACATTACTAAAAGCCAAGTGTTCCGTCCTACCCCAATATGCACCATTCATTCCCCGCAACTTGAATGCCATTCTGCTCCAATACGGCAGCTTTTGAAAGCGAACGTTCTAATTATCCACACAACCAAACTAAACCCGTTTCATTTCCGCAGACACTTCTCAGTTCTTTTTTAAAGAGATCACTTTAATAAAGATATTAAAAATATTTTTTTATTTAAAGATATTTATATATATTATATTATTATTAGATATTTTTATTAAATTGATTAATAATTTATTTTGTAATAAATTAGAACAAAATTAATTTATTATAACAACAATAATAAACTCAATTATTTATAATATAATTATTAGATCCAAGATTGAATTATACAATCTAAATCGAATATTTTTAAATTTTTTTATAAAAAAATAAATATATTTCTAATTTTTTATTTTACAGACATTTAAACTTTTAAAAATTTAAAAATATAATTAGATTTCTAAAAAATTAAATTTATTGTTATTATTATAAAAAAATTAATTTTATTTTAATTTGTTAAAAAATTTAAAAATAATCAATTTATTAATACGTCCAATAATAAGTGACATATAAAATATTTTACCCGTCTTCACCAAGCATCGCTTTTCTAATGTCACTTTATAAATGAAGCCCCTCTTTAAACTTTCTCTCACACAAAAAACTAACCTTACATTTTCAGCGCCAGAACTTATTCCAAACCGGGATAACCTTATCGCTATTCCGGATTCATAATTCTCAAAATTCAAAAATGTTCTCACTAAGACTCCCTATCCCGATCGAGAACACACTAATAACTCCGCCTCCAAAATCCAATAATAACAACACTTATAATTCTTCTCTCTGTGCCCATTCTTATTCCTCTTATTCCCATAGCCAAACAAACCGGTTTCTAACCGTTAGGAATGTGGCGCTTCAAAAAAACGGGAACTCAGTCGGGGATTCGAAAGATACGATGATGCAGCCGTTTCCAGAGGAGCTGAACGCGGAGCCGTTGCCGAGCCACGTGGCAGTGATAATGGACGGGAATGGGCGGTGGGCGAAGATGAGGAACCTGATGCCATCGGCGGGGCACCAGGCTGGGGCGGAGGCGCTGAAGGAGATGGTGAGGCTGTGTGCTAGTTGGGGGATTAAGGTCCTGACAGTTTTTGCGTTTTCTACTGATAACTGGGTTCGCCCTAAGGTCAGTTTCGTATTTTCATTCATGGCGCTAAATGAAGCTTAAATAAACCAACTAATACTTAACTGACAAATATAACTAACATTTGTAAGTTGTTATTCGCCTCAAATAATCCTTTTTTTTCTTTTTTATTTTTTTCCCCAAATAATCGTGTATATATATATATATATGAAAGAAAAAATTTAAGAGACTAGCACTTTTATTAAAATTTGTCCAATATTTAACTAGCAAAGAAAGGTAAGTAATTTCACACTATTAAATAAAATTTTATACTATTAAAAACACTAATAATAATTAATTGATGATTACAAATCACAAAATTTATTGATTTTTAACACTCTTCTTATATGAAAGAAAAATGTAGGCGTGGCCCCTCTAGCAAGACAAGTAGTTATTTAAAAGTTCTAAAAAAAATATCAATTACATTTTTGAAAAATTTTGCAATTAATTTATAAATGTATTAAAAAATTACCAAGAGTGTGTTTCATAATTATGAAAAAAAAAGTATATTTTCAAGTGATATAAATATATAATTATGAAAATGGGTATGAAATCAGGGTTTATATTATTTAATATATGATATTTAAAGTCAAATTGATAAAGTCATTGCAACTAAAAAGTAGTGAGCTTTTGATTATAATTATAAATTTTAAAATATTCGTTTATAATCTCATATATTATAAATAAAATCTTCACAAAATTAATTTCTGTTATTCTTTAATACAAATTCGTATTGTCTTAAAATAATATTATTAGGAGTTAAAGTACTCTTTTTTATAAACAAAAATATTTTTTTTAAAAAAAAATAAGACAGAAATTGAATTAAATTTTTATTCTCTAATTATTTTAAAAGTGGTTATTTTAAAAATAAGTTTTCAAATAATTCTCCCAAAAATTATTTACGTCAATGTAGTTTTCCTCGTATGTTGTTTTTCGTTATTGGTTTACTCAGACTTTGTTTGTGGTGCTGCAGGTGGAGGTGGATTTCTTGATGAGCCTGTTCGAAAAAACAATAAACTCTGAAATTGATGTTTTTATCAGGTACTTCCCGAATAAAGCACTTTATAATTGAAACCCTTTTATTATTTTTTGCTACATTAGCAACAATAAAATTAAAAATCTATAATTCGAATATATGCATACTATTTGAGTTTCTCACCAATATATAAAATAAAACACGAATAGTAATTATTTTTTATTACTTTAACCGTTGATTGGTATTGTTATTGTTATTATTATTGGTCTGGTTCTTTTGGCTTGTTGGTATCATCTTTTTTAGGTTTTATACAGAAAAAAAAAGATAAGGAGGAATTGATATTTTTTTTGTAACACCTTTATTATTATCAGAATGTCACGCTTCCGGCTGCGCCACTCTGATAGCAAGCAGTATTACAATGACTTCATATACTTAATAATAAAATAGAAATCTTTAACTCGAAACCATATCGCTGTTTTTTTTTTTTTTTGAAAACTTGGAAAAATACTTTTTCTTGAAAACAAACCAACATATATATATATATATATATACAAAAGCTCTTATTACATAAATAGCTTATGAATATAATATACATAAATCATTACAGTTCTTATTCCTCTTAGACATTATAATATTGATGGCGAGGGATAAATAAATAACAACTAAAACAACATCGAATAAGCAAAATGTAATAAAACTCTTTGTGAGCCTCGTCATCCATTTCCTAAAAAGATAAAGTTGTACGGGGTAAGAACCTAACCACACGGTCTCATCACGGAGTTTTAGAATTGTCATAAGAAGATTTTTAATAAGAAAATCGTTTTCAAATTCAGTAATTATCGTTGTCTTATGAATCCTTTGAAAAAATGATGGTTTAACCATAAAAAAAATTCAAAACTTTTTTTTAAAAGAAATCAGTTAATTATCCAAAATTCCAAACTCACTTTTGAGATAAAAGAATCTCTAAAGTTTCCTAACAGTATGAATGATCAACCTGTTCCAAACATAGGTTCATTAAGTCTATGCTGAACCAGCTTGATATTTCATACTTTACTAAACCACACCATAAACCAATCACGACTTCAGGCCCAAACAGCTCAATCAACATCCAATTCACCACAATTCACCCACTTTCAGTCACAAACACAAATAATGAGGTTCAAACACAATCAAGAGCAGTTACGTCAAGTATAGCAATTAACAATTAAACAGAATTATTCATATAAGCAAACCAATTACAATATGTACACCCAAACAATGTCACATAGATGCATATGATGAATGCCTGCCCTATGGCTAATGAGCTCATCTATCGGTTATACAGCCAACCCGACATGTCCTGGTAGCTAACCATTTGATTACCATCTATCAATCTCTCTCTCCCTCAAGCGCATTCATGGCTCGCGCCTCCTTCTCCCGCAACAGCAACGACGCTCCTCAACGGCGCTGCGCCATCCTCTCCTCCCTCATTAGCGTTGGCGGCGATGGCCTGCAGCAGTTTTCCAAATCTCCTGTCTGCCATGTGTGTGTGTGTTTGTTTAGTGTGTGGGTTGATGAATGAAAACTAAAGGTGAGGGTGTGAAGGAGATGCGGGTGACGGTGGTGAGTAATAGGGGGGTTTGGCGGCTATTGAGGGGGAAAATAAAAAGCATGGCAGTGAAAGGCGGTGGAGGTTAGGGTTTATGGGGTTTGCTTTGGGAATTAGGGTTTAATTTGGGGTAAGAGTGAAATTACGAATTTTGGTGAAATCGGAATTTAGTAAATTTTAATAAAATTAGAGTATATTGTATAAATTTAAAATCTAATTTAATCCCTTAAAATTGTTTTTAAAAATATAATTTATTTATCAATTTGATAATTGAATTTTAATTAAGTATTCTAATTTAAAATATAGGGTAATATAATTAATTTTTTTTATTATAAAAATTAAAGTATTAAATTTTGAAGTCTCAATTATTTAAACTAAATTATAAAAAATTCTTATTATTTTACATTTGTTAAATTTTATAATTTAAATATAGAAAATAATTCGATAATTATAAAATTAGATAAAAGTTTTAATTTAAATAGTCAAAATAAACCTCATTATTTTTAAATTTCTTAAACTTTAAATTATAAATAAAAAAATACTCAATAATTATAAAATCAAATAAAAATCTTAATTTATTTTAAATTCAATTTATCGAAACTTATTTTAATTATTTTCAATAAAATATAATTTCTGAGATTAAATTTTTTAAATGATAAATAAATTAAAATTAATTTATAATAAGATTTTCCAAAACTTCTAGTGTTATACTTTTTAGCCTATCAATTGGATATCGTATATATAGAATTAAAAAAAAATGTTAAATGACTATAGCACAATAAATTCATTACTAAATTAGTTATTATATATTTTTGGTTATTATGTAGTAATTTACTCAATGTATACTTCGACTTTTAAAGGATTAAGCTCCATTTTTTTGTCTGAGAATGCGGTATATTTCAGTCTTCTGAAGAAAATTGAGTGAGTACTAACAAAAGGCAACAAAATAATTCAGATATTAGATCTTATAAAATTTATTATGTGATATCCTCTTGAGCAGAGATGGAATTTAGTTAAGACAATGAAAGGCTATAGTCCCCAAATTTTTTATAAAAAAAATTAGTAATACTTTTTTAAAAAATAAAAAATAATTCAATTAACTTAAATACTTTGTTATGATTTAAAAGCACTCAATTTTAATTCTCATATCTTATTTTTATTGCACAATAATTTTTAATTTTAAACATTAAAAATATGTTAAATAAAAAAAGTTATCTAAACAAAAAAAAATTCATCTAACAATCAAATCAAATCAAAAAAGTTATCTAACAAAAAAAAAAATCATCTAATTGAATAAAAGATAAAAATCATTATTATAAAAACACGTTGTTTTGCTAGCAGCTTCTTTATTCGTATTTCGTAGCTCTCTATTCAACAAGCAACACTCTCTCTACTTTTGAGTTCAAATATAAAAAATTAGGTATTTTTTATTTATTTAATTTAATATTATTTTATATTTTATTGTTTATTTAATTTAATTTTTTATATGATAAAAAATATTAGAATATCTAAAAAGCATTGATATTATTGTATTTGTATAAATTGATAAAAAAATTTAATAAATATTATAAATTATTGAAAAGTTTAGTTCTTATTCAATTATTGAAAATTTCAAGTCACTAAAGACTCGAAAAGTACTATTATAAACTATTTTGTATTTTTTATCTGTAAAATTATTTATTTATGATCTTATTAGTAACAAATTTAAAGAATAATTATATTTATAAATTTTATTTTAATATAAATATTATTATTAAATTTTTATGTTAAATTCTTTGCCCTTCTAAAATTTTGTTTCAAGCTCCGCTACTGCTCTTGAGATATAAAAATAAGTATCTTTTATAGGTATTGAATTGATGAATAGAATTGATATTATGACCATTAGTTATTAAATCAGAATAATAGTTATTAAGATTATCCATTATAAATTTAAAAGGAAGGCAAATAAAATTAAGTTATGACTCATAATGCACAATAATAAAAATCAAACTATAAAATAATAGATCAATTTATCTATAAATAATTATATAATTTAATTTATTTTTTATATATGTTTTATATTTTAATATATATTTTACCTTCGTAATTAATTTTAATGGCTAATTTATAATATACGCTTAACATATAGTTGATATAATTTAATTGAAGTGAACTTGATATCATATCTAAAATAAAATAAAATAAAGATGAGTTTGGTATTAAAATCGAGATGGAATATATCTAATTCAACTCCGGTAATTAACTCATAAACAACAAATGTCTTACACTTTTAAACTATCTAAAAACTTTATTATTAAAAGATGATATTTGTAATATGCACACCTTACGTTTATAAATAATAGTCTGGAGCGTCAAACCAAATGCTATTTCTATCTTCATCTCGTTAATATTAAATGAATCATTTTTACTTGTTACATATACAGGGAAGGAATCCGAATATCCGTGATTGGAGATGCATCAAAGCTCCCCAGCTCATTACTTAGAATGATAAAGTATGCAGAGGAGAGCACAAAAGAAAATTCAAGACTCCAACTCATAGTAGCAGTTAGTTATAGTGGAAAATACGATGTGGTCCAAGCATGCAGGAGTGTGGCAAAAAAAGTCAAAGATGGGATTCTAGATTTGGAAGAAATCAACGAAGGCATCATAGAACAGGAATTGGAGACTAACTGCACTGAATTTCCTAACCCTGATTTGCTAATAAGAACAAGTGGTGAACTCAGAGTAAGTAATTTCTTGTTGTGGCAATTGGCATACACAGAACTTTACTTCGATGGAGCACTGTGGCCAGATTTTGGCAAGGAGGAGTTTGTAGAAGCATTGAGTTCATTTCAGCAGAGAAAGAGGCGCTTTGGTGGACGCTAATCATCATAATAACTATTAATTTAATATCTCTTAAAATGTAATATTATGTATATAATTATAAGTAGTCACCTTTGCCTTTACGATGAAGGTATTGACTTGAATAACAAGTAAATAGAATTGGCAATGGAGTAGTAATTTTATACTTTATGATGAAATATGACCCTAAATTAATAGAAAATTATATTTGTGAAGCTTTATTTTTGAATTGATGATCTAATTTAAACTAAAATATCACTTTTTCATATGTCAAATCATAATAATTTATCATAAAACAATATTAATTAGTTTACAAGTTTAGAATTAACCAATTATTATAAGAGTGATGCTCATGGGCCATCATCTATAGCTATTATTAGTGGTTCATGAGTATAATAAAAATTAGAGTAAAGGACAAATAGGTCCTAACCTTTTTTTTTTTGCAGACATTTTCGTCCTCAAAGAAGGGAAAATATATTTAAGTCCCTCACTCTTGAAAAACGTGGACATTTCAACCCTTCAGAGAATTTAGGTGTTTGGGCTGGACGAAAAAGTCTCACCTGGCAGAGGTGGCACTGATCTGGCCGTTACAGAACTCACGTGGCAGGAGACTTTTCGAAACAAGACATATAAGTTTCCGAAGAGTAAAACGACGCCGTTTCGTTACCTCCCCCAATCGTTCATATTGTTCTGCCCTAATCCCTCGTCTGCACAGAAACGGCGAAGTAGGTGTTGTGGGGAGTGGAGGAAGAAAGGAAATTCTTCCTTCCATGGCATCTGAAGGGGTATCATCAAGTTGGAGAAGAAGTGAAGGTCAGTTCGGCTCGAGCTCGCATCCTAACGGGAAGGATGGCAAAGATGGCGTCTCACCCAAGTGCTGGTGTTCCATTCTTTTCTCTATCAGGTTCAGAGTTCATTGAGATGTTTGTTGGTGTAGGTGCTTCAAGGGTGAGGGACTTGTTCAACAAGGCAAAAGCGAATTCGCCGTGTTTGGTGTTTATTGATGAGTTAGATGCTGTAGGGAGGCAGAGAGGTACTGGCATTGGTGGAGGAAATGATGAAAGAGAGCAAACACTGAATCAATTACTCACTGAAATGGACGGATTCATCGGAAACACTGGTGTTATTGTCATTACTGCCACCAACAGACCTGAGATTTTTGAAGAGAGAAGGAATTTATATTGTAGAAGAATGATTCAAGAAAGTAAAAAAAAATGGCATGGCTTTTTTGAATTTGTATCAAATTCATGTGATTAGAATGCAATGTTTTCTAAATACTTAATACATTTATGTTATCATAATATCATAGTAAAATTTACCACTCATGATTAGAGGTACATAAAAATGGAACAGCTTATGTACTAGCCTATTCACTCATGATCCTTACAAGTTAGGATATCTACAAAATTAATCCACTAAACTACACCAAATCTTACTTTACCATGATTTTGGTCCTTGCCAATATATTTTATAAAAAAAAGAAGAATAAAGGAACTAGATATTAAAATGGTGCACAATATCCATGAATGAGGTATATGTTCCAGCTATTCCAATTACCACAGTTGCTACGATTATAGCCACTATGGCTATTGTTTCACACCCCAAAATCCTGTATTTTTCTGAAATCTTCAAGTAGCATGAGCATGGAAGAAGAATAGAAGCTATGACACTTAGAAATGCTCCAACCAGAGACATTAGTTCCCCAAATAAAGATACAGTGAATGCAATAATGACAATGCTGGTTACCATCATAGTGCTGACCAAAATTTTGGTGAATCTATTCTTATACTTTGTTGGAAGCAAATTTTTCAAAGCATTGGTGAGAGGTGTTGTCATCAAAGCATACTTTGATATTGGATTGACCAATGTTGTGTATATTGCTACTCTTGAGCTTAATTTGTCTATTGGTAGGTTCAATGTTACTTGTGATTGAACGTTTGGACCGAACAAGAGGTATCCGATTATAGCCATAGAAGTATAACCAGCTGTGGTTAAAAAAAAAAAAGCACACAAACAGAACCTACAATGTAAAGAAAAAAACCCAAATTAGATGAGAAACAAAAGCAACTCCTCTTGCGTGAAAATTTTACATTAGCTAGTCCTCCATGATATATATTTTTTATCAACAAAATTTTGCCTTTCGGAATCAGGTCTTCCATTCTCAAAGCATCGAAAACCTTGATCAAGGAAGGAGCAATTGCCAGAGTGATAGAAAGGGTAGGATTCATCCCAAATCTAGTTACCATCATAAACAGTGTATTGATCGCCCTTTTTAGAGAGAAACTGAACTAGTGGAGGAACAGGGAAGAAGAAGAAGAAGCAGCATAGTTCTCCAAGAGCGTAAGCCTCTGTAATCGAGGTAGAAAAAGCAGGAGAGGAAGACGAGAAGGGTGAGCAAGAAGAAGCTAGCTATGCCAAGATTGGGAGAGCAAGAACTCATAAACAAGAAGAGGCTACTTGGGTAAAACAAAGTCTTCCCTTTTTTCTTCATCCACTACACCCATTTCACCGTTTCTATGGAGTCGAAGGATTAGGGCTCAACAATTTGAAAGATTGGGAGAGGTGGTGAATGGTGTCGTGTTAGTGCGTGGGGACTAATTTGTCCTATTTTCAAAAGCTGAAAGTCACGTGTCATCCCATAACGGCCAGGTCAGCTTCATGTTTGCCACATTAGAATTTTTTGTTGGATCCAACGGAGTGAATTTAATGGAGGGATAAATTTGCCCACGTTTAAGAAGGGTCAGGGACATGAATGTATTTTTCAATCCTTGAGGACTAAAATGTTCGCAAAAAAAAGGTTAGGGACCTATTTGTCCTTTACTCTAAAAATTAAAGAAGTTGATGCATACACAAGGCAGAATTTAAATTTTGGACACTTGTTTAAATAGACGAGTAAGTTAAGATTTAGAATTTACGATTGTGATAAAGGTTTTGAAGCAGCTTGTGGAGCCTCTTATGTCTGGACAAGTATAATAAAGACTTTCAATAGCTTAAAGAAAGGCTTTGAGTGGAGTTGTGGTAATTTGGGTCAATCTTTGTGGTTTGATCACTAGTCTCCTTTGGGAAAGCTGACGGATACCCTCCCTCAAGTGCATATCACTGATTTTCAACTCTCAATTGCTGATGTTATCCATTATGATGGATGGAATTTTAATAAGCTATATGCGTCTCTCTCCAAAAATATCATATTGGCTCTTAAGAATCTGTCCGTTCCTGGACACAACTCTCACGTACTAAGATAGGTTTAGAAAGCGGCATCTTTCAAAGAGTACATTGCCAAATGCAGCTATCTGTGGTTGGCAAAAAGAAAATACCATTGGGATGAAAATAAAGACTGGATTTGGCTTTGGAAGACTTTTATTCCTGAAAAGATCAAATTTTTGTTGTGGTTATCTCTTCATAATGCAATTCCTGCAGAGCTGTTTCGATATAGCCATAACCTCTCAGCCAGCAATATTTGCCATAAATATAGGATTCATGCTAAATTGATTCTCCACTGCTTCAGAGACTATAAAAAAGCTAAAGCCGTTTGGAATGTTCTTAATCCCTCTTTTCTTGACAGCAGTGTATCGTCTGACTTTTTCCCCTGGCTTAAGCAGAGTATCTCAAGGAGGGAATGGCTTACTGTAGTCGATATTTGGTGGATTTGGCAACATCGGTGCCAAGATGTTTTCAATCCTAAAGAGCCTTGGCTGGAGAAGGTAGTGATGCTTGTTAGAAGTCTGAGTTATGAGTTGATGTCTTTAGGAAACAACCGATCTATCATCACTAATATAGATTAGAGATTCAAGGAGCCTCTCCCTATCCATACCTACAAGGTGAATTGTGATGCAAATGTCTTCTGACATGCCCAATTGGCTAAGTTTGGTTGTGTTTTGAGGGAAGATAGAAGAAGCTAAGTGTTGGGTTGTTCTGGTGCTCTCCCCTTCTGGCATATAGCTCGGTGTGAGCTATTGGCAGTTTGGCAGGGGTTAAAGTTGGCTTGAGAAGAAAATTGCAAGAATGTTATATGTGAAGCAGATTTTCTAGATGTTTATCATGTTTTGAACAATATTAATAATCGTAACTCGTTTGACAAACATGACATTGTGTTTAAGCTCCAGGAGCTCTTGGCTAGGGAATAGGATATCCAGTTTTACCATATTCGAAAGGAGGCAAATAGCATTATTGATTGGATGTTGAAAGTTGGTGGCGCAAAGAGTGCGACGAGTTATGTAAACTAGATCAAGCCTGGAGACGTATTGGGGCAGCTTCTGGTGAAAGAGATCGTTATTTTAAATTAGTGGTCTCTATTCTTTGAGCTTGTCCTTTTCTCTCTCATTCTTGTAATGCCTTCTTAGACACCATATATATATATATATATGTGAATTTGGATGCTCCGGGGCATAGTTTGTCCTGCTGGAGTCCGAACTGGCTTTCCTTGGAGCTAAGAGGGCGGAAAGTCGTCTACTTGCTGGGGAGGCGGCGTTGGGCACCTGCAAAGGGACTCCAATGCTCAAGTAAGTAAGAGTGTGAGATTATTCAGAATAAAGCTAAATGTATTGCGTACCTGTGACTAAGTGAGTCACTTGTATATAATGGAGTTACTAAAGATAATTATCCGTATCGTTTGTTACCAGTTTGGACGGTGTCTTTGTTGGTGGCTCGATATTCGGAGTTTTAGTAATTTTATGGAGAGATTTATGGGGGGAATTATGTGCTGATCCTGGTTCCGGGATTATTGGTATAGACCGGTTTTAGGGTAACGGATCAATATTAATTCATTCAAAGAAAAGTAGTATGTCAAAAGCTTTTATACATCTTCAAATGTTCTATGAACAAGATGATAATATAAATTTATCTTTATGCATCAAAAGTAAATTTAAAATATATAAAAGAAATATTTATAGACAAAATAACATACAACAGTTTTAGCATAACCAATATAATTCTTAAGAAATCTTAGGAAATCAAGTGTTCTTACTTAATTATAACTATCGTTCTTTAAAATATCTTATATCATTCTATTGTTCACATTGTCTCTCCAATTGTGTAAGCATATTTGATCTCTTCTTTCGAGAGTCTCTACGAACCAAATAATTAACAGGTTATATACTTGTAGTATCTCAATTACATATGCTTTCATTGAAGTATTTGTTGGCCATAAAAATATAACAATTAATTTTTACATTCAAGTCATTTAACCAACTAAGTTTAACCAAGTAGCTTTAACCTGATTCACCTTTACGCACCACTATTTCTAACAAACTTTTGACTCAATGCGCAAATATATAACTGCTTTTTTCATGTGGATTTTATTTTCTTTCTCGATTTTTCTCAGCATTTTCTATGTCTCTATGTTCTATTCCATCTCTGCGCTCTCTGTATTTCTCTTCTTTCTCTACGTTTTCTTCGTTCTCTGCGTTCTCTTCGTTTAAGTTCAGTGCTCTTTTACCTGATTTGAAGATTTGGATCAAAGTTTTTAAAATCAAGCTGTGAAATCAGGTTTAAACATGTATTTCATTGTCGAAGATAATGAATATTTCAAGTTCAGACTGTCAATTGAACCAGAGCAAAGTGGATTATTGTTTTGAATCGAATCAAGTGACTGAGGTATGGTTCGATTCTAGTTAATGTAGTTCGTTAGTAGTTTATAATTCTGTAGGTGAATAATGTTGTCTTTGTCTTTGAAAATTGTTGTTCATGGTTGATAGTTTGAATTGAATGTAATGTAAGAGTTATGAATCTGAATTATTATTGTGATGAATCTGTTCTATTTTCGTTTCGCTATATTTCTTTTTATAAATTGGTGTATTTTGGTAATCTTTTGGTTTATTTTTAAGTTCAGACTTTCAATTGAACCAGGTCGAATTGTATTATTGTTTTGAATCGAATCAAGTGGTGAGGTGTAGTTTGAATCTAGTTAATGTAGTTTGTTAGTTTTTTATGATTCTATAGTTGAATAATTTTATTTTTGTTTGCGAAAATTACTATTCATGGTTGATGGTTTGATTCTGAATGTAATGTACAAATTCTGAATTTGATTTTATTATTTTGATGAATCTGGTTCGTTCAAAGTTTCGGTGTATTTTACATTCTAATATGGTGTATTTTGGAACAATTTCAATGTATTTTAAGTTTCTGTGTGATGTTGATGAGCTGCTTGTTCCAAAGGTTGGGATGACTTTTAATATGCTTGAAGAAATTAAAAAATTCTACAAAGATTATTCTAAATTTGTAAATTTTTCTATGAAAATTCAGAACACAAATAAGAAAGAAAATGAAATTAAGAACCAATTGATTACATGTACCAAAGAGGGAAAATAAAAATTGAACATATCTCCAACTATGAAGATAAATTTCTCAGCTGGATTAAATTGTTCTGTAAGAATTTATATACATATATTGAAGAATGTGGGTATTTGGATTATTTTGAAAGTTGTGTTGCATCATTCAAATCAAGTAGTGATGCTTAAACAACACAGGCAATTAAGCATGTCTATACGACGTACAATAGAGAATAACGAGGAAGCCAGATTCAGACTAAGGCAAACATATCAATCATTTGTCACAGTAACAGGGGGTCATTGTGAATTAAGTTTTACTGAAAAAGATGTGAGAAATTACATCACGAAAGAAGTGTGGAATGTTTCGGAACTAGAGAATACAAAAGAATTTGGAAAATACTTATTAAGAATGAAAGAGAAGAATCAGAATTTCTTTTTCGAGTTTGAACTTGAAGTTGATCAGTCAATTAATATTGCTTTTTGGGCCGATGCAAGAAGTAGGGCTGCCTGTGAGTATTTTGGAGATGTTATTTCATTCGATACCACTTACAATACAAATAGGTAATGTGTTATTCTGGTTTATGTGTATTTTGAAATACTTTCGGTGTATATAGATAGTTTTTAGTGTATATATGATTTGTTTCTGTGTCGTTATATTAAGGTATAATATGATTTTTAGTTCTTTTGTTGGGGTGAATCACCATGGTCAGTCAATACTTCTGGAAAGTGCTTTGATGAAAAACGAGGATATTCAATCATTCAAATGGATATTTGAATATTGGCTTCGTTGCAGAAGAGAAAATGCTCTGAAAAGTATTCTTACCGATCAACGCGTAGAGTTGTAAAGGGCTATTGAGGCTTGTATGCCCACAACAATTCACCGGTGATATATTTGACATATCATGAATAAGATCCCAAGTAAATTAAATGGCTACAAGCGACACAAAGAAATTGAACATGAGATGAGTCATGTTGTTTGGAACTCTTTTACAAAAGAATCATTTGATGGGAATTGGAATGATTTTCTGATGAAGTATGGTGTTGAGGACAACAAGTGGCTTTTAGGTAATTGTGTCTTTATTAGGATTAACTGATGTTGTTACTTTTAGTGTGTGAATATTTATGTATTTTTCTTGTGCAGTAGAGGTGTCAAACTGTATGTCTTTTGGTGTATTTTGGTTCTGATTTAGGTATTTTCTGGTTTTTTTAGAGCTTTTCAAAGGTCGTCATTTATGGATTATGGTATATCTCGATCACACTTATGGGTCAGGATGAAAAGCACACAAAGGAGCGAGAGCATGCATGCTTTTTTAATAAGTTTATTACACGCAATAGTTCACTTTTCCAATTCGTCAAACAATATGATAATTGCCTAGGAAGTAGAGAGCAGAGAGAGAATCGGATGCTGCAGATTTCATACCGTCATACCGTGTGTAACAAAATCTTCAAAAGAAGCTCAATTTCAGCATGTGTATACTCACGAGAAGTTTAGGAAACTCCAAGCACAATTTAGAGGAAAGGTGAATTGCATCATAAGATCAACGCAGTCCGCTCTAGGTTATACGGTATATGAAGTTGTAGAATAGATTTCTAACTCAATATTTAACAAGTTTGTGGTTACATACAACTTGATATCATTTGAAGTTAAATGGCAGTGCTTATATTCGAGTCAAGAGGGATATTATGCCATCACTCTCTGAGCGCGTTATGCTTTGAGCGCATAAATAAAGTGTCATCAAGATATATATTGGAACGATTGAGTAAGAATGTAAAGAGGAGGGACACACATATCAAGAGCATTCACGACGAGTCTCTATTAGAGCCAAGAAGTAAGAGATTTGACGATTTGGTATTTCGGTCACAAAATATTTGTGAATTTGCATCAGAATCTAAGGGGTTGACTGGAATTCTGCACTGTGCTTATGATAATGCTATGGTTGAGATGCAAGAATACAAACCCAAAAGCAAAAGAAAATGTTCATTATCTCATGACGATGCTTCGTAGAAGATATTAACGAGTTTCAAAGCTCTCCACAGGTAAGAAAAAGAGGACGTCCAAAAAATAGATTGGGATCGAACACAGAAAAACAGATTGCAAATGTTGTAAAGAAAAAGAAAAAGAAAGCTCTAAGTGAGGTAAAAATGATGTTCTTTAAACAAGAAAAAATTGAGTTTGTGCATGTTAATAGTTTTGCTAATATATGATTTACTTTTTACAATTGAACCTTTTTTTATGGTGATTCATTGGTGCAGTCAAATTTCATTCATTATCATAGACATATTATGAATTATCAATTTAGAGGTTCAAGAGAATAAGATAGATTTTCGGTGTTTTTATGAATTCATTTCGTTGTTATTTGACACAATTTCGGTGTAATCTACGTAATGTTCTTTTTTATATAGAAATGAGG
Source organism: Arachis stenosperma (assembly GCF_014773155.1). Classification (NCBI taxonomy): domain Eukaryota; kingdom Viridiplantae; phylum Streptophyta; class Magnoliopsida; order Fabales; family Fabaceae; genus Arachis; species Arachis stenosperma. Next base: position 30,528,244 of record NC_080383.1, on the reverse strand, counting down.
TTTAGTGTTTATATTTTTTTGTTTTGTTCTATTTACCATGGTTTGAAGTTAGTTTTATCAATTATTTGATGGGATTTGTTTATTTTAAATATACAGTACACAAACAATTCAATACTTAAGTAGTGTAAAAATTCAATCTACAGAATTCGGTGTTTATTTGAATAGTTTTTTGTGTATTCAGAAAATAATTCGGTGTATTATAGAATTTATTCTTCTTTTCCTGCATTTTTTGGAACCTGGATTTATTCAGATTAACAACATTTTAATACATTACTGATGCATGAGCATCATAAGTATTTTTTTCTCCATGATTTGTATGGTGATTTGTAAGAATCGATTTAACCGTTTTAATAAAATAATAATTTTAATTGTCCAGAATAGGTTCGAAAATATAGAGATGATATTTTAAAAATAAAAAGGTGAAATTTGAATTCAATGAATTTTTCTAAGTGAGAAAATGTATCTTTTGCGAAAATTTTTTATAAAAATGCATACCGGTGTTTAAGCCGGTAGTACTAGCTCTAGTCTATCCAGTACCGCGTATTTTGGAAAAATAAGATTTTAAAAATTAAATTTATTATTTTAAAAGGACAAAAATAATTTAGAATCGAAAATCGGACACTAATCTTAAAGGTTTTGATCCAAAGTGGGCCAAACGGACTAAAAATGCTAACGGGTGAGACTGGACCCAAGTTAGGCCCAAGTCCAAGTTATATAAACATCCTAATGAGCATCTCATTTCTAGCCCTAAAACAAGATAGGGGCGCTGATAAACCACTATTTTATGACAAATCTTGTACTTAAATTGAATGATTTTATCAACTCTTCACCTACTTATTCATATGAATTTGCATGGTTTTACAATTCCTTCCTTAGGATATGACATATGTGAAAACATGTTTCCTATGCTTTAAAATTACCAAATTTAATTATCCTTTATTACCATTCGATGCCGTGATTTGTGTGTTGAGTACTTTCAGGTTTTATAGGGCAAGAATGACTTAAAGGATGGAAAGCAAACATACAAAAATGGAAGGAAAGCACAAATTAGAGTCCCTGGAGGAACTGGCAGTGACGCGTCCGCATGGACGACGCGAATGCGTGGTTCGCACAAAAGAGAATCGACGCGAGCGCATGGATGAGGCGAACGCGTGCCGCACGAAACACAACTGACGCGGACGCATGATTGACGCGACCGCGTGGAAGAGCAAAACTCCAAATGACGCGACCGCATGACCCACGCGAACGCGTGACGTGCGCGATCTGCAGAATTTGCAGAAGTCGGCCCCAGCGACTTCTGGCCCTTTTTGGGCCAGATCCAAGCCCAGAGAACATAGATTAAAGGGTTATAAATGGAGGAATCTATCCATTCATAGAGGGGATATACTGGATACATCATACAACATACATTCATACATAGTTTTAGGATTTAGATGTAGTTTTTAGAGAGAGAGGTTCTCTCCTCTCTCTTAGGATTAGGATTTAGAATTTCTCTTGATTTTAGGATTATCTCATCTTCATATCAGGTTCAACATTCCTTTATTTTGACTTCTCTTATTTGTTAATTATTTATGTTGCCAAATTGGCTTATGGACCATTCATGTTATGATTTTCTTAATTAATACACATTGAAGTATTTCAGACTCATGATTATTTCGCTCTATTTATGATTTATTTTCCCTTTTGGCTTTGGTTGATTGATTGGTAACTCTTGAGTTGTCAAACTCATCGTGATTGATAATTACTATCTTTGCTGATTAATTTAGATTCCTATAACTCTAGTCTTTCCTTGAGGAGTTGACTAGGACTTTAGGTGTTAAATTAATTTGTCCACTTAACTGACCTTCATAGTTAGAGGTTGACTTAGTGGGAGCAAAAATATAATTCTCATCACCATTGATAAGGATAACTAGGATAGGACTTCCAGTTTTCATACCTTGCCAAGAGATTTCTTAGTTATTAATTTATTAATTTCTGCGACCCATTTCTCTTGCTCAAAACCCTTTTCAAAACCCAAAATACTGTTTTCCATAACCAATAATAAAACACACCTCCCTGCAATTTCTTGAGAAGACGACCCGGGGTTTGAATACTTCGGTTTATAAATTTTATTGGGTTTGTTACTTGTGACAACCAAACATTTGTACGAAAGGATTTTCTGTTAGTTTAGAAGCTATACTTACAACGCGACTATTTTTATAAAATTCTTTACTAGCAGGCGCTGCTGAAGTGAGAAGAGTGGAGGTGAGGGTTTGCACTATTCACCTTCTTCCTTCTTTTGGCCATAACCTGAGTTTCGGAACTCCGATTGACGAGTCCTTTGCAGTCACGGGAAGTTCTCGCCGAGCTCTTCAATTCTATCTAAACAAAATGGAAAGCAACTCGAATCCCAAGCTCCAGTTTTCTGTTATTTGACAAATTCGAGTTGTTGCTTTGTTAGATTGAGATTTTCATGATTTTGTTTGTTTAGGGGTGATCTAGCATTGGAATATTGTTGGATTTTGTCCCTAATACCGTTGGGTAAGGTAAGGTCTCGCCAAACCCTTGTATCTAGTTATTTTTGTGAACCCTAGGTTTGATGTTGGTATGTTGTATGATGCTAGATTGAGTTTTTGTGTTTGTTGGAGTTGATTTGAGGCTTTTGGATCGAATTTGGTGGCTTCGTGGTGCATGAAATTGAACTCGCACAACTTCACCGGTCAAGTGCATTAGGTCCTCCAAGTAATATCTCGAGTGAGTGAGGGTCGATCCCACGAAGATTGTTGGATTGAGCAAGTAGTGGTTATCTTGCAGATCTTAGTCAGACCAATAGAAAGATAATTGTTGTTGTTGTAGGCGCATAAAACTAAACAATAAAAAAAAGCAGTAAAGAACTGATATAGAAACAGTAAAGAGAAATTAGTGAAGGCTTTGGAGATGTTTTATCTTTTTGGATTAATACTTCTTACTGTTTACTTCAACAATGAATGATTCATTCTATGACAAAGTTGTAAGTGATTAGATCGTGGTCAATTAATCTCCTCTAATCCATATCCAACGCCATGGATCGCGGTCATTTGTAACACCCAAAGTTTAAGAATACACAAGTTTCAGGTTCATATCACTTCATTTTGATTAATTAATTGGCAATTGGAAGTGGTGCCCTATTTTCAGAAACCAGTTCAGAGTTTTCAGCAAACAACCCATCTTTCAAGTGACTTATTTAAGTCTACAAAATAGATATGGACATGAAATTTGTATTCACTTAAATAGACTGATAGATCTTTAAAATCCTTTTAGAAGCAACTCAAAATTTTGTTTAAATCAAAAGTTATAGCGTTTGGAAGTTGGTATTGCAGAATCAGAAAATTAGAAAATTCTGCAACAACTACTAAACTTCAAAAATTCATATCTTCCAAATCACTAGGCCAAATTTTCTGAAATTTTTATAGGATAATCTTGACTTATAGAAAGTTGTTAAAAAAATGGGTTGGTTTAAAAATCATGTCCAGATTATTCCCAATTTTCGTTTTAAGTTGCTGTCCAAACAGTTTAAAAATTTTTGCAGCAAAATTTCTCAATTTCAGTGACAAAATTTAGTTTTCTAGGTTTTCAACTTATACTAATCCACCATTCCGTTTGTTCATCATCATATCTACTTAAATTATATCATAACCCTATCCCAAAATATAACCCTACCCCGAAACCTCAGTTCCATGTCCGAACCGTTGTGCCTCTTATTTTGGCACGGTCGTATCTCTTGTTTGTAGTGTCGCCCATGCAGAAGAAGGTGCGTGAGGTTCAAAAGTAAAGAGATTCCCTTGAAAAGCTTCTTGACAAGTTGCAAGAGAACAAAGTCGTTTGGTGGTTGAAGGATTCATTTCCATTTAATTGGAGTTAGAGTTAGTTATAGGGTTTTGATTTTGAAATATTAGTAAAGTGGTTATGAAGGTGATGAATGTATTTTGTGATTATTTTTTTAAGTTAAAGAGGAAAAATATTTTTTTTTTTAATATTTGGAGAAAAAATTGAAATTTTAGTAGAAATATATTGATTTATTTTAGACAATATTTATGGTAAGAAGCTTATTAAAAATTTTAAAGCAACTCTTATAAAGTGTAATATATGAATACTATAAATATTGTCTATTTATACATTTTTTAATTTATTCTTTAAAGTTGTGCTTGTTCTGAGTAGTTTTGAGTATAGGATAAAATAGGATATTGAGACACTACAAAAATTAGAAACACAAAAATTAATATTTTTTTATTTTATTTGATGATAAACTGAATATAAGGTAGAATAAATAATAAAAAGTCTAATTTATCTTTATTTTTTCTTTATACAAAATTTAAAAAGAAAAATAGAATGAAAAAATATAATTATAAAAAATTAATAATGATAATAATAAATGAAAAAAAAAATAAATTGTGTCTTTGTCCAATGTCTCTGTGTCCATTCTTTTTTATAGTAAAGACACAAAATACACTAATTTAGTATTGCAAAATATAATAACTTTATCTATATTTTATCTATCAAAAAGAATTTTGTATCTCAATATCCTATTCTTCACCTAATTGATCAAAGAGAACACTTACAAAATGTCGGCTAATATTTTTTAAGTGTAGTACATATTGCAATAGCTCAAAAATATAGTAATGATAACATACTAAATATAAATAAAGTGTAAAATTAAAAGGGATCAGACCTTCAGACTTATTGGTTGGGAATGGATCCTCCTCTCATACATAATCAGAATCCCCCCAACCAGCTAAGAATTTGATATCTATGAGTTAGAAGGTTACATTCACCCACAAGATACATGAGTATATAATCTCATGAGATGTGAGCTTTATTATGCATATTCATATTGCTATAGTCTATTAGAATCAACAAACATGCATGTGAAATGCTGTTGCTTTTCATTCAAATATGATGAACCAATTCTCTGATATCCTCAGATAATTGTTGGCTTGTTGCCTATAGAAAAATAAAGATAAATTTAATTTGGAAATCATACGCTTTTCATAAAATCTTTTCCATTATAGCACAATGTTATTCATTCTTAAGCCATAGTTACAAAACAAAATAATTGGTTACGCTATTTTAGTTACAAACTGAATGTCCAAAGCAAAGCCAAACAAAATAATTCAATTTCAAAACCAATTCAGTTTTTTTTTCTCTTAAAATAAATTTTCTTTATTCCTTTTTCTTCGCACACACTTATTAAAATGCTATAACTTTAATTCCAAACATATTGTCCAAGTATCATAACTTCTAATAGAATTATCACTGGATAGTTTATTTTACTTTTGATGATTTTGTTAGTGAAGTTTTGGATGTTTTTAGTATGTGTTTTATATGTTCGCTTGAATAATAATACAAGTTAAAAATAAAATTTCAATAATAATATTATCAATAAATAGTTGGTTTCTAATTATATCTATTATCAATAGTCAACACTTGTATAGTATGACACTAATCTACACGCACAAAGACATATACAAAACAATTCACAATTCCATTCCTATCTTTTAATTAAAAGCTATGTTGTGTATTTAATCGATAAATGTTGTTCATTATTCGACCTTTCCTTTTAAAATTTTCATATATTCTAATATAGTAAACGAGGATAAAATGATAAATATGTTAAAATATAAGTGGTTAAATTTTTTAAAAAAATATATATATATAATTAAAGAAAATGGTGCATGCAAAAGATGAAGTAGAGCACTGAAAAAACAAATTATACACAAAGGTTTGGCGTAAAAGACAAAAGATAAACTAAGAAAAAAAAAGTGGAATTAGATGGTGAAGATGTAACTCTATTAGTTGGCTACTAGTTGTATAATTTCCAATCAAGTGTATACTGAAATTATCTATATATTAATATAGAATATACATTAAAATATAAATTACATATTAAAATTCTAATAGTTACTATATATAAATTTATAGTAATTAATTTGATAGTTAATTTTTTATGCATACATAATATTTTTATGTAATTTATCTATTAGATCAGCATGTGACGCAAAATTATAGAAAATGGAGAAAAAGAACACTTTACAAGTAGATTTGGGAGACTAAACTTCCTCAACGCCTTACAACTAAGGTTGCGAGATTCGAACCGGTCAATAAATCGGTAAAGTTACTGGTTTAATGGTTTACTAGTTTGATCGGAGTTCAATCAGAGTTTAACTGGTTTAATTAAATATTAAATAAAATTATTAAAAAATCTAAAAATAATTTTAAATATATAAATTCAATAATTTTAAACTTAATAAAATTTAAAATTTCACATAATAAATTATCCATAACTTAATATTAGATGTTCACAAACAATTTCAAATATCAAAGTTTATAACTAAACAACTTCATAGATCATTAAGGAAGAGAAATACAGTGATATTAAGAATTTGAAAAGTACCACGTTCAACTCTTAAGTAGCAAGTTTAAAAAGAGAGCAATTTCTAGAAATTTGGGTAGCAAGTAGTAGCAAAATATAAGCACATGAATCCAAAAATTGCAATTAACATGAGAAAAGCATGGATTGCATGTACAGAGGCAGCATCAAACTTAATTTTACAAGTAGAGTTCAGTAGGGCAGCAGGTAGAATCAGGTCACATGAAACAGAAACAGCACAGTAATGATCACACCAACATCATTCAGCAAACAAGCAGTATTAAGCCATGTTGAATAATTAAGAACGGAGCAATTATCAGGCCTAGAATCCTCTAACCACAACCTAACTACCTAATAGCATATATATCTATCTATTCTAACAAACAGAATTAATCAGCAATCTAACTAAAATTAATAACAGAATTAATAAAAGAAAGTAAAGAAACAGAGTAGGAAGCAGGGATGAGGCAGGGGACCTGAAATGTAGCAGAGACAGACTGGAAAATGGAAAGGAGAAGAAGAGCAGAAGTAGTGCCGCCCAGAGTTGGTGGTGGCCGACTGAGCTCGCGGCGGCGCAGAGAGTGGCGCGAGCGGCGGAACAATGCAGGGTAGAGAGATTCAGCTTCTCTCTATGGCAGTGACGGGAGCTGAGTGGGGGGTAGAAGCGTTCGAAGGGAAGAGGAGAGGCGAGAAGAGAAGAGGGAAGGTAAGAATGGTGGTTAGGTTGTCGGACGATGGGTCGCCGGAGACTGCTGTTGTTAGCTGAGAGAGAGACAAGGAGGTGGTGACTGCTGTTGGCTGAGAGAGAGAGGGGTTGCTGGCGCCTGGCTGAGAGAGAGAGGGGCTGCTGGCGCCTGGCTGAGAGAGAGAGGGAAGTAGCGCCGTAGTGGGTTAGGGATTTGGGTGAGTGAGACTGATGAGAGTGAGGGAGAAGGGAGAAGGGAGAAGGGATGCCGTGGTGGTTGCCGTGGTCAACGCCATCGCTGCTGTGGCTGTGGGATGCGGTGGCGATGGCGGTGGGATGCGGTGGCGAAGAGGGGCTGCTCGATCGTGGTCCGTGGGTGATTTCTCTTTTGGCTTCTCACTTCTGGAGTTCTGGGTGAGACTGAGATTAGGGCTTCGTTGTTTAGGCGTTTAGCCTTTCTTTTTTTTTAACCTCCAAAACGACGCCGTTTAGCAGTTTAAGTTTCAAACCAAAAATCGCTAAAAAACCGAACGGTTCTCCCGGTTCACTGGTTAACCGTCGTTCGATCAGTTTTTTATCAATTTTTTACCAGGCAGTTTCTGATCTTACTCGGACCGACTAAATGACCGATTTTCAATTAATCCGATTAAACTGGCCGGTCCGGTTCGATTTTTAGAACCATGCTTAGAACCTTTAGTTAGCTTTCATAGATGAAGATAATTGTCCAAGATGTCATGGAAAAGAAGAATGTTGCTTCATGTTCTATGGGATTATCCTACATATCCTATAGGGTGTATTAACAACGTTCACAACGTGATTATGAGAATCGAGTGAAATTGACCGGTTTAATTGGGTTAACTAAAAATCAATTGATAATGGACTAGTAAAAAAAACGGTAAAAAAACCTATTAATTAATCGAATTGGTGTAAATTTTTAACAGTTAACTGATTTAAATAATAAAAAAAATCAAATTTTTCTAAAAAAATATATATTTTATATATAAATATATTGTTTTATTATATTCAGTTTAACTTTCGTTCAATTCTGGTTAAACCTTTAAACTTTTATATTTTTAATTTTATTATTTTAATGACGACGATTTGATGTTCAAATCAAAGTGTGGTAATTCACTACAAGAAAAACATTGAGTACTATTGGATTTACCAGTGAATTTATCAAAAATATTCGCCGGCAATATATTTAATTACTATCGGAATTACTGTCAAAATAAATATGATGGTATAAATCTCGTTGGTAATTATTTACCGGCGAATTTTTTTGCCCGCCGCTAATTACCATAAAAAAAATTTTACTTGTGATTTTACTGTTAGATTTTTCTCCAAATAAATTCGACGGTAATATATTATTAATTAATAATCAAATTAATAATTATCGTCGGATTTAACCGATGATAAATCCGATTATAAACTTAAATTTTAAATTAAAAAAAAATTGTTTAAAAATTAATATATAATTTTAAATATTTAAATTTAATAATTTTTAAACTAATAAATAAAAAATATAAATTAATTAACTCAAAAAATAATTAATTTAGATAATAATAAACTTAAAAAATTAATTACAATAAATAATAAGTCAAAAATTAACTCAAAAAATAAATAAATTAAGATTAATTCAAACCATTAACAACAAAAAATAATTAATTCAAAAAATAATTAATTCAGATAATAATAAAGTATTTTCATAATTATTTCGTTTGCATCACCAATAAAAAGAAATAAAACTGAAAAATTATAATTTTTTTTGGTCTATCCATATTTTTTATATTTATTTTATTTATTTAAAATAACAGTACCGGTAGTTCCAAAGAAACAAGTAATACTTTATTGAAGTTTCCCTTTCAACTAAACAACGGCGTAGTTTCCGAATTTGTCCTTACAGAGGTGAAGGAAGAAATGGAAGACAAGAATCCTTGGGGCATTTCCGTAATTTAAATAAAGCGTGACGTGCGTTACTCCAAAACCAACAAAACCAAGTCGTCAAAGTCCACCCTCCGTGTCTTCCCTCAAAAGGCTCAAAAACCTTTCATTCTCTTTCGCTTATTCTGTATCGTACTCTCTACAACTCTGTTTTCCCCCCAAACAACAGAAAGAAAAGGTTGCTCCTTTTTTCTCAACCGCCAATGGCACCCATAACTAGAAAAGCTTTCTTCCCGAAGGTCATCATTGAGAGGGACTCCGACACTGAACACAGTTCCTCAGAAGAAGAAGAGGAAGGGCCAGAATCACTTCAAGAAGAAGAAGAGGAGGAGGAGGAGGACAATGATGTTAATGTTGCTGGGAATGGGAACGCGGAGAGGTTGGAAGTGGGTTTGGATTGTAAGAGGAAAGGGAAAGCACCGATCACTATCACTCTCAAAAAAGTTTGCAAGGTTGAAGTTTTATATTATTTAGTTTTTTTAAGTTCATGATGTTCGTTGCTGTTTTGGTTAAAAACAAAAAAGTCAATGTTGATTGTTTTTATAGGTGTGTAAGAAGCCTGGACATGAAGCGGGGTTCAAGGGTGCTACTTATATTGATTGCCCTATGAAGCCTTGCTTTCTCTGTAAAATGCCTGGTAAGTAAGTAACTAACTAACTAACTGTTATATTCTGCTCATTGCTTTGTATTGTTGTTCTATATAGGACTCCTTTGTTTTAATTTCTTTAAAAAGTTTAACACTTTAATACTAAAATTTAGTTATAGTGATAGTGAATATGGTCATGGAATGCTTAAACTGATAGTGATTACCAAAATGCATCAAAATGCCCTTTTTTTTTTCATCGAGAGAGGAGAGGGGGTTCTATTTTTCGCTGTTGTTTTTAAGTTTTAATCAAGAAAAGTATTTGTTTTACTTAGTGACATCATCAGGAGTATAACATGTATGCCACTGCTACCATATACTTCAATGAGTATGAGTGAGCATTGAGGTATTCATATATGTAGAGGATATTTTATGTTAAATCTTAAAAGCTTTGATCGTTTAAGAATGTTTTCCCCCTAAATATCCATTTATTGTGGGATGCTCGTTTTTGTGACATTGTTTCCATTTCCACTCTGGCATGATAACAACTTGTTAATTTCTCTAATTTATTGGTACTTCTTTGTTAATGTTCTTCATTTGCTGTGATCTTTTGAATTGGAGGACATACCACTTTGACTTGCCCTCATCGGGTGACCACTGAGTATGGAGTTATTCCGGCACCTCGCAAAAAGACACGTAAACCATTGGAGTATGTGTTTGAACGCCAGCTAAAACCTTCTGTTCCTTCGGTAAGTCTGAGCTTTTTTTTGTTTTTTCTTTTTTGATAAGAAGAATTTCATTGAGACAAATGGAAGAATCATAGAAGATAGAGGATAAGAGTTCCTCTAACCAAATAGCAAAACAACTAGGAGTTTTCTAAGCGCCTTACTCTTTTGCCTGTCTATGCAGTGGTATTGTAATTTATTTTTTAAGCCATTGATTTGATGGTATAATGGCATTTACCCCATGCACAGCCTAATTAATTAACCAAGTAGATTTTGTACTTTTAGGCTTAGCCTTTTTCAGTTTACTTGCTTCTAAGCTATTAGTGTTAAGTTCATCTGCTTAGTTAGCCATTGTAGGATTCTATGAAGTTTACATGGTTGAGATGAATCATTGGGTTTTGCTAATAATTTTACATGAATGTGTTTTCATTGTTATGGTTATTTATATGGCACAGCTGTATCTTACAAGATTTTCTTCGTTATATGCATTATGCAATAGATCAAGCCCAAATATGTGATCCCAGATCAAGTGAATTGTGCCGTTATTAGATATCACAGTAGACGTGTAACTTGTTTGGAGTTCCACCCGACAAAAAATAACATCCTTTTATCTGGAGATAAGGTAATTATAATAAATTACATTCTCATTATGTTAGTCCAGATTAGTTTCCAGTTTGCCTTCGTTTAACACCACTGATTGTGCTTTTCCTTCTTTGACCCTAAAGAAAGGACAACTTGGAGTTTGGGATTTTCAGAAAGTACATGAGAGGATGGTCTATGGTAACATACATTCTTGTATTCTGAATAACATGAAGTAAGTTGCTTTATCAAAACATGAAGTAAGTTGCATTTATTTGTATCTGTGAACTCAGAATCTGATTCTCAATATGGAAAATTTCGTAGGTTTGATCCTAGAAATGATTGCATGGTCTATTCTGCATCCTCGGATGGAACAATTAGTTATTCTGACATGGAGACTGGAATATCATCCTGTCCATTGAACCTGAACCCTGATGGATGGCAGGTAACATTTTTCATTTCTGATATGTCTGGTTTAACTTCTTGACTATGATGTGCTCAATGTGTGGGTTTTTGTTTTGGCCTGCTTTAATTTTCTGCTTTTAATTGGAATGGTTGTAGGCTTGTAGCAAGTTGTTTTACTTTAATTTTACTTCTGGGTAGTTTTGGCAAGAAAAAAGAGTGGTAGAAAATAGAAAAAAAGTTAGGGAATTGCCATTCATTGAAGTTTCCCTAAAGTTTTTCTTGTCTATTTACAACGTTTTTTTATAATGTTTTGTTTAGGGTCCAAACACTTGGAAAATGCTCTATGGCATGGATATTAACTTTGAAAAGGGTCTTGTGCTTGCTGCCGATAGCTTTGGCTTTCTTCACATGTAAGTAACCTGGGTTGGTATTTTATTTCCTAAAGTTTTTAATTTTATGAAGAGATATCCATTCTTGTTAGGCATTAGTATCACTTAATAACAAAGTAATTAATGCGTACATCACACATGGTAAGCTTATGTTATGGCTTATTCGTAAGGTAAATAATAAAGTACTCGATATTTGCATCCACCAGAGCCTGAATTTGTTCCTAATATGAAAGTTTTCTTTTTGTATTATCATGTCATTATTTTTCTTGAATAGGGAAAAAAATTTTGTTTCCTTTTAATCTGTAGCTATGTGTCTTTAATCCGTAGCCACCTGTGGCATTTACAGGGTTGACACTCGCTCTAACCACAAGACTAGTGATGCAATTTTGATCCATAAAAAAGGTCGAAAGGTAGTTGGTCTCCATTGCAACCCAGTTCAGCCAGACCTCCTATTGAGTTGTGGAAATGATCATTTTGTGAGTCCTTACTCTTGTCCATACAAAAGTTATTCGGTTAAAAAATGTAAATCTGATGCTCGGTGCTCACTGTATATATACTAGTATTTAAAACATGTAATGGCCTCTCTTTTTAGGCTCGTATTTGGGATATTCGTCGAATAGAACCAAAATCATCCATATATGAACTTAAGCACGGCGGTGTAGTCAACTCAGCCTATTTCTCTCCAGTGTCTGGGTGCAAAATTCTTACCACATCACAAGACAACCGTCTTCGTATTTGGGATTCAATCTTTGGAAATATGGACTCCCCCAGCCGAGAAATTGTTCACAGTAATGATTTCAATCGTTACTTGACCCCTTTTAAAGCTGAATGGGATCCAAAGGTATTATTATTTTAAAGTTAAAGTTTGTGTTAGTTGTTTATAATGTTTTATTTTTTAAGTTGCTTAGGGACAATGGGCAATGGCATGTGTGTAATTGCAGGATCCATCGGAATCGCTTGCTGTCATTGGTCGTTATATAAGCGAGAACTATAATGGAGCTGCCTTACATCCCATTGATTTTATAGATACCAGTACCGGACAATTGGTAGCTGAAGTCATGGATCCAAACATCACAACCATCACTCCAGTGAATAAGTTACACCCACGCGATGATATCCTAGCATCTGGAAGTTCAAGGTTCGAATTTTCTTTTTAATCAGTCCTAGAGAACTGGATAATGATGCTTGTGATTTTTTTTCCCTCCATTTTATCCATGACAAACTTCATGTTACCTTTGCTGTTGAGATTTTCCATATCCAAATAGAAAATTTTGAAGGCCTTCTATGATTTGAAAGAGCATGTTTGGTTTTTGTTTTTATTTTCTATTTTTATTTATAGTATTTTCTGTTTTCAGGATTTTCTGGAAAAAATAAAGCTAAAACAGGAAATAAAATGAGTTTCACTTTTTAACAAAATTATGGAAGCAGAAAATATTGAAAATGAAAATAGAAACCAAATAGACCCTTATAACTGGTCTTTGACAAGTGCTTTTAGGACCATAAATTATTATGAACATTGAAACTGGTGATACTATAATCAATTCTGACATGGTACATACATAACTTGATCTGATATTCTGTTAATGATAGATCATTAGTGTTACCAATAATGTGTGAAAAAAAGCTGTAAAACCATGGTGTTCTGAGTCTGGTTTGTTATTCAGATCTCTGTTCATATGGAAGCCCAAGGAGACATCTGCGCCTGTAGAGGAGAAAGATGAGAGCAAAATTGTGATTTGTGGAGGAGCCGAGAAGAAACGCGGTAAGAAGAAGCACGATGACAGTGATGAATCAGATGATGAAGCATTCCTACCCAAGAACAAGAAATCTAAGTCGGAAAAGACCAACTGGAAATTGACTCGCTGCACCAAGAATAAATGCTGAATAGCGAAGTCAGTCCCTTTTTGAGTACATTGACTATTTTGATGTTTTCTTGTCAATGATTTTTTTGATGGAGAAATGCTATTTTGATAAGTCAGTTATCTATAATTGTCTACTGTTATAATGAGAGAAAGGAGCGCATTGTTTTTTGCAACTTGAAAAAAAAAAACATTTCTCTCACTTTATAACTATAGGTGATGAGTAAATGGACAAATTGGTCTTTTAAATTTCACTAAATCAAATTGGTTTTTCAAATTTCTCAATGCAAATCACGTTGGTTTCTTATATCACTTTAGACAATGACGAATGTGGTTGACTTTGGTAAATTTGGAGAATCAATTTGATTCCGTGGAAATTTAGAAGATTAGTTTAACTGGCGAGTGAAATCTGAGGGACCAATTTGACTATTTAAACGTTAGATAACTGAAAAACTATTAGTTTTCAGGATGGCATTTCACTACTGTTGACCATTGCATCTGCTAACATGTCATGGCTTCTAAGTTCTAACTTTCCATCCTATGTTTTTTGAATGGATCTTTTTAAACGGAAGTCATGGTATATTTTTGTGCTATAGTATATCATATTAGAAGGCAATGCTAATGGCACTATAGCATTTTAGGAAGTCATGTATATAGGTTATGTTGGATTATGCTTTTTTTTTTCTTCTTTCTTTTTGATGATTTTGTATAGTTTTTCACTCTTCAAGCTATAAGATTGAACAAAGGTATCTTTATGCTTTTTTGGGGGGCCTAACTCTATGCTTATATCTTAATTTTGATTTTATTTTTTTTAGATCTTACACTGCACACACTAGAAAGGATTCTATATTTAACTCATGAGATTTTGATTTTACTTTGTGTGAAATCTTGGAGCCCTGTTTATGTTCATTAGTTAATTACTGATAGTTCATTTATGTCAGAAAGACCCAAGATATAATTTGAGAGGGATACTAGTCTAATCAGCGATTAATTCGGCATAAGTTTGCTACATAACCCAATTTTTTCCTTCAGAAAAAGTGATTAGTAGTACAAATGATTTTTGTTATCCGACGAAAAAAAAATTGTTCCTATTCTCGTTGATTTAATCCTTTTTTGCTTTTAATTTTACAATATCCAATCCAAAATTATTTAAACCAAATTTGTATAAGTAATTATAAAATGAGATATAGTGTGTGTTTGGATTACAGTTTGTAAATGAAAGTTTGTATAAAATTGATTTTGATGAAAAATAAGTTTGTAACGGAATTTATGTTTGACAATTTTTATATCAAAATAAATGATAGTAAAATAAATATTGTTTAAATTGTACTATTTAAAGTTATTTTTAGATGAAAAATTAATAAAAAGACATCAATTTAAATATTTTTTTATATTATTCTATCATCTTAATTTAGATATTTTAATATTATTAATTAATTTTATAATAAAATTAATATTTATTTACTAAATTAAAGTAACATATGAAAGTTAACAAAATATATTTTATATTAAAAATAAAAAATATATTTTATTATCTATGAATAATTTTTTATTTAATTTATCTTTTAAATAGGATCATAATCTATATTATAAAAAATTATAATAAAACATAATATATGAGCATTATAATTATAAATATTACATAACAGAATAAAAATAAAAAATTTTAACCAAAACAAAAATATTAGACATAAAAAACAATAAATGATAAAAAAAATTAATATGAACAAAAAAAAAATAAGAATTGCAAAAAATAACAATATATATGAAAAATTAGAACATTAACAAAAATAACATAAACATTATTTATCATATAAATAAAATAAATATAATAAAAAGTAAAAATATGAAAGAGAGTATTATAAATTTTATAATGTCAAATAAAAAAATATTTTATTATCTTTTTAGTACTATTAGTACTCTTTAATTTAGCATTATTTTAAATTATAAATTTTCATTATTTATGATTTTATTATTACTTATAATTAATTTTTTTATTTATTTTGTCCTTTTTTATAGGATTAATTTATATTATACAAAATTTTGATAATAAATGTAACTGATGAGTTTGGAAAACTCTAAATTAAATTAGTGATGACTAAACATTATTAATATAATTAATTGCAAAATTATTAATTTGATTTTGGTTCATATGTGTTAATTAAATAATTTTGCTGTGCAGATTTTACTATTAGGCCAAAAAAAAGCCCAAGATGTTGAAAGAGAATCAGCCTTAGTTATAAAAATGTTAAATGTTGTGGCTGAATTATTATTACTCTTATTGGGCCAAATTTAATTATTAGCCCAAATCAACTTTAAAGAAAAGATCCACTAGCTTGGTCCGACATCAAAGAAAAGAAAATGGGGCACAATATTTTTCTTTACTCATTTAACAGGATGAAATCCATTTTTCTTAAACTGCTGCATGCTTCTAACGGATTTCACACCCCTTACTTGATGGAATTCAAATTTTTATTAAGAGGAGTTAATGCAGACATTGGGACTATGAAAGAGAAAGAGAAATTGATTTGATGGCAACTTAATGATGATCCATGCCACTCAAAACAAGAGGAAAGTAAAATTAATTCATTTTAATTTATTTGTTCAAATCCATTGAATGCGTTTCTTTCTACTCTCTCTTCTCTCTCAAACTTTCGGTCACTTCTCTGTCAGAAAGAAAAATGAAGAAACAAGCTATCAGAGAATGAAGTGATGAAGCTAGGCACAAGCAAAGAGCTATTATGCTGATGGCATCAAGAAAAAGAAAATCTGAGGTATGGAGTGGCTAAGATCTTTACCACAAAAGGTAAGATGTGGTGAAGTAAGCTTAAGCTCTCCATAACCTAAAATGGAAGAAGATCCATTCGGTCAGAGGAAGAAGATCCTTGGAGGCATGGCTCGTCTCTGCTTTTGATCAACCACCACAGGAGGTAGCTATAGTAGCTACGTGATGGAAGAGGCAGAAGTTAGAGCAGATAGAGCTATCATCATCAAGAACGCATCAAGGGCTAGGAATTCTTCTTGGAGTGCAAGTCAAGATGGAAGGCCCGGATTGATGAATATTGGTGACAAGGGAAGACACAGAGGTAATTGCATGTTGGGTTTTACATTCGATTTCCTCTACTCTCTCTCTCTGGCCGAACCGGTACTCTCTCTCTGGCCGAACCGATTTTGCATGAAGAAGAAGAAGTTTAGCTTGGTCCAACAGTTTCAACCGTGGAGGCTTTTCCTTCTATAAATAAGGGAGAACAGACAGGGCTTGAAGTAAGGAAAAGAGTGAAAGCACAGTGTTCACATAACTACCTAAACTAACAGAAGTTCTTCTCCTTCAATGTTCTTCATTTTGTATTTTTCAGTTTAATTTTGTCAGTCTCATGGAAAAAGACAAACAGTGAGGTTTGTAAGAAAAAGACATAGAGTAAAAAAAGGCAGAGTGCACAAAATTAAAAGAAAAAGCCATAGATGTCCTTAGAGGTCTTTTGTACATCTATGTTGTGTTTCATGATTCTGTGGGAATCTCCTTGCAAGTTGGGTTAGCACTTAGCAGTTGAAAGCTTGGTAGGTGACCAAGTCAAATTCAGGATTGGGGCTAGATTCTGGACTTGTCCCAGATAGGAAGGGTAGTTCCTAAGGAGAATTGGTGTATGTAATCATGATTATAGTAAAATTCCATCATTGTTGTGATGGAGACTGGATGTAGGCTGCATTGCAGTTAGCAGCTGAACCAGGATACATCTTGGTGTGATTTTCTTTCTCTTCTACTCTATTTCTGATTCTGTTGCTCCTGACTGCTTACGAGACAAAAAGAAAAAGTCTCTTGACTAGGCACGAGACAAAAACAAAAATATCTCCTCAAGTGTTCTAAAAGACAACAAGTGCTACTAAGCGAAAAAGGGGCTAAGATTCAACCCCCTCTCTTAGCCACTGATAAACCATCAGTAACATGTAATAATTATAATTACAAATTTTATAAAATCAAATAAAAAATAATTTTTTTTATAACAAACAAAAATAGAGTACATAAAAAAATAGAAAAAAAAACTCATACAGATAAAAACAATAAAAATTCTATAAAAATAATATATATTATATGAAAAAAAAATATAAAAATTAAAATATAAAAAAATACTAAAAATAATAAAAAAAATTAAAATATTCACCTTTCTAGTAATTAAAATAAATTTGAATAATTTTAATGAAAAAAATTTTAAAACAAAAAATTACGAAAAATTAGAAAGAACTACTCTAAAATCATCAAGCTAATGGCTATCGATATCTTTTTAATAAAAAACTAAAAAGTAAGGTTAATAAAAAAAATCTCACTTGATTAATAGAAGTAAAAATTTGCCAAACATACAAATAAAACATTTAAAAAAGTCAAACGCACTTCTCTATTTGTTCTCTCTTTTCCAATGCATTATCAAACATCACCCATACTATGAGACCTGCTTCTAGTATGCTTATGCTATCTAAGTGTTGTGCGGAAATAAGTACACGTGGTTATAGTTTTATGGACTTCGTGTCAGACTTTCTCTCATCCTTTATGTTGTCGTTTATTTAGTCACCGCAATTACTTTTTCTTTCTATTTTGGACAATGATAATAATTAAAATTATGATAGTTATTTTTTTTATTTGAGTAACTTATTATTTTATTCATAAAAATTTTAAATATTGACAAATTTACTCAAAATATTTAGGATGTCTTTTGAATTTTGATGTTTCAAAAAGTATTATTAAAATTATATTAATATTTTTTATTGTTTGGCAATATTTTTTAAGAAATATTGAAGTAATATTATTAGTCCTCAAACTTTACGAATGTATCTCTTATTAGTCTTTAGAATAATTTCCGACCTACAGATGTTAATAGATATAGGCAGTAAGATACTACGTTGTACTCTATAAAATGATATTATTTTTATTTTGACACTCAAATAGTCAAAAATAATTTTGTAAGTGGTGTTTATTAAAACTTTTTCTTCTAAAGTAAGTGTTTTATCATTATTTTTGAGTTATTTGAGCACCAAAATTAAAATGATATTATTTTACAAATTCCACCATAGTATCTGACAGTCTATATTAACATTCAATTAATATTTGTGTGTCAAAAATTATCTCAAAAAATTATTATAAGTCAAGTTTATAAAATTTGTAAACTAAATAAAAGCAATTGAAACTTTAAAGATTAAATTGAAGTTCGCGCACAAATCAAAAGACCAAATTAAATATTAACTAAAAAAATATTATTAAAAAAGTGGTACCAAAATATTAAAAATTGCAACTTTAGTTTTAACAATATGCATATAATAACCACCGTAATTATAAATATTAGAATTCATCCTAGAGTATATATAATCGACATATATTTTTTTTGGGATCAAACCTACATACTTTTATAATAATACAGTGTAAAAATGTAATTTGCTTCACATATATATTATAGGTGAGTTTTTTGATTTTAGGCGGCTAAGTAAGTGTGACTAATATTTGACTGGTCAATGACATGTTAACATGTGGTAAGTGGTAAATCTTATTTGAGTGTATCAACTATGTAACAAAAGGATCTTTTAAATAGCGTTTATTTTGTAGTACTGGGACAGAGATTAAGAGACTAAGACACAGTATCATGTTTGTTAGCTCAAAGATTGATACTAAAATTTCTGTCTCTTTATTCAAAATTTCAGTATTTCAGTGCCTCCAAAATGTAGGGACACAGGGGACTGATATTTTTAGAAATAGAGACTGAAACTTTAATAACATTTTATACCTAAAATACTCTCATTTTAATTAATTAATTTTAATTTTGTCTTTTGTGTAAATTAAATTAGAGTTTTATTCTTGTTTCAATTTTTGTCTTTCACTTGGCACCAAATAGAATACTAAAACTTATTTCAGTCTCTGTCTCTCAATTTTAGTCTTTCAATATCTGTCTCTCCACTAAACACTGCCTTAGTGTTGAACGCCGTAAATTTGTGAGGTTTACTGTAAAGATAGTGGAGTAATTTTGACTTAAAAAAATGATTGTGACATGGATCGGCTAAAGTATGAGTGGACAAAAATACTTGTTTTAAAAAATGGTTGAATATCCGAAAATAGGTTAGACAAAGAATAAATCTAATTTTTAGAAATAAATGAAAAATTAAGGTGTAGAGGTCAATGTAGAGAAAAAAAATAAAGGGTTTTTTTTATTTATTTTAGGATTAGATTGATAGATTCCGTTAATCGTAAAATTTTAAAAAATGAAAATAGTTCTTTAAGATTTGAATTGAAAAACTTAAAAAATCCGTGTTAGTACAAAATTTTCTTATATTAATTATAAGTAAAATTGGATTCAATTACAAAAAACACTAATTTATCTTTCGTTGTAATTTTTTTTGGAAATAATGAAATTTTTTATATATAAGAAAATTTGAACATTTTAAAATAAAAAAATTAGTAAAATAATAAAATAAAAAAGTTAATTATTATTAATTTTACAAATTTTATAAAATATATATTTTATTATCTTAATTTAAGAATAATTTATTTTTATTATTAATTTTTTTTAAAATATTGATTTATAAAAAGAAAATCTTTATATTACTGTTTTTCATTGTATTTCACAAACAATAAGTTTTAATTTAGTTTATAAGAAAATATGTGAAAATCAAACTCTTTTAGTAGCATTTTTTGATATGTTAAAAAAATGTTACATTTGGATAGAATTAGAAAATTGTGAAAATACTTAATTAATATATCAAAAAATTAATGAGGATGAATGCTTGCATATGCTGCTGTACAGATTGCATCCAAATAACAAGGAGATACAGAACCGCAAATTGGAGGAGGCTTAGATGTCGTCAACCACTTTTGTCACGGTGCTTGGTTGCGGACCTAGAACGGGACAGTAGTGGTTGAATCTGCTACTGTATGTACCGAATACGCCCAAACCATAATACGATTGTTAGCTAGAACCCAAAATTCTCTCCTGAAACAACACGGGAACTTACTCATGAAATCAACCGTTAAGAACTCACCCTCAACAATGGTTCAAGTTGACTCCAACATGAACCCTAGGTCATGGTCACCATTCACGGCAAACCTTTCAAACTCAAATGTCGAGAATTTTTTGGTCATTTAGGTTTTTTGGGTAGCTTTTTAAAATTTCTAATTAACCCTTCTTCTTAATTTGATTAACTATTAAAGATGATGGTCTTAATTAATTATCTAACTTTTTTACTTTGAATGATTACCAAAGTTACTGGAGTCAGCAAAGTCAAATAAATCTTTCAGTCTTTCTGCTCAATAAGCCATATGCTAATATTCTTTTAGTTTAACCCACTTAGTCACTTTAGCTATAAAAAAAATAAGCCATCAGAGTCTAGAGTCTGCACCATATATATATATGGCTAAATATTTAATTTATTTAAAAATCCCAATTTAAACATAATTTTTGTATGGAAAAATTTTTAAATTGGAAAAAAGGAGTGATGGCTATTATTGGAAAATAACCAACATAATAACACTTATTATGTGAAAACTAATTATACAAGTCTCTTTCAAAGAATTCCTTGTCTAATTATATTCAGTTTATTCACCGTTAAAAAATTATTTTAATTTTTTAATTTGTGTATAGACAATACATATATTAATTATAATTACAGATTATGTTATTTTAAATTAAATAACTTATATAATAGTGATTTCATTTATTGTTTTAAATGCTAAATTGAATAAGTTATTATTACATTTGATTTGGAATTAAATGAAAATAAAATTGGATATTATCTTTTGTTCTTTAGATAATTATCTTTTGGATTTTAGATATATTATCTTTTGGACTTTAAATACTATTTTATTTGGGTTTTAGTGTTTAATGGGTGTTGATGACAAGTCATCTTAGCCTAGTTTCACTAGTCTTTTCCTTTGTTTTCAATAGATTTTATGCACTTTCTTGAGCCATAAGCAAGCCATTTGGGTAGAATTTCATGTTTCCTTTGATTCAATCAACCATGGATGGATTGATGCATTTTCATGAGTTTTTATGCTATAATTGCTTAAATTTTAAGAAGAAGAAAAACTCTCATGATTATAGCATAGCTTTGATGTTTTTGGTTGATTGATGATAGGTGAAAAGAGCTTTGAAGAAGGATGAAGAAAAAAGGAATGGCAAAGAGCAAGAGAGGACAAAAAGCTTGAGCTAAAGCTTGCCTCAAGCTTTAGCTCAAACGTGAGGAAGAGCTTGCAACATTTCACCCAGGGAGGACAAAAAGCTTGAGCTAAAGCTTGCCTCAAGCTTTAGCTCAAACGTTGGCGCCATTTTAGCAAGGAGGAGCACTTTGTTTGAAGCCTTGGATAAGCCAACGTTGGCCAAGAGAGATGCAATGAAGGAGCCATGTTTGAGCTCACGTTTGACCTCAAACGTTGAGCCAAACGTGGATGGAAGCAAAGAAAGGCAATCTGCTAAAAAACGCTTGAGCCAAAGCTTGTCTCAAGCTTTGACTCAAGCTTAAATGGTTCATGGCCCGGTTCACAAGTGGATATCTTCCTAACACCAAGAGCAATCAACGGAGGCTACTATCAACCCAATTCCATCAAGGCCAATGCCCAAAATTCAAGGATTGAAGATCATTTGAAGAAAGTGTATAAATAGCTTAGAATTTAAATTTTCGGGGAGCTTTCCTTTTGGAGTTTTTCTTTGAGTTTTGCTGGGTAGTTTTGGAAAGCTTTTGGTTTTGAGTTGTTTTGAGATTTTGAGTCTTGAGAAATGAGAATTGAATTCTCTTCCTCTTAGTTTTCTTGTTTTCAATTTCATTTACACTTGTCTTGAGTCTTGGGTGTTGAGAATTGAAGGAATTCTGTTTCAATCTGATGAGCGGATATTTTATACGCTTTTTGGGGGTAATTTCTTGTAGATTTTAGTATGTTTTAATTAGTTTTTAATAGAATTTTATTAGTTTTTAAGCAAAAATCATATTTCTGGATTTTACTATAAGTGTGTGTATTTTTCTGTGATTTCAGGTATTTTCTGGCTGAAATTGAGGGAGCTGAGCAAAAATCTGACTTAGGCTGAAAAAGGACTGCTGATGCTGTTGGATCCTGACCTCCCTGCACTCGAAATGGATTTTCTGGAGCTACAGAAGTCCAATTGGCGCGCTCTCAACGGCGTTGGAAAGTAGACATCCAGGGCTTTCCAGCAATATATAATAGTTCATACTTTGCGCAAGGATAGACGACGTAACTTGGCGTTGAACGCCAAGTTCATGCTGCTGTCTGGAGTTAAACGCCAGAAAAACGTCTTGATCTGGAGTTGAACGCCCAAAACACGTCATAACCTGGAGTTTAACGCCAATAAAGGCCTCTACTCGTGGATAGCTTTGATCTCAGCCCCAGCACACACCAAGTGGGCCCTAGAAGTGGATTTCTGCACCAATTATCTTAGTTTACTCATTTTCTGTAAACCTAGGTTACTAGTTTACTATTTAAACAACTTTTACAGACATTTCTTGTACCTCATGACATTTTTCAGATCTGAATTACATACTTTTGACGGCATGAGTCTCTAAACTCCATTGTTGGGGGTGAGGAGCTCTGCAGCGTCTCGATGATTTAATACAATTCCTTTGTTTTCCATTCAAACACGCTTGTTCTTATCTAAGATGTTTATTCGCGCTTAATTGTGAAGAAGGTGATGATCCGTGACACTCATCACCTTCCTCAACCCATGAACGTGTGCCTGACAACCACCTCCATTCTACATCAGATTGAATGAATGTCTCTTAGCTTCCCTAATCAGAATCTTCGTGGTATAAGCTGGATTGATGGCGGCATTCATGAGAATCCGGAAAGTCTAAACCTTGTCTGTGGTATTCCGAGTAGGATTCTGGGATTGAATGACTGTGACGTGCTTCAAACTCCTGAGGGCTGGGCGTTAGTGACAGACGCAAAAGAATCAATGGATTCTATTCCAACCTGATTGAGAACCGACAGATGATTAGCCGTGCTGTGACAGAGCATAGGAACGTTTTCACTGAGAGGATGTGAAGTAGCCACTGACAACGGTGACACCCTACATAGAGCTTGTGGTGGACGAAATTGTGATCACTATCTTTTGAGCTTTAGTATGGAATTATTGTTATGGCACTGCCATGTTCTAATTATTTTTAGATGAAGGCTTCTAAGGGGCAGCACCTGTGTGAGGTTTTCTTTATTGGAATTCACAACTCCGTTCAACTAACCAGCAAGTGTACTGGGTCGTCCAAGTAATAACCTTACGTGAGTAAGGGTCGAATCCACAGAGATTGTTGGTATGAAGCAAGCTATGGTCACCTTGCAAATCTCAGTTAGGCAGATTAAAAAGGTAATTGTGATTATTGGATTGTAAATAAAAAGGAATAATAAAAAGGGATAGAAATACTTATGCAGATTCATTGGTAGGAATTTCAGATAAGCGGAATGGAGATGCTGTAGAGCTCAAGGACGCCTGCTCTCCTATTCCTTCTACTCAATCCTTCTTACTCCTTTCCATGGCAAGCTTTGTATAGGGGTTCACCATCAGCTGTGGCTACTTTCAATCCTCACGGGGAAATATCCTATGCGGCTGTCACTCGCACAGCTAACCAGTCTGGAGGCATCACCCATGGTTGATAGCTACATCCCATCCTCGCAGTGAAAGCTAATGCTCACGCACTCTGTCACAGTACGGCCAATCACCGGTTGGTTCCCTCCCCTACTGGAATAGAATCCCTCTTTTGCGTCTGTCACTGACGCCCAGCAGGTTACAGGTTTGAAGCACGTCACAGTCATTCATGAACGGAATCCTACTCGGAATACCACAGACAAGGTGAGACTTTCCGGATTCCCAGGATCCTACTCGGAACACCACAGACAAGGTTGGACTTTCCGGATCCAGATGAATGCCGCCATCCATCTAGCTTATACCACGAAGATTCTGTTGAGGAATCTAAGAGATACACATTCAAGCCTTGTTGCATGTAGAACGGTAGTGGTTGTCAATCACGCGCGTTCATAAGTGAGAATGATGATGAGAGTTATTAGCTCATCTCATTCATCATGTTCTTGGGTACGAATGAATATCTTGGAATAAGAATAAAAGAGGAATTGAATAAAAGAAAATAGAACTTCATTAATCTTTGAGGTACAGCAGAGCTCCACACCCTTAATCTATGGTGTGCAGAAACTCCACCGTTGAAAATACATAAGCAAGAGGTCCAGGCATGGCCGAATGGCCAGCCCCCTAAACGTGATCACAGGATAGAAAATACAATCCCGGATGTCTAATACAATAGTAAGAGGTCCTATATATACTAGACTAGCTACTAGGGTTTACATGAGTAAGTAATTGATGCATAAATCCACTTCCGGGGCCCACTTGGTGTGTGCTTGGGCTGAGCTTGATCAATCCACGTGTAGAGGCATCTCTTGGAGTTGAATTTCGAGTTATGATGTGTTTTGGGCGTTCAACTCCGGATCATGACGTTTTTCTGGCGTTTAACTCCAGAAAGGAGCGTGTACTTGGCGTTCAACGCCAAGTTGCGTCGTCATTCTTCGAATAAAGTATGGACTATTATATATTGCTGGAAAGCCCTGGATGTCTACTTTCCAACGCCGTTGAGAGCGCGCCATTTAGAGTTTTGTAGCTCCAGAAAATCCATTTCGAGTGCAGGGAGGTCAGAATCCAACAGCATCAGCAGTCCTTTTGTCAGCCTTTTTCAGAGTTTTGCTCAAATCCCTCAATTTCAGTCAGAATTTACCTGAAATCACAGAAAAACACACAAACTCATAGTAAAGTCCAGAAATGTGAATTTAACATAAAACTAAGGAAAACATCCCTAAAAGTAGCTTAAACTCATTAAAAACTATGTAAAAACTATGCCAAAAAGCGTATAAATTATCCGCTCATCACAACACCAAACTTAAATTGTTGCTTGTCCCCAAGCAACTGAAAATCAAATAGGATAAAAAGAAGAGAATATACTATAAAGTCCAAAATATTAATGAATATTAATTTAATTACATGAGCGGGACTTGTAGCTTTTTGCCTCTGAACAGTTTTGGCATCTCACTTTTTCCTTTGAAATTCAGAGTGATTGGCATCTCTAGGAACTTAGAATTTCAGATAGTGTTATTGACTTTCCTAGTTAAGCATGTTGATTCTTGAACACAGCTACTTATGAGTCTTGGCTGTGGCCCTAAGCACTTTGTTTTCCAGTATTACCACCGGATACATAAATGCCACAGACACATAACTGGGTGAACCTTTTCAGATTGTGACTTAGCTTTGCTAAAGTCCCCAGTTAGTGGTGTCCAGAGCTCTTAAGCACACTCTTTTTGCTTTGGATCACGACTTTAACCACTCAGTCTCAAGCTTTTCACTTGGACCTTCATGACACAAGCACATGGTTAGGGACAGCTTGATTTAGCCGCTTAGGCCTGGATTTAATTTCCTTGGGCCCTCCTATCCATTGATGCTCAAAGCCTTGGATCCTTTTTACCCTTGCCTTTTGGTTTTAAGGGCTATTGGCTTTTTCTACTGCTCCTTCTTTTTCTATATACTCTTTTTAGCTCCTTTTTTTTTTTTTTTTCGAATGCTTCTTCTTTTTCACTGCTTTTTCTTGCTTCAAGAATCAATTTCATGATTTTTCAGATCATCAATAACATTTCTCTTTGTTCATCATTCTTTCAAGAGCCAACAATTTTTAACACTCATGAACAACAAGATCCAAAGACATATGCACTGTTCAATCATTCATTCAGAAAACAAAAAGCATTGTCACCACATCAATATAATTAAACTAAATTCAATAATAATTTCGAAAATTATGTACTTCTTGTTCTTTTGAATTAAAACATTTTTTATTTAAGAGAGGTGAAGGAGTAATGGATTTTATTCATAGCTTTAAGGCATGGTTACATACTAATGATCATGAGATAAAGACACAAAACATGGATAAACATAATATTAAAAACCGAAAACAGAAAGAAATAAAGAACAAGGAATGAATCCACCTGAGTGAGGGTGGCGCCTTTTTGAAGGTCCAATGGTGCTCTTTGAGCTCCTCTATGTCTCTTCCTTGCTTCTGTTGAATGATTCCTAGTAATTTTCGTGTTCCTCCCCTTTAGTTGCTTCCGATATTTTTGTGGAGGATAACTTATCCCCTGAGGTATCTCAGGGATCTCTTGATTTGCAGCCACATGTTCTACCCAACTGAGCTATTCCAGTTTACATGAGTCTTTTCATCTCCCATGACTCAGAGGTGGAAGCTTTTGTCTTCCCTTTGAGGTTTCTCTGGCCTTAGGTGCCCTTAATGGTAATGGAAAAGCAAAAAAAGCTATGCTTTTACCACACCAAACTTAAAATATTGCTCGCCCTCGAGCAAGAGAAGAAAGAAGAGAAGAAGAAGAAGAAGAAGAAAAATGGAGGTGAGTGAGGGGAGATGGGTTCGGCTATATGGGTGGGATTGGGTGGGAAAGAATTTTGAATTTTGAAGGTGAGTGGGGAATGAAAATAGTGAATAGGGGAATTAGGAAGAGGAATTGAGGTGATTGGTGATGGGTGTTGGTTAAGTGTGACATGGGGAGTAGTCATCACAAAAACTAGGATTAGGAGGTAAGGTGGGAATATGGTAGGTGGGGATCCTGTGGGGTCCACAGATCCTGAGGTGTCAAGGAATTCCATCCCTGCACCAAATAGGCATGTAACATGCCTTCATGCAACATTCTGGCGTTCAAACGCCCATTGGTGCATGTTCTGGGCGTTCAACGCCCATGTAATGCATGTTTCTGGCGTTGAACGCCAGTTTCATGCTTGTTTTTGGCGTTCAGCGCCAGATTGTCCTCTGTGTGCGCATCCTGGCGTTTAACGCCAGGTTGTTGCTTGTTTTGGGCGTTCAGCGCCAGAATGGTGCTCTGTTCTGGCGTTGAACGCCGGCCAGATGCACCTTCTGGGCGTTGAACGCCAGCCCGTGCGTCCTCCAGGGTGAAAAATTTTTTTCTTCTGTTTTTGACTCTGTTTTAAATTTTTTTGATTTTTTCGTGACTCCTCATGATCATGTACCTAATAAAACACAAAAATAACAAAGAAACAAAATAAAATAAAATTAGATAAATAAAATTGGGTTGCCTCCCAACAAGCGCTTCTTTAATGTCAATAGCTTGACAGTGGCTCTCATGGAACCACAAGGTGATCAGGTCAATTTAAGTGTGGTATTCCCAACACTAAACTTAGAGTTTGGATATGGGGTTTGAACACCAAACTTAGAGTTTGGTTGTGGCCTCACAACACCAAACTTAGAGTTTGACTGTGGAGGCTCTTCTTGACTCTGAACTGAGAGAAGCTCTTCATGCTTTCTCTCTTCTGTCACAGAGGGATGGCCATGTGCCTTAAACACAAGGTAGTCCCCATTCAATTGAAGGACTAACTCACCTCTGTTGACATCTATCACAGCTCCTGCTGTGGCTAGGAAAGGTCTTCCTAGGATGATGCATTCATCATCTTCCTTCCTAGTGTCTAGGATTATGAAATCAGTAGGGATGTAAAGGCCTTCAACCTTTACTAACACGTCCTCTACTATTCCATATGCTTGCCTCACTGACTTATCTGCCAGTTGTACTGAGAACAAAGCAGGTTGTACCTCAATGATCCCCAGCTTCTCCATTACAGAGAGTGGCATCAGATTTATCCCTGACCCCAGATCACACAGAGCTTTTTCAAAGCTCATGGTGCCAATGGTGCAAGGTATTAAGAATTTGCCAGGATCTTGTTTCTTTTGAGGTAGAGTTCTCTGAATCCAAGTATCTAGTTCACTAATGAGCAAGGGAGGTTCACTTTTCCAAGTCTCATTACCAAACAGCTTGGCATTCAGCTTCATGATAACTCCTAAATATAGAGCAGCTTGCTCTCCAGTCACATCTTCATCCTCTTCAGAGGATGGATATTCTTCAGAGCTCATGAATGGCAGAAGGAGGTTCAATGGAATCTCTATGATCTCTGTATGAGCCTCAGATTCCTCTGGGTCCTTAATAGGAAACTCCTTCTTGCTTGAGGAACGTCCCAGGAGGTCTTCCTCCCTAGGATTTTCGTCCTCCTCCTCCCTTGTGCATTCGGCCACTTTGATTAAATCAATGGCCTTGCACTCTCCTTTTGGATTTTCTTCTGTATTGCTTGGGAGAATACTGGGAGGAGTTTCAATAACTTTCTTACTCAGCTGGCCCACTTGTGCCTCCAAGTTTCTAATGGAGGATCTGGTTTCATTCATGAAACTGAAAGTGGCCTTTGACAGATCAGAGACTATGTTAGCTAAATTAGAATTATTTCGTTCAGAGTTCTCTGTCGGTTGCTGAGAAGATGATGGATATGGCTTGCTATTGCCCAGCCTATTGCGTCCACCATTATTAAAACCTTGTTGAGGTTTTTGTTGATCCTTCCAGGAGAAATTTGGATGATTTCTCCATGATGAGTTATAGGTGTTTCCATAAGGTTCACCTAAGTAATTAACCTCTGCCATGGCAGGGTTTTCAGGATCATAAGCTTCTTCAGAAGCTGCCTCTCTATTACTGCTGGATGCATGTTGCAGTCCATTCAGATTTTGAGAGATCATGTTGACCTGTTGTGTCAACACTTTATTCTGAGCCAATATGGCATTCAGAGCATCAATTTCAAGAACTCCTTTCTTCTGAGGTACCCCATTGTTCACGGAATTCCTCTCAGAAGTATACATGAACTGGTTGTTTGCAACCATGTCAATGAGTTCTTGAGCCTCTTCAGGCGTTTTCTTCAGGTGAATAGATCCACCTGCAGAATGGTCCAATGACATTTTCGAAAATTCAGAGAGACCATAATAGAATATATCTAATATGGTCCATTCTGAAAACATGTCAGATGGACATCTCTTGGTCAGCTGCTTGTATCTTTCCCAAGCTTCATAGAGGGATTCACCATCTTTTTGTTTGAAGGTTTGAACATCCACTCTCAGCTTGCTCAGCTTTTGAGGAGGAAAGAACTTATCTAAGAATGCAGTGACAAGCTTATCCCATGAGTCCAGGCTATCCTTGGGTTGTGAATCCAACCATACTCTAGCTCTGTCTCTTACAGCAAAAGGGAAAAGCAAGAGTCTGTAGACTTCAGGATTAACTCCATTTGTCTTTACAGTGTCACAGATCTACAAGAACTCAGTTAAAAACTGGTAAGGATCTTCAGATGGAAGTCCATAAAACTTGCAGTTTTGTTGCATTAAAGCAACTAATTGAGGCTTAAGCTCAAAGTTATTGGCTCCAATGGCAGGAATGGAGATGCTTCTTCCATCAAACTTGGACGTTGGCCTTGTGAAGTCTCCAAGCATTCTCCTTGCATTATTATTATTATTATTTTCGGCCATCACCTCTTGTTCTAATGTTTCTGAAAGGTTATTTCTGGATTGTTGTAATTTAGCTTCTTTTAATTTTCTCTTCAGAGTCCTTTCAGGTTCTGGATCAATTTCAACAAGAGTGCCTTTATCCCTGTTCCTGCTCATATGAAGGAGAAGAAAACAAGAAAAGAAAAAGGAATCCTCTATGTCACAGTATAGAGATTCCTTTATGTTAGTAGAAAAAGAAAGGGGGTAGAAGAATGAAGAATGGATTCGGTTTTTGGATGAAGGGAGGTGAGAAAAATGTTAGTAATTAAATAATTAAATAGAATAAGAAAAGAGAAGAGAAATTTCGAAAATAATTTTTGAAAAGGGGTTAGTGAATTTCGAAAATTAGAGATAAGTTGTAATTAAAATTAAAACATAAAACAATTAATTAATTAAAAAGAATTTTTTTGAAAAAGAGAGAGATATTTTCGAAAATAGAAGAGGGAAAAGTAGTTAGGTGGTTTTGAAAAAGATAAGAAACAAACAAGAAGTTAGTTAGTTGATTGAAAAAGATTTGAAATCAAATTTGAAAAAGATAAGAAGATAGTAAGTTAGATAAGATATTTTTGAAATCAAATTTTGAAAAAGATAAAATTTTTGAAAAAGATCAAATAAAAGATAAAAAGATTTAATTCAAAAATTTTGAAATTATTCATTTCACTAACAAGAAACTACAAGATAAGATTCTAGAAATTAAAGATTGAACCTTTCTTAACAAGAAAGTAACAAACTTCAAATTTTTGAACCAATCACATTAATTATTAGTGAATTTTCGAAAATTACATATAAAGATAAGAAAAAGATTTTGAAAATAATTTGAAAAAGATTTTTGGAAATTTTCGAAAATTAGAAAAAAAAATGAAAAAGATATGATTTTTGAAAAAGATTTTGAAAAGATAAGATTTTTAAAATTGAAATTTTGACTTGACTTGTAAGAAACAACTAATTTTGAAAAATTTTTGACCAAGTCAACCCAAAATTTCGAAAATTTGGAGAGAAATAAGGAGAAGATATTTTTTGATTTTTGAATTTTTAATTATGAAAGAGAAAAACAACAAAAATACTTTATGCATGAAATTTTTAGATCAAAACAATGAATGCATGCAAGAATGCTATGAATGTCAAGATGAACACCAAGAACACTTTGAAGATCATGATGAACATCAAGAACATATTTTTGAAAAATTTTTGATGCAAAGAAAACATGCAAGACACCAAACTTAGAAATCTTTAATGCATAAAAAATATGAATGCAAAGATGCACATGAAAAACAAGAAAAGACACAAAACAAGAAATCATCAAGATCAAACAAGAGGACTTATCAAGAACAACTTGAAGATCATGAAGAACACTATGAATGCATGGGATTTTCGAAAAATGCAAGAAAAATTTTTAAAGCATGCAATTGACACCAAACTTAAAAATTGACTCAAGACTCAAACAAGAAACACAAAATATTTTTGATTTTTATTATTTTCTAATTTTTTTGGATTTTTATTAATTATTTTCGAAAATAATGTTAGAAAAAAAACGAAAATTAAAAGAAAAATTTTGAAAAAGATTTTTGAAAAGAAAGTTACCTAATCTGAGCAACAAGATGAACCGTCAGTTGTCCATACTCGAACAATCCCCGGCAACGGCGCCAAAAACTTGGTGGACGAAATTGTGATCACTATCTTTTGAGCTTTAGTATGGAATTATTGTTATGGCACTGCCATGTTCTAATTATTTTTAGATGAAGGCTTCTAAGGGGCAGCACCTGTGTGAGGTTTTCTTTATTGGAATTCACAACTCCGTTCAACTAACCAGCAAGTGTACTGGGTCGTCCAAGTAATAACCTTACGTGAGTAAGGGTCGAATACACAGAGATTGTTGGTATGAAGCAAGCTATGGTCACCTTGGAAATCTCAGTTAGGCAGATTAAAAAGGTAATTGTGATTATTGGATTGTAAATAAAAAGGAATAATAAAAAGGGATAGAAATACTTATGCAGATTCATTGGTAGGAATTTCAGATAAGCGGAATGGAGATGCTGTAGAGCTCAAGGACGCCTGCTCTTCTATTCCTTCTACTCAATCCTTCTTACTCCTTTCCATGGCAAGCTTTGTATAGGGGTTCACCATCAGCTGTGGCTACTTTCAATCCTCACGGGGAAATATCCTATGCGGCTGTCACTCGCACAGCTAACCAGTCTGGAGGCATCACCCATGGTTGATAGCTACATCCCATCCTCGCAGTGAAAGCTAATGCTCACGCACTCTGTCACAGTACGGCCAATCACCGGTTGGTTCCCTCCCCTACTGGAATAGAATCCCTCTTTTGCGTCTGTCACTGACGCCCAGCAGGTTACAGGTTTGAAGCACGTCACAGTCATTCATGAACGGAATCCTACTCGGAATACCACAGACAAGGTGAGACTTTCCGGATTCCCAGGATCCTACTCGGAACACCACAGACAAGGTTGGACTTTCCGGATCCAGATGAATGCCGCCATCCATCTAGCTTATACCACGAAGATTCTGTTGAGGAATCTAAGAGATACACATTCAAGCCTTGTTGCATGTAGAACGGTAGTGGTTGTCAATCACGCGCGTTCATAAGTGAGAATGATGATGAGAGTTATTAGCTCATCTCATTCATCATGTTCTTGGGTACGAATGAATATCTTGGAATAAGAATAAAAGAGGAATTGAATAAAAGAAAATAGAACTTCATTAATCTTTGAGGTACAGCAGAGCTCCACACCCTTAATCTATGGTGTGCAGAAACTCCACCGTTGAAAATACATAAGCAAGAGGTCCAGGCATGGCCGAATGGCCAGCCCCCTAAACGTGATCACAGGATAGAAAATACAATCCCAGATGTCTAATACAATAGTAAGAGGTCCTATATATACTAGACTAGCTACTAGGGTTTACATGAGTAAGTAATTGATGCATAAATCTACTTCCGGGGCCCACTTGGTGTGTGCTTGGGCTGAGCTTGATCAATCCACGTGTAGAGGCATCTCTTGGAGTTGAATTTCGAGTTATGATGTGTTTTGGGCGTTCAACTCCGGATCATGACGTTTTTCTGGCGTTTAACTCCAGAAAGGAGCGTGTACTTGGCGTTCAACGCCAAGTTGCGTCGTCATTATTCGAATAAAGTATGGACTATTATATATTGCTGGAAAGCCCTGGATGTCTACTTTCCAACGCCGTTGAGAGCGCGCCATTTAGAGTTCTGTAGCTCCAGAAAATCCATTTCGAGTGCAGGGAGGTCAGAATCCAACAGCATCAGCAGTCCTTTTGTCAGCCTTTTTCAGAGTTTTGCTCAAATCCCTCAATTTCAGTCAGAATTTACCTGAAATCACAGAAAAACACACAAACTCATAGTAAAGTCCAGAAATGTGAATTTAACATAAAAACTAAGGAAAACATCCCTAAAAGTAGCTTAAACTCATTAAAAACTATGTAAAAACTATGCCAAAAAGCGTATAAATTATCCGCTCATCAGCTTGCCATGGAAGGAACTTGCGTGTGAGAAGAGGATTTCAAGGAAGAGTTGAAGTCAAAGGACAAAGCATCTCCAAAACTCCAACATATTTCCCATTACTGCACAACAAGTAACGCTGTTATTCTCTATTATTTTAACTTACAAGTTTAAGTAGTTTGTAGTTTGGCTTTTTACAAATAAATCCAAATAACTCCCTTAGCATCCTGACTAAGACAAATAAAATAAGTATTGATTGCTTCAAACCAATAATCTCCGTGGGATCGACCCTTACTCACGTAAGGTATTACTTGGACGACCCAGTGCACTTGCTGGTTAGTTGAACGGAATTGTGAAAAGAAAGTAATCAGTTAGTTGAGTTAGTTCTTTTTGGCACATGCCAAAGAGCCATTAATTAAGGATCACAATTTCGTCCACCAAGTTTTTGGCGCCGTTGACGGGGATTATTGAGTTTGGACAATTGAAGGCTTATTTTATTTCTTAGATTAGGAATAATTTATTTTTATTTTTTATTCTTGTTTTTATTGTTATAGAGTCATTAAATCTTGATAGGATAGTTTCTTTTCAAAAATTTCTTTTCAAAATTTATTATTTTTCTTTTAATTAGTTGCTAATTTTCGTGAGTTTTAATGTCTTGTTCTAAGTTTGGTGTCAATTGCATATCTCATATTTTTTTTTAAAATTTTCGACTTGTGATCTTTGTTTTTCATTAATATTCAAGTTGTTCTTGCTTATTTTTCTTGTTTGATCTTGAGTTTTTCTTGCTTTGTGTCTTTTCTTGTCTCACTTGGGTTCCTTTTAAAGCACTAATTGGAATATCTGCATCAAGTGTCATATTTATTCCCAATTGGCTAAAGCATTGGTTTATATTCTTGATAAGGGAGCACCAGTACTTTTGAAAACCTTTTTCAAAAATAATTTTTCTTGGATTGAATCTTGTGCCAAACTTTAAGTTTGGTGTTTTCTTGTTAATCCTTCTTTAATTTTCAAAAACTTGTCTTGATTTTCTAAAAATTTTAAGTTTGGTGTTCTTTCTTGTGTTCTTGGTGTTCTTGTGAATCTTCAAAGTGTTCTTGAGTTTTTTTTGTATCTTGATCTTAAAATTTTTAAGTTTGGTGTTCCTTGGTGTTTTCCCTCCAAAAATTTTCGAAAATTAAGGAGCATTAGATCTAAAAATTTTAAATCTTGTGTCTTTTGTGTGTTTTTCTCTTTCATCATAAAATTCAAAATTCAAAAAAAAAAAATTTTATTTTCCAACTATTTTTAAAACTACTTTTTCGAAATTTTTAATATAAACTTCAATTTTCAATTTCAAATTTTTCGAAAAAATCTTCACAAAATATTTCCAAAATATTTTTTTTATATATATTCCATTTTTTTTATTCCACTATTATAAAATAAATAATTCTCAACATATAAATTCTCAGCTTGTATTCCATTATGGAAGTAAGTATGAATGAACAGTCCAAGAGGACTCTGGGGTCATATGCCAACCCCACTACTGCTTCATATGGGAGTAGTATCTGTATACCCTCCATTGGAGTTAGTAGCTTTGAGCTGAATCCTCAGCTCATTATCATGGTGCAGCAAAACTGCCAGTATTCTGGTCTTCCACATGAAGAACCTACAGAGTTTCTGGCACAATTTCTGCAAATTGCTGATACAGTACATGATAAGGAAGTAGATCAGGATGTCTACAGATTATTACTGTTTTCATTTGCTGTAAAAGATCAAGCTAAGAGGTGGTTAAATAACCAGCCTAAGAGCAGCATAAAAACATGGAAACAGCTGTCAGAAAAATTCCTGAATCACTATTTCCCTCCCAAACGGATGACACAGCTAAGGCTAAACATCCAAGGCTTCAAACAAGGAGATAATGAATCCCTTTATGATGCTTGGGAGAGATACAGAGAGATACTAAGAAAATTCCCCTCTGAAATGTTTTCAGAATGGGTGCAATTAGACATCTTCTACTATGGGCTTACAGAAAAAGCTCAGATTTCTCTAGACCACTCAGCTGGTGGATCTATACATATGAGAAAAATAATTGAAGAAGCTCAAGAGCTTATTGATACAGTTGCCAGAAATCAGCATCTGTACCTAAGCAGTGAATCCTCTATGAAAGAAGAAGCTAAAAAAGTAACTGCAGAACTCAGTCCAGTGGATCAGGCTAATGAATTCAATCAGCAATTAGATTTTCTAACTCAGCAACTAGCCGAATTCAAGGAAATATTACAGGAAACAAGAATGGCTAACAGGAACATGGAAGTGCAATTAAAGCAGACAGAAAAGCAACTGTCAAAACAAATAACAGAAGAATGCCAAGCAGTTCAATTAAGAAGTGGAAAAACATTAAATACCTCACTTCAAAGCAGCAGGAAACCAAGAAATGAACAAGAGGATACTCAAAATCCCTCTGAGGACAATCAGAGCCCAGAGAGGAACAGAGCTGGCGCTGAACGCCCAGACCATGCTCATTCCTGGCGTTCAACGCCAGAAACAAGCATAAATCCGGCGTTGAACGCCCAAAGGGAGCATGGTTCTGGCGTTCAAACGCCAGTAACAAACAAGGAAGTGGCGTCTAACGCCACTCCAGCTCCCACCACTGGCATTCAAATGCCAGTGGGGAATCAGTCACATACAAGTGCTGACCTTTCTAAAAAGGCTTCCCAACCCACTTCTGTAGGTAATAAACCTGCAGCAACTAAGGTTGAGGAATACAAAGCCAAAATGCCTTATCCTCAAAAGCTCCGCCAAGCGGAACAGGATAAGCAATTTGCCCGCTTTGCAGACTATCTCAGGACTCTTGAAATAAAGATCCCGTTTGCAGAAGCACTTGAGCAAATACCCTCTTATGCTAAGTTCATGAAAGAGATCTTAAGTCATAAGAAGGATTGGAGGGAAACTGAAAAAGTTTACCTCACTGAAGAATGCAGTGCAGTCATTCTGAAAAGCTTACCTGAGAAGCTTAAAGATCCTAGGAGCTTTATGATACCATGCACATTAGAGGGTAATTGTACCAAGCAAGCTTTATGTGATATTGGGGCAAGTATCAACTTAATACCTGCATCTACTATCAGAAAGTTTGGTTTAACTGAAGAAATTAAACCAACCAGGATATGTCTTCAACTTGCTGATGGCTCCATTAAGTACCCATCAGGCGTGATTGAAGACATGATTGTCAAGGTTGGGCCATTTACCTTTCCTACTGACTTTGTGGTGCTGGAAATGGAGGAGCACAAGAGTGCAACTCTCATTCTAGGAAGACCTTTCCTAGCAACTGGCCGAACCCTCATTGATGTCCAAAAAGGGGAAGTAACCTTGAGAGTCAATGAGGAGGAGTTCAAGTTGAATGTTGTCAAAGCAATGCAACATCCAGACACCCCAAATGACTGCATGAGTGTTGATATTATTGACTCTCTGGTAAGAGAGGTCAATATGGCTGAGAGTCTCGAATCAGAGCTAGAGGACATATTTAAAGATGTTCAGCCTGATTTGGAGGAGTCAGAGAAGATAATAGAACCTCTGAAAATCCCTCAAGAAGAGGAGAAACCTCCAAAACCCGAACTCAAACCATTACCACCATCCTTGAAATATGCATTTCTGGGAGAAGGTGATACCTTTCCTGTAATTATAAGCTCTACCTTAGAGCCACAGGAAGAGGAAGCACTATTTCAAGTGCTAAGGACACACAAGACAGCTCTTGGGTGGTCCATCAGTGATCTTAAGGGCATTAGCCCAGCCAGATGCATGCACAAGATCTTGTTGGAGGATGACGCCAAACCAGTGGTCCAACCACAAAGGCGGCTGAATCCAGCTATGAAAGAAGTGGTGCAGAAGGAGGTCACTAAATTACTAGAGGTTGGGATTATTTATCCTATTTCTGACAGCCCCTGGGTAAGCCCTGTCCAAGTTGTCCCTAAGAAGGGAGGCATGACAGTGGTTCATAATGAAAAAAATGAACTGGTTCCTACAAGAACAGTTACAGGGTGGCGTATGTATTGATTATAGAAGACTCAATACAGCCACCAGAAAGGATCATTTTCCTTTACCATTCATAGACCAAATGCTAGAAAGACTAGCAGGTCATGAATACTACTGCTTCCTGGATGGATATTCAGGCTATAATCAAATTGCAGTAGATCCCCAGGATCAGGAGAAAACGGCGTTCACATGCCCATCTGGAGTATTTGCATACAGAAGGATGCCATTTGGCCTGTGCAATGCACCTGCAACCTTTCAGAGGTGCATGCTCTCCATTTTCTCTGATATGGTGGAAAAATTTCTGGAAGTCTTCATGGATGACTTTTCAGTATTTGGAGACTCATTCAGCTCCTGCCTTAACCATTTAGCACTTGTTTTGAAAAGATGCCAAGAGACTAACCTGGTTTTAAACTGGGAAAAATGTCACTTTATGGTGACTGAAGGAATTGTCCTTGGGCACAAAATTTCGAACAAGGGAATAGAGGTGGATCAAGCTAAAGTTGAAGTAATTGAAAAATTACCACCACCCACCAATGTTAAGGCAATCAGAAGCTTTCTGGGGCATGCAGGATTCTATAGGAGGTTTATAAAGGATTTTTCAAAAATCGCCAAACCTCTGAGCAACCTGCTAGCTGCTGACACGCCATTTATCTTTGATAAAGAGTGTCTGCAGGCATTTGAGACCTTGAAAGCTAAATTGGTCACAGCACCAATCATCTCTGCACCAGACTGGACATTACCATTTGAATTGATGTGTGATGCCAGTGACCATGCCATTGGTGCAGTGTTGGGACAAAGGCATGACAAGCTTCTACACGTCATTTACTATGCTAGCCGTGTTCTAAATGATGCACAGAAGAATTACACAACCACAGAAAAGGAGCTACTTGCAGTGGTTTACGCCATTGACAAATTCAGATCCTATTTAGTAGGATCAAAAGTGATTGTGTACACTGATCATGCTGCTCTTAAATATCTACTCACAAAGCAGGATTCAAAACCCAGACTCATCAGATGGGTGTTGCTTCTGCAAGAGTTTGATATAGAAATAAGAGACAGAAAAGGGACAGAAAATCAAGTAGCAGATCACCTGTCCCGAATAGAACCAGTAGAAGGGGCGTTCCCCCCTCTCACTGAGATCTCTGAAACCTTTCCGGATGAGCAACTGTTTGCCATCCAGGAAGTGCCATGGTTTGCAGACATTACAAACTACAAGGCAGTGAGATTCATACCCAAAGAGTACAGTAGGGTGCAATCAAAGAAGTTAATCACAGATGCAAAGTACTATCTTTGGGATGAACCATATCTCTTCAAGAGATGTGCAGACGGAGTAATCCGTAGATGTGTGCCTAAAGAGGAAGCACAGAAGATCCTTTGGCATTGCCATGGATCACAGTATGGAGGACATTTTGGAAGTGAGCGAACAGCCACAAGAGTCCTCCAAAGTGGCTTCTACTGGCCTACTCTCTATAAAGATTCCCGAGCATTTGTGCTTAATTGTGACAGTTGCCAAAGATCAGGCAACCTACCTCACAGTTACGCCATGCCTCAACAAGGAATCCTGGAGATTGAGTTGTTTGATGTATGGGGTATTGACTTCATGGGACCTTTCCCACCTTCATACTCAAACACTTATATTCTGGTGGCAGTGGATTATGTATCCAAATGGGTGGAGGCTATTGCAACGCCCACTAATGACACTAAAACAGTGTTGAAATTCCTCCAGAAACATATCTTCAGCAGATTTGGTATCCCTAGAGTGTTAATCAGTGATGGGGGCACTCATTTCTGCAATAAACAGCTTTATGCTGCTCTGGTTCGTTATGGAGTTAGCCACAGGGTAGCTACTCCATATCATCCACAAACTAATGGGCAAGCTGAAGTCTCAAATAGAGAGCTCAAAAGAATCCTGGAACGGACTGTAATTAACCGTAGAAAGGATTGGGCAAGAAGCTTGGATGATGCTCTGTGGGCATACAGAACAGCATTCAAGACCCCCATAGGGACCTCTCCATACCAGCTTGTGTATGGAAAGGCATGTCACTTGCCAGTGGAACTGGAACATAAGGCCTATTGGGCAACCAGATTCCTGAACCTTGATGCCAAGCTAGCTGGAGAAAAACGATTGCTCCAGTTAAATGAGCTAGAGGAATTTAGACTCAATGCTTTCGAAAATGCAAAGATTTACAAAGAGAAAGCGAAAAAATGGCATGATAAGAAATTGTCATCCAGAGTCTTTGAGCCGGGGCAGAAAGTTCTGCTATTTAACTCTAGGCTCAAATTATTCCCCGGGAAATTAAAATCCCGGTGGAGAGGTCCATATGTCATTACAAACGTATCACCATATGGATACATTGAGCTTCAGGATAATGACTCTAACAAAAAGTTCATTGTTAATGGACAAAGAGTCAAACATTATCTTGAAGGCAATTTTGAGCAAGACTGCTCAAAGCTGAGACTCGATTAAAAACTCAGTAATAAGAAAGCGCTTGCTGGGAGGCAGCCCAGCCATTTACAAAGTATATTTACTAATTATATAAATTTTCTTTTTTTACAGGTATAGGTCCAAATCTCTTCAAGGTAAAATTGCAATTGGTTGGATTCACAGAGTTCTAAAGGAAATTGGAAGCTTACTGGCGTGAAAAAGCCAGTAAGAAACATTTTGGGCGTTGAACGCCCAAAAGAAGCACCCACTGGGCGTTCAACGCCAGTAAGGGTAGCCTTCTGGGCGTTAAACGCCAGAAAGGAGCATCTTCTGGGCGTTAAACGCCAGAAAGAAGCACCTTCTGGGCGTTTAACGCCAGTTTGGGAGCATCCTGGGCGTTTAGAAAAACGCCCAGTAACAAAGGACTTCCTGGCGTTCAACGCCAGAAAGATGCATCAACTGGGCGTTGAACGCCCAGGAGAAGCAACATGTAGGCGTTAAACGCCCAAACCATGCAGCAGTTGGGCGTTTAACGCCAGGATGGTGGGGAGGAGGTAATTTTCGTTTTTCTTTACAAATTTTCTAAATTTTTAAGTTTCAATTCATGATTTCTTGCATAAACATGTTTCAAAATGTCATCCTTCAAAATCAAATTGGTTTTCTAAGAATCCTAATTTCTAAAATCCCTTTTTCAAAAATATCAAATGTATCTTAATTCCTAAACACAAATCTTTTTCCAATCCAATTCTTTTTCAAATATTTTTAATTTCTTCTCATATCTTTTTCAACTCATCTTATCTTTATGTGAAAATGCCTTTCCTTCTACTCCTCTCCTTTCCTTTCTTTTGCTTGAGGACAAGCAAACCTCTAAGTTTGGTGTGATTTGCCATGATCACTGAGCTAAAACTCATTAAGATCATGGCACCTAAGAGAACAGGAAGAGCAAGGATGTGAACTTAAGGGAGCTGAAGCGTCAGATTCTTGAAGACACCCCACAGACTAGAGGAACATCCACTTCCCAAAATACAGGTTGTTAAGTTCTAATTCCAGCTTTAACTCTGTGATAGTATTTGTTCCGAGGGTTACCTGAAACGTGTAGCTCGGTCGTCTGGCAAGACCCGAGGTAGGGGTTCCGTGACCCGAGCTTGGTGTGCTGAGCGGCTGGGGGTTGTACCTGCAATGACACTCCGATGCTTAAGTTAGCATGGGTCCAAGCAGATATTGAGTAGAATTAGAGTATGAGTTATACCTGGGTGCTCCAGTGTATTTATAGTGGTTGGTCGTGATCTTCCCTGGATAAGATATTCTTATCTTATCTTATCTTTGGGAGTCTTATCTCTATCTTTTGTGGAACTGCCTTTCCTAGGCCTTTTTCGGCCTTTAGGTTTTGGGCTTCGTTCCTTTTGATGGGCCTTCTTCTTTATTTGTCCGAGGTCCGACCTTAGGCGTGGGCCTTTGGGACGAGGTCGGACCTTCTGCGAACTTCCCGAGTTTGGAGAGCTCGGTCAGGGTATGAACAGTGCCCCTGTCCGAGTTCGTCCTTTTGAGAGGTCGAGCTCGGGCATAGTCGTATTTTCAAAATTTTGAAAATGGCCGTTTCAGCATTTATTGCTTTTTACCGTTTCTCCTCGATTTCCGTTCGGGCTCTGTGAAGGCATTATTTATTTGCCCCTTTCCTCATTTTCTTTGTTTATTCTGTTCCCTTTCCCTTTTTTCTGGGTTTTTCGCCACCTCTCTTTCGAGCATCTTCCTTCTTTCTCTCTGTTCTTCTTCTCCGATTCTTTCTGTGCGTTGTTTTTCGGGGTTTCCTCTGCGCCGCTGTTTTCGTTCTTCTTGCATCGGAGCTCGTCGTCTTCTTCCTTTCTTTCCAGGTTTGTTTCTCGTCTTTATTTTCGCTGTGCACATATGCTTTTGTTTCTTTTTCTTCTATGCTGGGGTTGCCCCGAAAAGAGGCGCCGCCATTGTTTTGGTTGTTTGTATGTGGGGGGGGGGGGGCTCTTTTCTCTTGATACTTTGTTTTCGGGTTACTGCATTTTTTCTTCTAAAAGAACTTTTGTTTTCTTGCTTCTGCTGAATGGGTTTTTTGCTGTCTGCCTATTATGTGATTTTTGGCTTGCTGTTGTATTCTTCTTTGTAGGCAAGATTTTTTATGTCTCGAAAGGTGTTTCAAGCAATGTCAACCAAGATTCCGAGTGGTCTTGGTTGGGTAGATCCTGTTCCTCTAAGGGTCCCTTCTGTTGTAGATTCTGAGTATCTAGTTAGGTTCCGTAGGGAGTGCAGTATTTGTGAGAACAGGGAGTCTGAGCGGGATTATGAGCTAGTAGCCCCGGAGTCCGAGGAGAGAGTGTGCTTCCCGCCTTTAGAAAGTTCCGAGAAGCTATTCTTCTATGCTTACGATTGTTTTTTCTCTAAGCTGGGTGTACGACTTCCTTTTACCGACTTGGAGTCTGAGGTCCTTTGGTCTTGTAACCTTGCCCCTACGCAACTCCATCCAAATTCTTGGGCGTTTTTAAAGCTGTTTCAACTTTTGTGTCAGTTTTTGGGCGTCTCCCCTTCTGTTTCTCTTTTTTCCTATCTGTTCGTGTTGACGAAGCCGGGGTCGGGTGCTGGGAAGGTGTCCTGGGTCTCTTTTAGGGCTAACCTGGGAAAGAAGTTTTGTACCTTGTATGATGAGTCGTTTCATGATTTCAAGAACTACTATTTCAAGGTCCGGGCTGCTAGAGATGTCCGACCTTTCTTTCTAGATGAGAGTGGGGAGCCTTCTTTTCCTCTTTGATGGCAGGAGAATGTAGTGTCGGTTAAGTATACTTTTGAGAGTCTAGATGAGGTGGAGCAGGCTTTTGTGGGTGTGTTGAGCAGTTTATGGGGTCGGGCACCTCACTTGGATACGAAGAAAATGTTGGGAGATCCAAGCCTTCTCCGTTCCGAGTTAGGTAGTTCCCGACCTCTTTGAGATTTTATCTTAGTATTTTGGCTTCGTTTTGGAGGTTTTTCTGTTGTGATAATCCCTTTCTTTTGTTTCTGCAGAGATGTCTTCTCAGGCTGATTCCATGAAGTTCCTTCGTCGGTCGAAGAAGTCTGCGGCTGCTCGGAATGTCGAGGCTGAGGCTTCTGCCCGATCTTCTCCGCAGAAGACTACCGTGGGTGTTCAGACTCGGTCGAAGACCATTCCGACTCCTCAGTTCCGAGCTATAACTCAAGATCCTCCGACCTCCGGACCCGGTCACCTTTCCCCGTCTTCGACCTCGGGTCCTCCCCCCAAGAAACAGAAGACCTCTCAAGAGCTTGCCGGTTTCAATGATAAGGATTTTGACGCTCTTGGTTGGATTGAGCAGCACATTCTCCCCCAGACCTTTATTTCTACTGATGATGCGTCTATGGAGCATCACTTTCAGTATATGGCGCGGAGCTGTGTTCGGATGGCTAGTCTTCATGCCGCTATTGCTCGGGAGTTCAAGAAAGCTCCCCTTGGGGCGACCAGCTCCCGACTTGAGAAGGCACGGTCCGAGCTTGATAAGATTAGTCAACTGAAGGCTGCCAGGATTACTGAGCTGGAGGCCTCTTTGGAGGAAGAGAAAACTAGGGCCACCGCGGCTGTGGCGGCGGCGAAGACATCTGAGGAGATGGCGAGGGTGGCGACGGAGAACTATACTAAGCTGTATGCCGAGCTTGTGGAGACGAAGGAGAAGTTGCAGTCTGCTCGGGATGATTTTTACGAGCTGGAAGATAATGTGGCCAAGGGTATGGATGCTATGTTTGTGAATTTGAGGGATCAGGTCCGGGTTCTTGCTCCCGACCTGGATCTGAGCTTATTCAGTACGGAAAACATTGTTGTGGAGGGAAAGATTGTTCCTGCTCCTGCCGAGGATGAGGTTCCGGTGTCCGGCCATAAGGCTCCGGTGTCCGACCCCGAGGTTCCGGTTGTGAACCCGACTTCTCCTTTGGCTGAGGATAGATCTGGTGTGGAGGTTTCAAGCCGGGATGATGGTGCTGTCGATGCAGTCCCGATTTTGATGTTCCCTCCGCAGCCTTCTGTTGATGCGGAGACCGGAAAGGACCTTGATCCTCTGTGATCTTTTTAGTGGTTTGCCCGGCCTGTGGGCTTTTTGTTGGATGGCTTTTGTGAACACTTTTGGACACCTTTTGCTTTTATTTAGCCACTTGTGGTGACTTTATTATGCGGTGTTTGTGTTTTGACCTTTGGTTTCTGCCTTCGTGCTTTTTAGTTGTTTTTCGGATAACAACTTTTTAGCTAGCATTTTGACTTTATGTTTCCGCTTCCGTGCTTTTTAGTTGTTTTTCGGATAACAACTTTTTAGCTAGCGTTTTGACTTTATGTCTCCGCTTTCGTGCTT
Source organism: Arachis stenosperma (assembly GCF_014773155.1). Classification (NCBI taxonomy): domain Eukaryota; kingdom Viridiplantae; phylum Streptophyta; class Magnoliopsida; order Fabales; family Fabaceae; genus Arachis; species Arachis stenosperma. The sequence goes on along the minus strand of NC_080383.1, from coordinate 30,484,041 downwards.
TTTAGTTGTTTTTCGGGTAACAACTTTTTAGCTAGCGTTTTGACTTTATGTCTCCGCTTTCGTGCTTTTTAGTTGTTTTTCGGGTAACAACTTTTTAGCTAGCGTTTTGACTTTATGTCTCCGCTTTCGTGCTTTTTAGTTGTTTTTCGGGTAACAACTTTTTAGCTAGCGTTTTGACTTTATGTCTCCGCTTTCGTGCTTTTTAGTTGTTTTTCGGGTAACAACTTTTTAGCTAGCGTTCTGACTTTATGTCTCCGCTTTCGTGCTTTTTAGTTGTTTTTCGGATAACAACTTTTTAGCTAGCGTTTTGACTTTATGTCTCCGCTTTCGTGCTTTTTAGTTGTTTTTCGGATAACAACTTTTTAGCTAGCGTTTTGAAACTTCTTTCGATTTCGTTCTTTTCGCTTTGTACTTTTTAGTTGCCTTTTTGTAAAGCAACTTTTTAGTAAGCGTTTTTCGAAATCCTGGTTCTTGCCGTTTTAAGGCTTCTTTCTCGGGCCGAGCTTTTTCTCGGACATCGGGTGCTCGAGTACCTCCTTTTTGTTAGGTCCGACTTTGTCGTTGGTCGGTTCTTTTGAGTTATTTCTGTAATCTCTTTTTATTTGGCTTTTTGAGCCATTTTAGAGTTACTTTATAACTTTTCCCTTTGTTGGGTCCGACTTCGTCGTTTGGTCGGCCTTCTTAAGTTATTTTTGTAACCTCTTTTTATTTGGCTTTTCGAGCCATTTCAGAGTTACTTTATAACTTCTCACATTAATTTGAACCTCGTCGCTTTATCTTTGCCGACCTTGTATGGTCTCTTGGCAAATGATTTTTTGCGTTTTGCCGAGCATAAATTAATGCGCCTTGGTGGGTACTTTCTAGGATTTGCTTCATCATGAGGAAGAGAAAATAGAGAAATTTGATTAGTATTAAAAAGAAAGAATATTTACAAAGTGTTTACCCTTTAGGTCGGGTATCCTACTTAACCGGGTGTCTCATTAAAAAACCCTTGTAGGGAAAAAGAGTACACCTCGGGTTAAGTTTTTCTAGCTGTAGTACCGTCTTAGATTACAGGCGTGCCAGGTCCTGGGCAGCTCATTGCCTTCTAGGTCGGATATTTTGTAGTAGCCTGTCCCTAAGACTTCTGTTACCTTGTAGGGCCCTTTCCAATTTGCGGCTAGCTTTCCTTCTCCCGACTTTTGTGTTCCAATGTCATTTCGGATTAGAATCAGGTCGTGACTGGAGAAGCTTCGCTTTATTACCTTTTGATTGTATCTGAGGGCCGTTCGCCGTTTTAAGGCTTCTTCTCGGATTCGGGCTCTTTCTCGGACCTCGGGAGGAGGTCGAGTTCTTCCCTTTGTGCCTGTGGGTTGCCTCTTTCGTTGTAGAAGATGACTCTGGGCGACCCTTCATCTATTTCGATAGGAATCATTGCCTCCATCCCGTAAGCTAGCCGGAATGGGGATTCTCCCGTTGTAGAGTGCGGGGTTGTCCGATATGCCCATAGTACCTGGGGGAGTTCGTCGGCCCACTCCCCTTTGGCCTCTTGGAGTCTTCGCTTTAACCCGGCCAAGATGACTTTATTTGCAGCCTCTGCTTGTCCATTGGCTTGTGGGTGCTCGACCGATGTGAATTGCTGTTTGATTTTTAGTTCGGCCACCAAGTTCTGAAAACTTGTGTCCGTGAACTGTGTTCCATTGTCTGTTGTGATGGAGTAGGGGACTCCGAACCTCGTGACGATGTTTTTGTATAGGAATCTACGGCTTTTCTGAGCCGTAATAGTGGCTAAGGGTTCGGCTTCGATCCACTTTGTGAAGTAGTCGACCCCTACTATGAGGTATTTGACTTGCCCCGGTCCTTGTGGAAACGGGCCGAGTAGGTCGAGTCCCCATTTTGCGAAGGGCCATGGCGCAGTGATGCTGATAAGGTCTTCGGGCGGTGCCTTGTGAAAATTGGCGTGTTTTTGGCAGGGGGGCATATTTTCACAAACTCTGTCGCGTCTCTTTGTAAGGTCGGCCAGTAGAACCCGGCCCTGACTACTTTCTTGGATAGTGCCCGAGCTCCGAGATGGTTCCCACACATGCCTTCGTGGACTTCTTCGAGGACGCCCTTTGTTTCTGAGGTCGGAACGCACCTAAGGAGGGGGTTTGAGAATCCTCTTCTGTATAATACGTCGTGAATTAGCGTATAATTCTGGGCGTCCTTTGTAAGCCTTTTAGCTTCTTTTCTTTCTATGGGGAGAGTTCCTGACTTCAGGTAGTTGAGTATGGGGGTCATCCATCCTTGCTGTTGGTTGGATATATTTAACGTTTCTTCCTCTCTTAGCACGGAGGGAGATTGTAGGGTTTCTTGGAGAAGACTTCTGTTGTTGCCTCCGGGCTTGGTGCTAGCGAGCTTCGAGAGGGCGTCTGCTGATGAGCGAATAATTTATACGCTTTTTGGCATTGTTTTTATATAGTTTTTAGTAAGTTTGAGCTACTTTTAGGGATGTTTTCCTTAGTTTTTATGTTAAATTCACATTTCTGGACTTTACTATGAGTTTGTGTGTTTTTCTGTGATTTCAGGTAAATTCAGACTGAAATTGAGGGATTTGAGCAAAACTCTGAAAAAGGCTGACAAAAGGACTGCTGATGCTGTTGGATTCTGACCTCCCTGCACTCGAAATGGATTTTCTGGAGCTACAGACCTCCAATTGGCACGCTCTCAACGGCGTTGGAAAGTAGACATCCAGGGCTTTCCAGCAATATATAATAGTCCATACTTTATTCGAAGAATGACGACGCAAACTGGCGTTGAACGCCAAGTACACGCTCCTTTCTGGAGTTACACGCCAGAAAAACGTCATAATCCGGAGTTGAACGCCCAAAGCACATCACAACTCGAAATTCAACTCCAAGAGAAGCCTCAGCTCGTGGATAGATCAAGCTCAGCCCAAGCATACACCAAGTGGGCCCCGGAAGTGGATTTATGCATCAATTACTTACTCATGTAAACCCTAGTAGCTAGTCTAGTATATATAGGACCTCTTACTATTGTATTAGACATCCTGGATTGTATTTTGATCTAGTGATCACATTTAGGGGGCTGGCCATTCGGCCATGCCTGAACCTTTTGCTTATGTATTTTCAACGGTGGAGTTTCTGCACACCATAGATTAAGGGTGTGGAGCTCTGCTGTACCTCAAAGATTAATGAAGTTCTATTTTCTTTTATTCAATTCCTCTCTTATTCTTATTCCAAGATATTCATTCGTACTCAAGAACATGATGAATGTGATGAGTTAATAACTCTCATTATTATTCTCACTCATGAACGCGCGTGATTGACAACCACTTACGTTCTACATGCAAGGAAGCTTGAATGTGTATCTCTTAGATTCCCCAACAGAATCTTCGTGGTATAAGCTAGATAGATGGCGGTATTCATCTGGATCCGGAAAGTCCAACCTTGTCTGTGGTGTTCCGAGTAGGGTCCTGGGAATCCGGAAGGTCTCACCTTGTCTGTGGTATTCTGAGTAGGATTCCGTTCATGAATGACTGTGACGTGTTTCAAACTTTAACCTGCTGGGCGTTAGTGACAAACGCAAAAGAGGGATTCTATTCCAGTAGGAGCGGGAACCAACCGGTGATTGGCCGTACTGTGACAGAGTGCGTGCATTAGCTTTCACTGCGAGGATGGGATGTAGCTATCAACCATGGGTGATGCCTCCAGACTGGTTAGCTGTGCGAGTGACAGCCGCACAGGTTATTTCCCCGAGAGGAATGAAAGTAGCCACAGCTGATAGTGAACCCCTATACAAAGCTTGCCATGGAAAGGAGTAAGAAGGATTGAGTAGAAGCAATGGGAAGGCAGGCGTCCGAGAGCTCTACAGCATCTCCATTCCGCTTATCTGAAATTCCCACCAATGAATCTGCATAAGTATCTCTATCCCTTTTATTATTCCTTTTTATTAGAACAATCCAATTATCACTATTACAAATGTTCAATCAGCCTAACTGAGATTTACAAGGTGACCATAGCTTGCTTCATACCAACAATCTCTGTGGATTCGACCCTTACTCACGTAAGGTATTACTTGGACGACCCAGTACACTTGCTGGTTAGTTGAACGGAGTTGTGAAGAAAATAAACAGTGCCATAAGAGTATACATCCTTTATAAACAAAATAACAAGTGATCACAATTTCGTCCACCAAGTTTTTGGCGCCGTTGCCGGGGATTGTTCGAGTATGGACAACTGACGGTTCATCTTGTTGCTCAGATTAGGTAATTTTCTTTTCAAAAATCTTTTTCAAAATTTTTCTTTTTATTTTTCGTTTTTCTTCACATTATTTTCGAAAATAATTAATAAAAATCCAAAAAAAATTAGAAAATCATAAAATCCAAAAATATTTTGTGTTTCTTGTTTGAGTCTTGTGTTAATTTTTAAGTTTGGTGTCAATTGCATGCTTTTAAAATTTTTCTTGCATTTTTTTCGAAAATCCATGTATTCATAGTGTTCTTCATGATCTTCAAGTTGTTCTTGATAAGTCCTCTTGTTTGATCTTGATGATTTCTTGTTTTGTATTGTTTCTTGTTTTTCATGTGCATTTTTGCATTCATATTTTCCATGCATTAAAGATTTCTAAGTTTGGTGTCTTGCATATTTTCTTTGCATCAAAAATTTTTCAAAAATTATGTTCTTGATGATTCATCATGATCTTCAAAGTGTTCTTGGTGTTCATCTTGACATTCATAGCATTCTTGCATGCATTCATTGTTTTGATCTAAAAATTTCATGCATAAAGCATTTTTGTTGTTTTTCTCTCTCATAATTAAAAATTCAAAAATAAAAAAAAATATCTTTTCCTTATTTCCCTCCAAATTTTCGAAATTTTGGGTTGACTTGGTCAAAAATTTTTCAAAATTAGTTGTTTCTTACAAGTCAAGTCAAAATTTCAAATTTTAAAAATCTTATCTTTTCAAAATCTTTTTCAAAATCATATCTTTTTCAAATTTTTTTTATTATTTTCGAAAATTTCAAAAATATTTTTCAAATTATTTTCAAAATCTTTTTCTTATCTTTATATGTAATTTTCGAAAATTCACTAATAATTAATGTGATTGGTTCAAAAATTTGAAGTTTGTTACTTTCTTGTTAAGAAAGGTTCAATCTTTAAGTTCTAGAATCTTATCTTGTAGTTTCTTGTTAGTGAAGTAAATAATTTCAAAATTTTTTAAATTAAATCTTTTTATCTTTTATTGATCTTTTTCAAAATTTTTATCTTTTTCAAAATTTGATTTCAAAATATCTTAGCTAACTTACTATCTTCTTATCTTTTCAAATTTAATTTCAAATCTTTTTCAATTAACTAACTAACTTTTGTTTGTTTCTTATCTTTTTCAAATCCACCTAACTACTTTTCCCTCTTCTATTTTCGAAAATATCTCTCTCTTTTTCAAAAAGTTCTTTTAATTAATTAATTGTTTCATGTTTTAATTTTAATTACATTTTATCTCTAATTTTCGAAAATCACTAACTCCTTTTCAAAATTATTTTCGAAATTTCTCTTCTCTCTTCCTCTTCTATTTAATATTTAATTACTAACACTTCTCTTCACCCCTCTTCATCAAAAATCCGAATCCATTCCTCTTCTTCTACCCCTTTCTTTTTCTACTAACATAAAGGAATCTCTATACTGTGACATAGAGGATTCCTTCTTTCTTTTTTGTGTTCCCTTTTCTTTCATATGAGCAGGAACAGGGACAAAGGCACTCTTGTTGAAGTTGATCCAGAACCTGAAAGGACTCTGAAGAGAAAATTAAAGAAGCTAAATTACAACAATCCAGAAGCAACCTTTTAGAAAATTTCGAACAAGAGGAAGAGATGGCCGAAAATAATAATGATAATGCAAGGAGAATGCTTGGTGACTTCACAAAGCCAACATCCAAGTTTGATGGAAGAAGCATCTCCATTCCTGCCATTGGAGCCAATAACTTTGAGCTTAAGCCTCAACTAGTTGCATTAATGCAACAAAACTGCAAGTTTTATGGACTTCCATCTGAAGATCCTTATCAGTTTTTAACTGAGTTCTTGCAGATCTGTGACACTGTAAAGACAAATGGAGTTAATCCTGAAGTCTACAGACTCTTGCTTTTCCCTTTTGCTGTAAGAGACAGAGCTAGAGTATGGTTGGATTCACAACCCAAGGATAGCCTGGACTCATGGGATAAGCTTGTCACTGCATTCTTAGATAAATTCTTTCCTCCTCAAAAGCTGAGTAAGCTGAGAGTGGATGTTCAAACCTTCAAACAAAAAGATGGTGAATCCCTCTATGAAGCTTGGGAAAGATACAAGCAGCTGACCAAGAGATGTCCATCTGACATGTTTTCTGAATGGACCATATTAGATATATTCTATTATGGTCTCTCTGAATTTTCGAAAATGTCATTGGACCATTCTGCAGGTGGATCTATTCACCTGAAGAAAACGCCTGAAGAGGCTCAAGAACTCATTGACATGGTTGCAAACAACCAGTTCATGTATACTTCTGAGAGGAATTCCGTGAACAATGGGGTACCTCAGAAGAAAGGAGTTCTTGAAATTGATGCTCTGAATGCCATATTGGCTCAGAACAAAGTGTTGACTCAACAGGTCAACATGATCTCTCAGAATCTGAATGGACTGCAACATGCATCCAACAGTACTAGAGAGGTAGCTTCTGAAGAAGCTTATGATCCTGAAAACCCTGCCATGGCAGAAGTTAATTACTTAGGTGAACCTTATGGAAACACCTATAACTCATCATGGAGAAATCATTCGAATTTCTCCTGGAAGGATCAACAAAACCCCATCAAGGTTTTAACAATGGTGGACGTGCAAGGCTGAATAATAGTAAGCCATATCCATCATCTTCTCAGCAACAGACAGAGAACTCTGAACAAAACAATTCTAATTTAGCCAACATAGTCTCTGATCTGTCAAAGGCCACTTTCAGTTTCATGAATGAAACCAGATCTTCCATTAGAAATCTGGAAGAACAAGTGGGCCAGCTGAGTAAGAAAGTTATTGAAACTCCTCCCAGTATTCTCCCAAGCAATACAGAAGAGAACCCAAAAGGAGAGTGCAAGGCCATTGATTTAATCAAAGTGACCGAATGCACTAGGGAGGAGGAGGACGAAAATCCTAAGGAGAAAGACCTCCTGGGACGTCCTTCAAGCATGAAGGAGTTTCCTATTAAGGATCCAGAGGAATCTGAGGCTCATCTAGAGACCATAGAGATCCCATTAAATCTCCTTCTGCCATTCATGAGCTCTGAAGAATATTCATCCTCTGAAAAGGATGAAGATGTGATTGGAGAGCAAGCTGCTCTATATTTAGGAGCTATCATGAAGCTGAATGCCAAACTATTTGGTAATGAGACTTGGGAAAGTAAACCTCCCTTACTCATTAGTGAACTAGAAACTTGGATTCAGAAAACTCTACCTCAAAAGAAACAAGATCCTGGCAAGTTCTTAATACCTTGCACCATTAGCACCATTAGCTTTGAAAAAGCTCTATGTGATCTTGGGTCAGGGATAAATCTTATGCCACTCTCTGTGATGGAGAAGCTGGGAATCATTGAGGTACAACCTGCCTTGTTCTCATTACAATTGGCAGATAAGTCCATAAGACAAGCTTATGGGTTAGTAGAGGACGTGCTAGTAAAGGTTGAAGGCCTTTACATCCCTACTGATTTCATAATCCTAGACACTAGGAAGGAAGATGATGAATGCATCATCCTAGGAAGACCTTTCCTAGCCATAGCAGGAGCTGTGATAGATGTCAACAGAGGTGAGTTAGTCCTTCAATTGAATGGGGACTACCTTGTGTTTCAGGCACATGGCCATCCCTCTGTGACAAAAGAGAGTAAGCATGAAGAGCTTCTCTCAGTTCAGAGTCAAGAAGAACCCACACAGTCAAACTCTAAGTTTGGTGTTGTGAAGCCACAACCAAACTCTAAGTTTGGTGTTCAAACCCCATATCCAAACTCTAAGTTTGGTGTTGGGAATACCACACTTAAATTGACCTGATCACCTTGTGGTTCCATGAGAACCACTGTCAAGCTATTGACATTAAAGAAGCGCTTGTTGGGAGGCAACCCAATTTTATTTATCTAATTTTATTTTATTTTGTTTCTTTGTTATTTTTGTGTTTTATTAGGTACATGATCATGAGGAGTCACGAAAAAAATCAAAAAAATTAAAAACAGAGTCAAAAACAGAAGAAAAAATTTTTTCACCCTGGAGGCGCACAGGCTGGCGTTCAACGCCCAGAAGGAGCATCTTTCTGGCGTTCAACGCCAGAACAGAGCATCTTTCTGGCGTTGAACGCCCAAAACAAGCAACAACCTGGCGTTTAACGCCAGGATGCGCACACAGAGGACAATCTGGCGCTGAACGCCAGAAACAAGCATGAAACTGGCGTTCAACGCCAGAAACGTGCATAACATGGGCGTTTAACGCCCAGAACTAGCATCAATGGGCGTTTGAACGCCAGAATGATGCATCAAGGCATGTTACATGCCTATATGGTGAAAGAATGGTGTTTGTTTTCACCTCAGGATCTGTGGACCCCACAGGATCCCCACCTACCACATTCCTTTTAATCCTAATCACACTCTTCTAATCCAAATCTCATTCTCAATGTCACACTTCCCAAAAACCTTCACCTATCACCTCAATTCCTCTTCCCAATTACCCCATTCACCATTCACATCAACCCCTCTTCCCCATACACCCCACCTACCCCCACTACTTTCAAATTCAATTTCCCACCCTTTCCCACCCAACATGGCCGAACCTATACCCTCCCCCCTCCCTATAAATACCCTTCTTTTCTTTTACATTTTCACACAACACAAACCCACATTCTCCCACATAACCGAACCCTCTCTTCTCCCTCTCTCCATATTTTCTTCTTCTTCTTCTACTCTTCTTTTCTTTTTGCTTGGGGACAAGCAATTTTAAGTTTGGTGTGGTAAAAAGCCTAAGCTTTTTATTTTTCATTCACCATCAATGGCACCCAAGGCCGGAGTTTCCTCAAGAAAAGGAAAAGGGAAGGCAAAAGCTTCCACTTCCGAGTCATGGGAGAAGGAGAGATTCATCTCCAAGAGCCACCAAGACCACTTCTATGATGTTGTGGCAAAGAAGAAAGTGATCCATGAGGTCCCTTTCAAACTCAAGAAGAATGAGTATCCGGAAATCCGACTTGAAATTCAAAGAAGAGGTTGGGAAGTCATAGCCAACCCCATACAACAAGTTGGAATTTTAATGGTTCAAGAGTTCTATGCCAATGCATGGATCACTAGAAACCATAACCAAGGTATGAACCCAAGTCCGAAAAACTATATCACCATGGTTAGGGGGAAATACTTGGATTTTAGTCCGGAGAATGTGAGGTTGGCATTTCATTTGCCTATGATGCAAGGTGATGAACACCCCTACACTAGAAGGGTCAACTTTGATCAAAGGTTGGACCAAGTCCTTAGGGACATTTGTGTGGAAGGCGCCCAATGGAGAGTTGACTCCAAAGGCAAGCCAGTCCAACTAAGAAGACTGGACCTCAAGCCTGTAGCTAGAGGATGGTTGGAGTTCATTCAAAGATCCATCATCCCCACAAGCAACCGATCTGAAGTTACTGTGGATCGGGCCATCATGGTTCATAGCATCATGATTGGTGAAGAAGTAGAGGTTCATGAAGTCATAGCCAATGAACTCTACAAAATAGCTGACAAACCTTCATACATGGCACGGCTAGCATTCCCTCACCTCATATGCCATCTATGTTATTCAGCCGGAGTTATCATAGATGGAGATGCCTCCATAGAAGAAGACAAGCCCATCACCAAGAAAAGGATGGAGCAAACAAGGGAAGTTCCTCACGGCCCTCAAGGAGAACAAGAGGAGGTTCACCATCAACAAATGCCTCAAGGAATGCACTGTCCTCCCAACAACTATTGGGAGCAACTTAACACCTCCTTGGAAGATTTGAGCCATAATGTGGAACAACTAAGGGTGGAACACCATGAACACGCCCTCACTCTTCAAGAAATAAGAGAAGATCAAAGAGCAATGAGGGAGGAGCAACAAAGGCAAGGAAGGGACATAGAAGAGTTGAAGAACATCATTGGTCCTTCAAGAAGAAGACGCCACTAGAGGTGGATTCATTCCTTGTTCTTTATTTCTTTCTGTTTTCAGTTTTTAATTATTATGTTTATCTATGTTTTGTGTCTTTATTTCATGATCATTAGTATGTAACCATGCCTTAAAGCTATAAATAAATTCCATTAGTCCTTCACCTCTCTTAAAAGAAAAATGTTTTAATTCAAAAGAACAAGAAGTACATAATTTTCGAAATTATTATTGAATTTAGTTTAATTATTTTGATGTGGTGACAATGCTTTTGTTTTCTGAATGAATGAATGAACAGTGCATATGTCTTTGGATCTTGTTGTTTATGAGTGTTAAAATTGTTGGTTCTTGAAAGAATGATGAACAAAGAGAGATGTTATTGATGATCTGAAAAATTCATGGAATTGATTCTTGAAGCAAGAAAAAGCAGTGAAAAAAAAAAAAAGAAGGAGCAATAGAAAAGCCAATAGCCCTTAAAACCAAAAGGCAAGGGTAAAAAGGATCCAAGGCTTTGAGCATCAATGGATAGAGGGCCCAAGGAAATTAAATCCAGGCCTAAGCGGCTAAACCAAGCTGTCCCTAACCATGTGCTTGTGTCATGAAGGTCCAAGTGAAAAGCTTGAGACTGAGTGGTTAAAGTCGTGATCCAAGGCAAAAGAGTGTGCTTAAGAGCTCTGGACACCACTAACTGGGGACTCTAGCAAAGCTGAGTCATAATCTGAAAAGGTTCACCCAGTTATGTGTCTGTGGCATTTGTGTATCCGGTGGTAATACTGGAAGACAAAGTGCTTAGGGCCACGGCCAAGACTCAAAAGTAGCTGTGTTCAAGAATCAACATGCTTAACTAGGAAAGTCAATAACACTATCTGAAATTCTAAGTTCCTAAAGATGCCAATCACTCTGAACTTCAAAGGAAAAAGTGAGATGCCAAAACTGTTCAGAAGCAAAAAGCTACAAGTCCCGCTCATGTAATTAAATTAAAATTCATTGATATTTTGGATTTTATAGTATATTCTCTTCTTTTTATCCTATTTGATTTTCAGTTGCTTGGGGACAAGCAACAATTTAAGTTTGGTGTTGTGATGAGCGAATAATTTATACGCTTTTTGGCATTGTTTTTATATAGTTTTTAGTAAGTTTGAGCTACTTTTAGGGATGTTTTCCTTAGTTTTTATGTTAAATTCACATTTCTGGACTTTACTATGAGTTTGTGTGTTTTTCTGTGATTTCAGGTAAATTCTGACTGAAATTGAGGGATTTGAGCAAAACTCTGAAAAAGGCTGACAAAAGGACTGCTGATGCTGTTGGATTCTGACCTCCCTGCACTCGAAATGGATTTTCTGGAGCTACGGACCTCCAATTGGCACGCTCTCAACGGCGTTGGAAAGTAGACATCCAGGGCTTTCCAGCAATATATAATAGTCCATACTTTATTCGAAGAATGACGACGCAAACTGGCGTTGAACGCCAAGTACACGCTCCTTTCTGGAGTTAAACGCCAGAAAAACGTCATAATCCGGAGTTGAACGCCCAAAGCACATCACAACTCGAAATTCAACTCCAAGAGAAGCCTCAGCTCGTGGATAGATCAAGCTCAGCCCAAGCATACACCAAGTGGGCCCGGAAGTGGATTTATGCATCAATTACTTACTCATGTAAACCCTAGTAGCTAGTCTAGTATATAGGACCTCTTACTATTGTATTAGACATCCTGGATTGTATTTTGATCTAGTGATCACGTTTAGGGGGCTGGCCATTCGGCCATGCCTGAACCTTTGCTTATGTATTTTCAACGGTGGAGTTTCTGCACACCATAGATTAAGGGTGTGGAGCTCTGCTGTACCTCAAAGATTAATGAAGTTCTATTTTCTTTTATTCAATTCCTCTCTTATTCTTATTCCAAGATATTCATTCGTACTCAAGAACATGATGAATGTGATGAGTTAATAACTCTCATTATTATTCTCACTCATGAACGCGCGTGATTGACAACCACTTACGTTCTACATGCAAGGAAGCTTGAATGTGTATCTCTTAGATTCCCCAACAGAATCTTCGTGGTATAAGCTAGATAGATGGCGGTATTCATCTGGATCCGAAAAGTCCAACCTTGTCTGTGGTGTTCCGAGTAGGGTCCTGGGAATCCGGAAGGTCTCACCTTGTCTGTGGTATTCTGAGTAGGATTCCGTTCATGAATGACTGTGACGTGCTTCAAACTTTAACCTGCTGGGCGTTAGTGACAAACGCAAAAGAGGGATTCTATTCCAGTAGGAGCGGGAACCAACCGGTGATTGGCCGTACTGTGACAGAGTGCGTGCATTAGCTTTCACTGCGAGGATGGGATGTAGCTATCAACCATGGGTGATGCCTCCAGACTGGTTAGCTGTGCGAGTGACAGCCGCACAGGTTATTTCCCCGAGAGGAATGAAAGTAGCCACAGCTGATAGTGAACCCCTATACAAAGCTTGCCATGGAAAGGAGTAAGAAGGATTGAGTAGAAGCAATGGGAAGGCAGGCGTCCGAGAGCTCTACAGCATCTCCATTCCGCTTATCTGAAATTCCCACCAATGAATCTGCATAAGTATCTCTATCCCTTTTATTATTCCTTTTTATTAGAACAATCCAATTATCACTATTACAAATGTTCAATCAGCCTAACTGAGATTTACAAGGTGACCATAGCTTGCTTCATACCAACAATCTCTGTGGATTCGACCCTTACTCACGTAAGGTATTACTTGGACGACCCAGTACACTTGCTGGTTAGTTGAACGGAGTTGTGAAGAAAATAAACAGTGCCATAAGAGTATACATCCTTTATAAACAAAATAACAAGTGATCACAATTTCGTCCACCATCTGCCCGGGCATTTTGTTCCCGAGGTATGTGCTGGATTTGTATTTTCGGGAAGTGTTGTAATTGTGCCTGTGTTTGGTCCAGGTATTTTTTCATAGTAGGGTCTTTGGCCTGGTAACTTCCATTTACTTGTGATGTGACGACCTGGGAGTCGCTGAAGATCGTGATTCTCTGGGCTCCGACCTCTTCGGCTAGCTTTAGTCCTACTAGTAGGGCCTCGTATTCGGCTTGGTTGTTTGAAGCCTGGAACTCGAATTTTAAGGATAGCTCTATCCGTGTTCCTTGGTCGCTTTCGAGTATAACACCGGCTCCGCTTCCTGTTTTGTTTGAGGACCCGTTGACATACAGATTCCACGAGAGTGGGGTTCCCGGGGTCTCAGTATATTCTGCGATGAAGTCGGCTAGATATTGAGATTTTATGGCAGTCCGGGCTTCATAGTGGAGGTCGAACTCGGACAGTTCCACCGCCCATTGTAGGATCCGTCCTGCCATGTCTGTTTTTTGTAGGATGTGTCTCATGGGTTGGTTCGTCCGGACTTTGATGGTGTGGGCTTGAAAGTAGGGACGGAGCCTCCGAGCCGTGAATACTAGGGCGTAGGCGAATTTCTCTATTTTCTGATAGTTTAATTCGGCCCCTTGTAGTGCCTTGCTTACGAAGTATATGGGGTGTTGTCCTTGGTCATTTTCTCGTATTAATGCTGAAGCAACTGCCCGATGTCCGACCGAGAGGTATAATACGAGCTCTTCCCCTTTTAAAGGTCGGGTTAGGATTGGTGGCTGCCCGAGGAATTCCTTGAATTCTTGGAAGGCTTTTTCGCACTCCGGGGTCCATGAGAAGGGTTTCCCTTTCTTTAGGAGTGAGTAGAGAGGTAGTGATTTTATCGCTGATCCTGCCAAGAATCTTGATAGGGCGGCTAGCCTTCCATTTAGTTGTTGTACTTCTTTGACACACGTCGGGCTCTTCATTTTGAGTATCGCTTGGCATTTGTCCGGGTTTGCTTCGATGCCTCTTTGAGTCAGCATGAAGCCTAAGAACTTTCCGGCTTCTGCGGCGAAGGTGCACTTGGTCGGGTTAAGTCTCATGTTGTGTTTCCTGAGGGTGCCGAAGACACTTGTGAGGTCGGGAACCAAGTTTCTGTCTTCTTGTGTCTTTACCAGCATATCGTCGACGTACACTTCTAGCTGTAGCCCGATGTGCTCTGAGAATACTTTGTTCATTAGCCTCTGGTAGGTTGCCCCGGCGTTCTTCAGCCCGAAGGGCATTACTACGTAGCAGTAGTTTGCCCTTGGGGTTATGAACGAGGTCTTTTCTTGGTCGGGTCCGTACATCGGGATTTGATTGTATCCCGAGTATGCATCCATGAAGGAGAGATATCTGTAGCCTGAGGCTGCGTCGACTAAGGCGTCGATGTTTGGTAGTGGATATGGGTCTTTGGGGCAGGCTTTGTTGAGATCCGTGTAATCGACGCACATCCTCCATTTTCCGTTGGGCTTTTTTACCAGGACCACGTTTGCGAGCCATAGGGGATATTTTACTTCCCTAATGAATCCTGCATCTAGCAGTGCTTGTACCTGTTCTTCTATTGCCTGCATGCGCTCGGGTCCGAGCTTCCGGCGTCTCTGTTGGACGGGTCTGGATCCCGGGTATACTGATAGCTTATGGCACATCAGGTCGGGACTTATGCCTGGCATGTCGGAGGCCTTCCAGGCGAAGAGGTCGGAATTCTCCCTTAAGAGGGTTATGAGTTCCTCCTTTAGGCCTGCTTCGAGGTTTGCTCCAATGTTTGTTACTTTTTCAGGTGTGTTCCCGATTTGGATCCTTTCGGTTTCTCCCTCTGGTTGTGGCCGAAGGTCTTCTCGGGTTTGAACTCGCCCGAGTTCTATTGTGTTGACTTCTTTCCCTTTTAGGCTTAGACTTTCGTTGTAGCATCGCCGTGCTAATTTTTGGTCGCCTTTTAGGGTGGCGATTCCCTTTGCGGTAGGGAACTTCATACAGAGGTGTGGGGTTGAGACCACAGCTGCCAGTCTGTTTAGGGTTGGTCGCCCAATGAGGGCATTGTATGCTGAGGTAACGTCGACTATAATGTAGTCGATGCTTAACGTTTTAGATTGCTCGCCTCTTCCGAAGGTAGTGTGTAGCGAGATGTATCCTAAGGGGTGGATCGGGGTGTCCCCTAGCCCAAATAGGTCGGAGGGATAGGCCTTTAGCTCTTTTTCTTCAAGCCCGAGCTTGTCGAAGGCCGCTTTGAACAGGATATCTGCTGAGCTTCCTTGGTCAATCAGGGTTCGATGTAAGTTGGCGTTTGCTAGGATAATGGTGATCACCATAGGATCGTCGTGGCCGGGTATTATCCCCTGAGCATCTTCTTGGGTAAATGAGATGGTTGGCAGCTCGGGCAGGGGATTGTCTTCTCGGACATGATAGATCTCTTTGAGGTGTCTTTTTCGCGAGGATCTGGATGTTCCTCCGCCTGCAAAACCTCCGTTTATCATGTGTATGTGCCTTTCAGGGTTTCGCAGGGTCTGTTCGGCCCGATCCTCGTTATCTCCCCTCCTTCTCTTTTTGGTCTCTTCTCCTTTTTCCGCTATGTATCTGTCGAGTTTTCCTTCTCTGGCTAGCTTTTCTATAACATTCTTCAGGTCGTGGCAGTCATTAGTAGAATGACCGTAGAGCTTGTGGTACTCACAGTATTCGGACCGATCTCTCCCCGCTCTCTTGTGTTTTAAAGGTCGGGGCGGTGGGATTTTTTCGGTGTGGCATACTTCTCTGTAGACGTCTACCAGGGAAACTCGGAGGGGAGTGTAGCTATGGTACTTCCGTGGTTTGTCCGAGTTGGACTCTTCTTTCTTTTTCTGTTCTCGATCTCGGTCTCGGAGTGGGTAGGTTGATTCCTTCCTAGAAGAGTCTCTTAGCTGGGAGGTTTCCTCTATGTTGATATATTTTTCTGCCCGCTCTTGCACCTCGTATAAGGAGGTCGGGTATCGTTTGGATAGGGATTGGCTAAATGGTCCTTCTTTTAGGCCGTTTGCTAGTCCCATGATGGCTGCTTCAGTGGGCAAGTGTTGTATGTCCAGGCAGGCTTTGTTGAATCGCTCCATGTATTCTCGGAGAGTTTCTTGGTTACCCTGTTTGATCCCGAGTAGACTGGGGGCATGTTTTGCCTTGTCCTTTTGAATAGAGAACCTTGTTAGGAATTTCTTGGTTAGGTCCTCGAAGCTGGAGATTGATCCTGGTGGCAGGTTGTCGAACCACTTCATGGCCGACTTGGTGAGAGTGGTGGGGAAGGCTTTGCACCGAATCGCGTCGGAGGCGTCGACCAGGTACATTCTGCTTCGGAAGTTGCTGAGGTGGTGATTTGGGTCGGTGGTGCCGTCGTAGAGATCCATATCAGGTGGTTTGAAGTTTCGCGGTACCTTCTCCTTCATGATCTCTTGCGTGAAGGGATCATGGTTGTTTTCGGGGGTGGCGCCGCGTTCCGTCCGGTCTTTCAACTCGGCCTCTATCTTCCGCAGCTTTTCTTCTAACTCTCTGCGCTTGCGAGCTTCCCTTCTCAAATCTTGTTCAGTTTCTTTCTGCTTTTTTATGTCCTCTTCGAGTTGTTTCAGTCGGTTTTGCTGTGCCCGTACTGCTTCTAGAATTTCTGAGCTCTCTTCTTTTTCGGGATTTTGTGGATTTTTGTTTGGAAGTGATGTCTTTGGGCGATTCTGTTTGTTTCCTCCTGGAGTGCGTGGTGATAGAGGGCTGTCCGGTCGTTCTCCGGTGTCAATTTCCTCTTCTTGTTCTGATGTAGCGTGGTTATTGTTGGGAGGGTCGTCCGCCATGGTAAAGGGATGACTTCCAGGGTCCCCGGCAACGGCGCCAATGTTCCGAGGGTTACCTGAAACGTGTAGCTCGGTCGTCTGGCAAGACCCGAGGTAGGGGTTCCGTGACCCGAGCTTGGTGTGCTGAGCGGCTGGGGGTTGTACCTGCAATGACACTCCGATGCTTAAGTTAGCATGGGTCCAAGCAGATATTGAGTAGAATTAGAGTATGAGTTATACCTGGGTGCTCCAGTGTATTTATAGTGGTTGGTCGTGATCTTCCCTGGATAAGATATTCTTATCTTATCTTATCTTTGGGAGTCTTATCTCTATCTTTTGTGGAACCGCCTTTCCTAGGCCTTTTTCGGCCTTTAGGTTTTGGGCTTCGTTCCTTTTGATGGGCCTTCTTCTTTATTTGTCCGAGGTCCGACCTTAGGCGTGGGCCTTTGGGACGAGGTCGGACCTTCTGCGAACTTCCCGAGTTTGGAGAGCTCGGTCAGGGTATGAACAGTATTATTATAGGATTTTACCTTAGATGTTATATAGTAGTAGTAGTAATTAGTATGTCTATTTTGATTTTATTTCCAATTAAGCTATAATTTATTTTTCTCATCATCATCAGGCATGAATAAAGTAGTAGAATTTTTTTAAGAATAAAGAAGTAATTTATATTTTTGAGTTCTTAGTAATAAAGACTATAATTAATTATATGTGGTGGCAATACTTTTTGTTCTCTGAATGAATGCTTGAACAGTGCATAAATTGTACTTTGAATTTGATGAATATTGGCTCCTGAAAGGATGAGGAACACGAAAAATATTGTTGATGATCTGAAAAATCATGAAATTGATTCTTGAAGCAAGAAAAAGCAGTCAAAAAAAAAAAAGCCATGAGCACTAGCCAAGAGTAAAAAAGGGATCCAAGGCTTTGAGCATCAATGGATAGGAGGGCCCAAGGAAATAAAATCCAGGCCTAAGCGGCTAAACCAAGCTGTCCCTAACCATATGCTTGTGGCATGCAGGTCCAAGTTACAAGCTTGAGACTGAGTGGTTAAAGTCGTGATCCAAAGCAAAAGAGTGTGCTTAAGAGCTCTGGACACCACTGACTGGGGACTCTAGCAAAGCTGAGTCACAATCTGAAAAGGTTCACCCAGTTATGTGTCTGTGGCATTTATGTATCCGGTGGTAATACTGGAAGACAAAGTGCTTAGGGCCACAGCCAAGACTCTTAAATAACTATGTTCAAGAATCAACATACTACACTAGGAGAGTCAATAATACTATCTGAATTCTGAGTTACTAAGGATGCCAATTATCCTGAAAATTTAAAGATACAGGGGGATGCCAAAACTGTTCAGAAACAAAAAGCTACAAGCCCCGCTCATCTAATAAGAATCTGAGCTTCATTTAAAACTCTAAAATATTATTACTTCTTAATTTCTGTTAGAACCTATTTTATTCATCTAGTTGCTTGAGGACAAGCAACAGTTTAAGTTTGGTGTTGTGATGAGCGGATATTTTATACGCTTTTTGGGGGTAATTTCTTGTAGATTTTAGTATGTTTTAATTAGTTTTTAATAGAATTTTATTAGTTTTTAAGCAAAAATCATATTTCTGGACTTTACTATGAGTGTGTGTATTTTTCTGTGATTTCAGGTATTTTCTGGCTGAAATTGAGGGAGCTGAGCAAAAATCTGACT
Source organism: Arachis stenosperma (assembly GCF_014773155.1). NCBI lineage: Eukaryota > Viridiplantae > Streptophyta > Magnoliopsida > Fabales > Fabaceae > Arachis > Arachis stenosperma. Next base: position 30,465,553 of record NC_080383.1, on the reverse strand, counting down.
TAGGCTGAAAAAGGACTGCTGATGCTGTTGGATCCTGACCTCCCTGCACTCGAAATGGATTTTCTGGAGCTACAGGAGTCCAATTGGCGCGCTCTCAACGGCGTTGGAAAGTAGACATCCAGGGCTTTCCAGCAATATATAATAGTCCATACTTTGCGCAAGGATAGACGACGTAACTTGGCGTTGAACGCCAAGTTCATGCTGCTGTCTGGAGTTAAACGCCAGAAAAACGTCTTGATCCGGAGTTGAACGCCCAAAACACGTCATAACCTGGAGTTTAACGCCAATAAAGGCCTCTACTCGTGGATAGCTTTGATCTCAGCCCCAGCACACACCAAGTGGGCCCTAGAAGTGGATTTCTGCACCAATTATCTTAGTTTACTCATTTTCTGTAAACCTAGGTTACTAGTTTACTATTTAAACAACTTTTACAGACATTTCTTGTACCTCATGACATTTTTCAGATCTGAATTACATACTTTTGACGGCATGAGTCTCTAAACTCCATTGTTGGGGGTGAGGAGCTCTGCAGCGTCTCGATGATTTAATACAATTCCTTTGTTTTCCATTCAAACACGCTTGTTCTTATCTAAGATGTTTATTCGCGCTTAATTGTGAAGAAGGTGATGATCCGTGACACTCATCACCTTCCTCAACCCATGAACGTGTGCCTGACAACCACCTCCGTTCTACATCAGATTGAATGAATGTCTCTTAGCTTCCCTAATCAGAATCTTCGTGGTATAAGCTGGATTGATGGCGACATTCATGAGAATCCGGAAAGTCTAAACCTTGTCTGTGGTATCCGAGTAGGATTCTGGGATTGAATGACTGTGACGTGCTTCAAACTCCTGAGGGCTGGGCGTTAGTGACAGACGCAAAAGAATCAATGGATTCTATTCCAACCTGATTGAGAACCGACAGATGATTAGCCGTGCTGTGACAGAGCATAGGAACGTTTTCACTGAGAGGATGGGAAGTAGCCACTGACAACGGTGACACCCTACATAGAGCTTGCCATGGAAGGAACTTGCGTGTGAGAAGAGGATTTCAAGGAAGAGTTGAAGTCAAAGGACAAAGCATCTCCAAAACTCCAACATATTTCCCATTACTGCACAACAAGTAACGCTGTTATTCTCTATTATTTTAACTTACAAGTTTAAGTAGTTTGTAGTTTGGCTTTTTACAAATAAATCCAAATAACTCCCTTAGCATCCTGACTAAGACAAATAAAATAAGTATTGATTGCTTCAAACCAATAATCTCCGTGGGATCGACCCTTACTCACGTAAGGTATTACTTGGACGACCCAGTGCACTTGCTGGTTAGTTGAACGGAATTGTGAAAAGAAAGTAATCAGTTAGTTGAGTTAGTTCTTTTTGGCACATGCCAAAGAGCCATTAATTAAGGATCACAATTTCGTCCACCACAATCTCATCTTGAGATCTCCCTCTATTTTGATTTATTGCAACTTTTGGAAATTGAACTTTGAATTTACTTTTCTACATTGCTCTCTTCTTAAATTCTGCAATTGCTCTCTGAATTTGGATCTAGGAAGGCATTGAGATCTAGACTTAGTTATCTAGTCTCTTGGGTCCTGAGATCTGCCGGTTTCCACTTTCAATTCTTCTGTTGAATGCTTCTTCAAGCCAATTTACATTTTCTGTTTGAAACCTGCTGCAATTAAATTCATCTTTTACTTTCCTGTTTGTTGCAATTTACTTTTCTCTCGTTTAGTTTCTGCAATCCCAATTCCCAATTCCTTTTATAATTCAAGTAATTTACATTTCTTGCACTTTAAGTTTCAGTCATTTACATGTCTTTGCAATCTAAGTTTCTGCAATTTATATTACTTGCACTTTAAGATTCAGCTTCTTTACTTCATGTTCTCTTTAATTTACTGCAATTTTCCCTCTCCCTTTTAAATTTCATGCAATTTAGCTTCTGCCGGATACAAATCACTCAAATCAACTTCTGTTTGCTTGACTAAATCAACCACTAAACTAAAATTGCTCAATCCTTCAATCCCTGTGGGATCGACCCCACTCTTGTGAGTTTTATTACTTGATGCGACCCGGTATACTTGCCGATGAGTTTTGTGTCGGATCGTTTTCCGCACATCAAGTTTTTGGCACCGTTGCGGGGGATTGATTAGATTGACAATGATTAAGTGAGGTGGTAGTTTAGATCAAGCATTTTTTTCTTTAATTTTGATTAACCCACTAACTGTTTGAGATTTTGTCTCAATTAACTGCACTCAAATTTCAAGAGTGCTGCTGTTTGTTCTTTGTGGATTGTGTGTATGACACAGGTAAGAGGAGAGATTCCTCACTTCTCTGAGCAAGACCAACGAACTCTCAGGAGGTTGAGAAGAGAAGCTAGAGGAAAAGGTGTTGTTGGAGAAGAAGAAGTCTCTGAGGAAGAAGAGTATCACGAAATGGAAGGGAATCACTCAAACTTGAATGCAACAGGGGGAGTAGCTAACAATAACCCCCCTCAAAGAAGAGTCCTAGCCTCTTACACTTTTGCAAATCCAAGACACTGTGGGAGCAGCATTCTCACTCCCAATGTCAATGCGAACAACTTTGAGTTGAAGCCACAACTCATTACACTTGTCCAGAACAATTGTTCCTATGGAGGAAGTCCACTGGAGGATCCAAACCAGCACCTATCTACCTTTTTGAGGATTTGCGACACTGTTAAATCTAATGGTGTGAATCCTGAAACTTACAAACTTCTGCTGTTCCCATTCTCACTACGGGACAAGGCTGCACAATGGCTTGAGACTTTTCCCCAAGGAAGTATTACTAGTTGGGATGATTTGGTGACTAAATTTCTAGCCAAATTCTATCCACCCCAAAGGATCATCAGGCTAAAAACCGAGGTGCAGACATTCACTCAATTAGATGCTGAATCCTTGTATGAAGCATGGGAGAGGTACAAAGCTCTAATCAGAAAGTGTCCCCCAGAAATGTTCAATGAATGGGACGTGTTGCAGAATTTCTATGAAGGCTTAACACTGAAATCTCAAGAGGCATTAGATCACTCTGCTGGAGGTTCATTGCAACTGATGAAAATCGCTGAAGAAGCCCAGAATCTTGTGGACATGGTGGCTAATAACCAATACTTCTTTGCTCATCAAAGAACCCGTCAACCATCACAGAGAAAGGGGTACTAGAATTGGAAGGAGTGGACTCCATTTTGGCTCAAAACAAGATGATGCAACAGCAAATTCAACAACAGTTTGAGCAGATGGCCAAGAGAATTGACAGCCTTCAAGTGGCAGCTGTGAACATAAGCCAACCATCAACCATATAGGTTCAAAATGAAGAAAATCAAAAAGAACAACAACAGGAGCAAGTGCAATACATGCATAACCAAAACTCTAGACAAAATAAAGTTTATGGTGATACCTACAATCCTTCCTGGAAAAACCACCCCAACCTTAGATGGGGAGACAACCATAACCAAAGCCAACAGCCATGGTAAAGAAACACAACCCAAAATAACCCAAGGAACAACCAGCAAAACAACAACCAAAATTCATTCAGAAAATCACAAAACACTTACCCCAACTCTAACCATTATCAAACCCATAACCAGCCCATCAACCAAAATTTTCATCATCCACCACCCACATCTCACAACTAACCACAAGCATCACCAGAATCTCAAAGAATCACCAACCTGAAAACCTTGATAGACAAAATATGGAAACACCAAGAAATGACGGCCAAGAATCAAGAAGCCTCCATAAAGAACATGGAAAGACAAATTGGCCAGCTCTTTAAACACCTTGCAACAGAGAAACCATCAAGTTCCCTGCCAAGTGACACAATTCCAAATCCCAAGGAAGAATGCAAGGAGATACAGCTAAGGAGTGGAAAAATCCTGGTGAAAAATGAAGAAGCTACCAAGAAGCCAAAGGAAAGTGACGAGAAACAAGATGAAGGAGAGAAAACCAATGATGAAGATGCAACAGCAAGCAAGCAACCTCAGAATCAGCCCCAAGAAAAGGAAGATCAGCCACAAAAATCAAGGAAAGAGAAGGAAGCAATGGGAGAGTCAACAAAGGAACAAAGGCAGGGAGTAAACTTCACACCTCTATTGCCCTACCCTCAAAGGTTCAGCAAGGAGACTAAGGACCAACACTTTCCTAAATTTCTTGAAATTTTCAAGAAATTAGAGATAAACATTCCACTGGCTGAAGCATTGGAACAGATGCCCCTGTATGCAAAATTCTTGAAAGAGCTTATCAACAAGAAGAGGAGTTGGCAAGAAAAGGAGACTGTAATGCTCACTGAAGAATGTAGTGCTGTGATTCAAGGATGTATCCCACCAAAGCTCAAAGATCCAGGGAGCTTTGTAGTTTTATGCACCATAGGCAAAATGACCTTAGACAAAGCTCTCTGTGACCTTGGTGCTAGCATTAATCTAATGCCGTTATCAATGATGAGAAAGCTTGCTATAGAAGAACTCAAACCTACTAGGATGTCTTTGGTGACGGCTGACAGATCAATCAAGACACCCAATGGCATTGTGGAAAACTTGTTAGTAAAGGTTGGGGAGTTTATCTTCCCTACAGACTTTGTAATTCTGGATACAGAGGAAGAAGGAAACAATTCAATCATCTTGGGAAGACCATTCCTAGCCACGGCCAGAGCCATTATTGTTGTAGAGAAGGGAGAAATGATTTTCAGGGTGCATAATGAACAAATGGTCATCAATGTCTTCAAATCAATGCAACACCCCCCTGAACAAGAAAACTACATGAAGGTGGATATGATAGAAAGTCTGGTGGAGGAAATGTTAGAAGCCAATTGTCATGAGCAACAGGAAGAAGAAGTGGTAGAAATTTCCAGTGAAGACAAGGAGAAAGAGAAGCCAAAACAGGAGTTGAAGCCTCTTCCTCCTCACCTCAAATATGTATTCTTGGGGAAAGAAGAGACCCTACCAGTAATCATTAATTCCTCCTTAGATATGGAAGAAGAGACAAGGCTGATTGAGGTGTTGAAAGCCCACAAAACAGCCTTGGGTTGGACAATTGAGGATATCAAAGGCATTACCCCAGCCATTTGTATGCATAAAATTTTGCTGGAAGAAAAATCAAAGCCTGTGGTTCAACCCCAAAGAAGACTCAACCCAGCCATGAAGGAGGTGGTTCAAAAAGAAGTCAGGAAGTTATGGAATGCTGGAATAATTTTTCCAATCTCTGACAGCTCATGGGTGAGCCCGGTTCAAGTTGTACCAAAAAAAGGAGGGATGACGGTCATCACCAATGAGAAGAATGAGTTGATCCCTACCAGAACAGTGACTGGGTGGAGGATGTGCATAGACTATAGAAGATTGAATGATGCCACAAGGAAAGGTCATTTTCCTCTCCCATTCATTGATCAGATGCTGGAAAGATTGGTCGGCCATGCCTATTATTGCTTCTTGGATGGGTATTCCGGGTACAATCAAATCATGGTGGATCCCAAAGACCAAGAGAAGACTGCCTTCACATGTCCATTTGGAGTTTTTGCATACAGGAAGATGCCTTTTGGGCTATGCAACGCCCCAGCCACGTTTCAAAGGTGTATGCTTTTCATTTTCTCTGATATGGTTGAAAAAATTTTAGAAGTCTTCATGGATGATTTTTTTGTCTTTGGCAATTCATTTAATACTTGTTTGCATCATTTAACTCTTGTTTTGAAAAGATGCCAAGAAACTAACTTGGTCTTGAATTGGGAAAAATGCCATTTCATGGTTCCTGAAGGGATAGTTCTTGGGCATAAAGTGTCATGCAAAGGTATAGAAGTTGATAAAGCAAAAATAGAAATTATTGAAAAACTTCCTATACCCATTAAAGTGAAAGCAGTAAGGAGTTTTCTTGGGCATGCTGGTTTCTACAGAAGGTTCATCAAAGATTTCTCAAAAATAGCAAAGCCATTGAGCAATTTGCTAGTGATTGACAACCCTTTCATCTTTGATGGCAACTGTAAGCATGCCTTTGAAACCTTAAAGAGAAAACTCATCACAGCACCAATCATCACACCTCTTGATTGGAACTTACCTTTTGAACTTATGTGTGATGCAAGTGACCTTGCTATTGGTGCTGTGCTGGGACAAAAGAAAGATAAATTGCACCATGTCATATATTATGCCAGCAAAGTGTTAAATGAAACACAGAGAAATTATACCACCATTGAGAAAGAACTTTTGGCAATTTTTTATGCATTTGATAAGTTTAGGCAATACTTGATTGGCTCAAAAGTAATAGTGTACACTGACCATGCCGCTCTCAAGTATTTAATGTCTAAACAGGATTCAAAGCCAAGGCTTATTAGGTGGGTGCTGCTGCTACAAGAGTTTGATATTGAAGTAAGAGATAGGAAGGAAAGTGAAAATCAAGTGGCAGATCATTTATCAAGAGTACCACAAGAAGCCTATCAAGATAGACCACAACAAGTAAATGAGAATTTCCCTGATGAGCATCTGTTCCAAATTCAACAAGCACCTTGGTTTGCTGACATAGCAAATTACAAAGTAGGAAGGAAGATACCTCAAGAATTCTCTAAGCAACAAGTGAAAAAGTTACTCAATGAAGCAAGGAAGTTCTTGTGGGACGAACCCTTCTTATTCAAGAGGTGCTCTGACGGAATGATTAGGAGGTGTGTCCATGAAAATGAAATGAAGGACATATTGTGGCATTGTCATGGTTCAGCATATGGCGGACACTTTGGACCAGAGAGAACAGCTGCAAAAATACTACAAAGCGGTTTCTATTGGCCAACTATCTTCAAGGATGCCAGAGAGTTTGTTCATCAATGCAATGAATGCCAAAGAGCTGGAGGATTGACAAAAAGGAATGAGATGCCTCAAAATTTCATCTTGGAAGTTGAGCTATTTGACCTATGGGGTATTGATTTTATGGGACATTTTCCCCCTTCTTACTCTTTCAGATACATCTTGGTGGCAATGGAGTATGTCTCAAAGTGGGTGGAAGCCATAGCCACAACCACTTGTGATGCACAGATTGTCCTCCAATTCCTTAAAAAGCATATTTTCACCAGATATGGAGTACCCAAGGGTCTTGTCAGCGATGGTGGTGGCCACATCTGCAACAAACAAATGGAGAAGCTCCTCCACAAATATGGAGTAATCCATAAAGTAGCCACACCATACCATCCTCAGACTAATGGCCAGGCTGAACTAGCAAATAGAGAGTTGAAGAGAATTTTGGAAAAAACAGTGGGAAGCACAAGGAAAGATTGGGCCAGGAAGTTAGAAGATGCATTCTGGGCATATAGGACAGCTTTCAAAACTCCCAGTGGAAAGTCTCCATTTCAGCTATTATATGGAAAATCTTGTCACCTCCCTGTAGAGCTTGAACACAAAGCTTTTTGGGCCACTAAACTCCTCAACCTTGATTCCGAAGCAACAGGGGAGAAAAGGTTGTTGCAGCTAAATGAGCTGGATGAATTTAGGCTAGAAGCCTATGAAAATGCCAAGATATATAAAGAAAAAGCCAAGAGGTGGCATGACAGGAAGATCTTGAAGAAAGAATTCAAACCTGGGCAGCAAGTACTCTTGTACAACTCACGACTCAAGATATTCCCTGGCAAGCTTAAATCTAAGTGGACTGGTCCATATTTGGTAACTAAGGTTTTTCCTTATGGGAGTATTGAATTGCTAGATGAAGCAACAAAGAGTCAATTCACAGCAAATGGTCACAGAGCAAAACTATACTTAGGAGGACAATGGGACAAGGAAAAAGAGGTTCAGAGCCTACAGCCCTCTTGAAGCAAAAATGAAAGATGTCAAGCTAGTGACAATAAAGAAGCGCTTGTTGGGAGGCAACCCAACCTGAGGTAGTTTTCTTTTCATAGCTTTTTCAATAAAAATGTTGAATAACTGGTATGCATTGCAAGGAGCTAAGTTTGGTGTTGCACACCAAAACAATTCAAGAGAGAATGAAGGATTCTAAGTTTGGTGTTCCACCAAAACCTCATTCTCACTTCCTGCACAATACTAGCTCCAAGCAATCAAACAGATTATTCAACTACTTAACCACTTTCTAGATTTAACTCCATAACCTTTAGCAAGGACACAAGATTTTACAAATAGTTAACCCGTTGCATCAGAGGAAGTGGCAAGGAATTAAGTTTGGTGTTCCCACATCAAATTAAACCCAAAAGCCACATTCGATTCGTGTATATTAACCAGTCACCTAAGGGCTTGAGAAGCAAGCAACCTTTGAGAATTATGCAGGGAACTCATAACTCAAAAGGAGCACAATAGAAGGAAGGACTAGAGGACTGCAAACCAATAGGTTGTATCTATACTTAACTCTTGCTGTTAAGAGACGCTTTGACTCATGTCTTGCTAAAGTATTCATTTAGTACAAGTAGAATCACTCTTTGCAACAAGTAAGCTAGCCTAAGTGTGTGCTTGTATGTTTACTCTCACTTAACTAAATGCATGCTCTGTCCCCTGTATCTTTTTAATTCAATAAAAGAAATGTTTAGAACATGAAGTAAGATAGTTCATTGCTAGCTAGAAGTCAAATACCAGTAAGTGGTGGCATGTATGTATGATTGTGTAGTAGCTCACTTTTAGTGAATAAAAGGACTAGACTGTTATCCTTCTAAGTAGAAAATAGCTCACTGTCTATGAATCTCAATCAAATAAAAGTCCTTGGTTAAAAAGAAAAACAAAAAGAGAAAAGAAAAAGACAAAGGTGACAGCAAAAAAAAAAGAAAAAAAAAAGAGAAATAAAGCTAGACACCAATAGCTTGAACCTTGGAATATATGCCTGTGGTGTCTTTGTACTAGGATCTGCTTGGATTATTAAGTTCTTTGGAGTGCATCAACACTTGGTAACTTGGGTTAACTAACCCGGGATTATCAACTGAAAGTTCACTATCAAGAGCAACCTAACTACAAGGCATTTAGTAACCTAAAGAGGTGCTGGGCATCAATGTTCTAAGAAGGAATGTAAGCCAAGTGTCTATAGTGAATAATGTGTCAATCATAAATAAAGAAAGGAGCTTGTTACACATGACATTGAATTAAAGCTTATAGAAAAAAATAGTAACCAAGGACAAAGGAATAATGAGAGATCATAGCAGTGTGTTGCTTGATACTTGGAGGAAACTTACTAGGCCTAAATGTCAAATAAGAAGTGAGTAGTTGCATATCTGCATACAATCCCATGAGCTACCAATAATACTCTGCTTGCATGAACATCCTCTTCTATTTTCATTCTTTCTTCTTAATAAATTCTTTTCTTGCTTGGGGACAAGCAAGTTTTAAGTTTGGTGTTGTGATGACAAGTCATCTTAGCCTAGTTTCACTAGTCTTTTCCTTTGTTTTCAATAGATTTTATGCACTTTCTTGAGCCATAAGCAAGCCATTTGGGTAGAATTTCATGTTTCCTTTGATTCAATCAACCATGGATGGATTGATGCATTTTTATGAGTTTTTATGTCATAATTGCTTAAATTTCAAGAAGAAGAAAAAATATCATGATTATAGCATAGCTTTGATGTTTTTGGTTGATTGATGATAGGTGAAAAGAGCTTTGAAGAAGGATGAAGAAAGAAGGAATGACAAAGAGCAAGAGAGGACAAAAAGCTTGAGCTAAAGCTTGCCTCAAGCTTTAGCTCAAACATGAGGAAGAGCTTGCAACATTTCACCCAGGGAGGACAAAAAGCTTGAGCTAAAGCTTGCCTCAAGCTTTAGCTCAAACGTTGGCGCCATTTTAGCAAGGAGGAGCACTTTGTTTGAAGCCTTGGATAAGCCAACGTTTGCGCCAACGTTTGTCTCAAATGTTGGGCCAAACGTTGGCCAAGAGAGATGCAATGAAGGAGCCACGTTTGAGCTCACGTTTGACCTCAAACGTTGAGCCAAACGTGGATGGCAGCAAAGAAAGGCAATCTGCTAAAAAAAGCTTGAGCCAAAGCTTGCCTCAAGCTTAAATGGTTCATGGCCCGGTTCACAAGTGGATCTCTTCCTAACACCAAGAGCAATCAACGGAGGCTACTATCAACCCAATTCCATCAAGGCCAAGGCCCAAAATTCAAGGCTTGAAGATCATTTGAAGAAAGTGTATAAATAGCTTAGAATTTAAGTTTTCGGGGAGCTTTCCTTTTGGAGTTTTTCTTTGAGTTTTGCTGGGTAGTTTTGGAAAGCTTTTGGTTTTGAGTTGTTTTGAGATTTTGAGTCTTGAGAAAGGAGAATTGAATTCTCTTCCTCTTAGTTTTCTTGTTTTCAATTTCATTTACACTTGTCTTGAGTCTTGGGTGTTGAGAATTGAAGGAATTCTGTTTCAATCTCACCTTGAGATCTCCCTCTGTTTTGATTTACTGCAACTTTTGGAAATTGAACTTTGAATTTACTTTTCTACATTGCTCTCTTCTTAAATTCTGCAATTGCTCTCTGAATTTGGATCTAGGAAGGCATTGAGATCTAGACTTAGTTATCTAGTCTCTTGGGTCCTGAGATCTGCCGGTTTCCACTTTCAATTCTTCTGTTGAATGCTTCTTCAAGCCAATTTATATTTTCTGTTTGAAACCTGCTGCAATTAAATTCATCTTTTATTTTCCTGTTTGTTGCAATTTACTTTTCTCTCGTTTAGTTTCCGCAATCCCAATTCCCAATTTCTTTTATAATTCAAGTAATTTACATTTCTTGCACTTTAAGTTTCAGTCATTTACATGTCTTTGCAATCTAAGTTTCTGCAATTTATATTACTTGCACTTTAAGATTCAGCTTCTTTACTTCCTGTTCTCTTTAATTTACTGCAATTTTCCCTCTCCTTTTTAAATTTCATGCAATTTAGCTTCTGCCGGATACAAATCACTCAAATCAACTTCTGTTTGCTTGACTAAATCAACTACTAAACTAAAATTGCTCAATCCTTCAATTCCTGTGGGATCGACCTCACTCCTGTGAGTTTTATTACTTGATGCGACCCGGTATACTTGCCGGTGAGTTTTGTGTCGGATCGTTTTCCGCACATCAGGTGTCTTGTTCGAATATAAATAGTGCCTTCAGTCGTCTTTGTTGCTCTTTCTCCATCAAAAGAGTCACAATTCAGCCGCCTAAAAATACAGAATACTTTAGTTAAAGAAGATCAAAAGAACTACAAGATTGAGACAATCTTTCGTCTAATTTCTAATTTCTACAAATAAAAATACCTTTCGTATTATGATATATTTTTGATAATTCAATATGGATGATCTGAATTAATAAAATTATTTATTCCAACAAGTAATATCAGAGTCATCTATAATTTAACCATCAAAAAATTCAATTTATTATTTTTTTAAATTAATATATGTATATGCGTACATCGTATACGTTTGGAATTTTTTGTGCCGTAAAATTATATACATATAATTTTTTAAACATCCTTACGTGGTTTGGTTTATTGCTACTGCATATATATAATTTACTATGTGCATGCATTATATATATGTATATATGCTATCATGGGTTAGTTCTCTCTATATATATACTCGTACTATTATGTATGTAAATTCGGAGACATCATCTTGTTATTTTTTGGCTATATACATTATTGTGTATTTGTGATGGATACCTCCTGTGTTAGTGTGTTTGGTTATTTCTTTTCTTTTTGAGACAATGCCCATAAAATTATTTTGAGAAATAAATATTGATGATTTATTTTAAAATATTTATAGAATATTATTAAATTATAATTATCTCATTTTTTTATTATGTGTATACCATTAATTTGATATAAAATTAATTGATTATCCTTTTAGGATATAAAGATTAATATATATATGTCACTTATACAAATATTAATTGATTCAGAAGGAGATTTATATTTAGCCAAATTAGATGTACATATCAATAATAAAAAAAAAATTTAATTATTACATAAGAAAACTAGTAACAATTTGGATTATTATACCATCTATTTTATAAAGATTTAGTTTTGAAATAAATTAATTGAACATTATGCTATCAAAGTAGCATCTTTTATTAAAATTGATTTATTCATAACATAAGGAATATGACGATATATAATTCATGCGAATATTGGTCAACCTAAAGGAAGGTCTATATTTGGCCGAATTATATACACATATTGATAGTAAATACATGTTTGGATAACTAATTAAGAATAAAGTAATACTTATTATTTATGCGGATAATAATCGGTCCAAAGGATGTTTATTGTTTGGCCAAATAATAAGCATTGCACACTTTTGTTTATTTTCTTTTAATTATGCGGTCAATAATCGGCCCAAAGGAAGGTTATTGTTTGGCCAATTAATAGAAAATATATGCGGTAATAAATAGGTTGCGAAGTTAAAGTTTCCATGCGCGCATTAAGTCGGTCCAAAGAAAGGATTAATGTGTAACAGGAATTTTGACAATATTTAATTACTGCAATGAGAGTATCACTTATAGTTAATTTTTCTATCCAAAGATTGAAAATTAACGTTGTTCTAGATATCTCAATATGAATTTTTTCCATTATTTAACTAACGGTTACTGCATGTTCTTTTTGTTCTAATTCAGAAACTATGACTTCAGCTACCAATGTTTCTGCACAAATTAGCAGTATTCCTATGCTGAATGATTAAAACTTTAAAGTTTGTAAGGATACCATAGAGATTGTCCTCGGTTGTTTAGATATGGATATAGCTCTTAGAGAGGAGAAACCCACTTCCACTCTAGAAAATCTCAATGAGGTTAAAATAGAGAAGTGGGAGAGATCCAATCGAATGAGCATTATGATCATGAAACGCTCAATTCCTAAGGCGTTTCAGGGTTCAATTACTGAGGATAAAGATGCCAACAGTTCCTGAAAGATGTTGAAAAATTCTTTGCTAAGAATGAAAAGGCGGAGGCAAGTAGCCTTTTGAGCAAACTTGTCTTCATGAGGTATAAAGTTAAAGGGAACATAAGGGAGTACATTATGAAAATGTCTCATCTTGCTTTAAAATTGAAAGTGCTAAAGTTAGAGTTGTCTGAAGATTGACTCGTGCATTTCATTTTGATCTCCCTTCCTGCACACTTTGGGTAATTCGAAGTGAGTTATAACACTTTGAAGGACACTTGGTCCTTAAATGAGCTTATATCTCACTATGTGCAAGAAGAAGAGAGGCTACAACAAGATAAGAGTGAAAGTGCTCATATGGCTTCATCTTCTCAGTATAAAAAAAAAGCGTGATACTACTGTGAATGTGCCTTCTCAGTAGAAAAAGACTAAAAAACAGGATCAAGTTTCAACCTGTTTCTTCTGTAACAAGGTGGAACACATGAAGAATGATTGTACCAAACATGTCACTTGGGGCGTAAAGAAGGGTATAATTCTTACTTTCGTTTATTCTGAGGCTAGTTTAAGTTATGCACCTGTTGATACTTAGTGGGTAGATTCTGCTACTACTACTCATGTAAGTGTTACTATGTAGGGTTGCCTGTGGAGCCGACCGCCAAGTGATACTGAAAGATACATCTTTGTGGCAGGCGGCAATATAGTTGTAGTCGAAGCTATAGAAACCTTCAGAGTATGTTCCACGAGTGGATTTTACTTGGATTTATTAGAGACATTTTATGTATCGTCATTTAGATGAAATTTAGTTTCTATTTCTCGTTTGGACAAATCAGGTTATTTTTGTTCGTTCGAAAATAATAAAGTCAGTCTCTTTTATAATTAGAATAATATTTGCTTTGGTCGTTTGGTGGATAATCTATATAGGCTTGATTTGAATTCCTATAATAATGAAATACTACAAACAAGTACAAAACAAAAACTAAATGAGAATTCAGCATCATTATGGCACAATCGCCTAGGTCACATCTCTAAACTGAGAATTTAGAGGATCTTGTCGAATGAAATTCTTGGACTCCTAAATTTGGCAGACTTTGAAGTCTGCATTGAGTGTATAAAGGGGAAAAGGACAAACAAAAGGAAATTAGGTGTCGAGAGAGCCAAAGATGTCTTAGAACTAATACATACTGATATATGTGGCCCATTCCCTACTGTTTCTTGAAATGGACAATGGTATTTTATTACGTTCATAGATGATTACTCTAGTTACGGGTATCTATATTTAATCCATGAAAAGTCCCAAGTCTTGGATATTTTCAAGTCTTTCAAAGTTGAAGTTGAACTTTAACTTGGGAAGAAAATTAAAGCTATAAAATCTTATCATGGTGGTGAATACCACAAAAAATATGATGGTTCAGGTGAGCAACGTTTCGGCTCTTTTGCTTTTTTCTTAGAGGAGTGTGGTATTATTTTGAATACACCATGCCAGGCAAACCTAGTATGAATGGTATTGCTGAGCGTAGGAACCGAACTCTTAAGGAAATGGTGAGAAGTATGATTAGTCATTCTTCCTTACTTGAATCACTTTGGGGAGAAGTCTTAAAGATCGTAGTGTATATTCTTAATAGGGTGCCAAGCAAAGTAGTTAGCAAAATTCCTTATGAAATTTGGACTAGAAAAAGGCCCAGTATAAAGCATTTGCATGTTTGGGGATGTCCAGCTGAGGCACGACCTTATAGGCCGCATGAAAGAAAATTGGATTCAAGAAAAATTAGTTGCTACTTTGTTGGTTACGCTCGCGTTTATGGGGGTACAAATTTTACAATCCTGCATCAAGATCTATTTTTGAAACGAAAAATGCGAGATTTCTTGAGGATGTTGAATTTTGGGGGGAAGAAAATATTAGGAATGTTACTTTTTATGAGGATTCTATAACTGACAATTATCAGGTCTTTGTACCTATTATTGTTCAAGATACAATTATAGTATAAGAGCATGATGAGAATCCTACTGTAGATCCAATTACAGTACAAGAGAATAATGAAAATATTGTTGTTGCTCAAGATACTGCTACAGCACAGGAAAATAATGAGAATTCTCCTAAATCCCAACCCATATAGCAAGCTCAACAACCTCAAGAAGTACTATTAAGGAGATCCAACAGAAAAAAGGAGAAAATTCATCTATGATCTCAAACAAGCTTCTCGTCAATGGTATCACAAATTTAAGGCATTACCTCATATGGTTTTGAGGTAAATATTATAGATGAATGTGTATATCGCAAATTCAATGGGAGTAAATACATTTTTTTTGTTTTATATATTAATGACATTCTATTTGCCAGTAACGATATAGGTTTGTTGCATGAAACTAAGAAATTTCTATCGAACAAATTCGAAATGAAAGATTTTGGTAATGCCTCTTTTGTATTAGGAATAAAGATACTAACAGATCGCTTTCAAGGTATTCTTGGATTATCACAAAAGAACTATATCAAAAAGATTTTAAGTAGATATGTCATGAAAAGTTGTAGACCAATGGACACACCCGTAACTAAAAGAGACAAGTTCAATCTCAAGCAATGCCCTAAAAATGACCTTGAGAGGACAACAATGCATGATAACCCTTATGCATTAGCACTAGGGAGCTTAATGTATGCTTAAGTCTGCCTACTCCCCGATATATCATTCTTAGTAGGAGTGTTGGGTAGATACTTGAGCAATCATAGCATGGATCATTGGATAGTTGTTAAATGCGTAATGCGTTATCTAAAGAGAACAAAGGATTACATGCTTACTTATCGGAAATCAGAAAATTTGGAGATAATTAGGTCCTCTAATTCCGATTTCATGTCATATGGTTGCGAAACTTTGTCACTAAACTTCATATAATAGATGACATTGAAAGGTCATTAAAGATATTTTGTGATAATAAGTCACCAGTACTATACTTTAACAATAAGAGCTTGACAAAATCGAAGCATACAGATATCAAGTTCTTAGTTGTCAAAGAAAAAGTTTAAGAAAAACATATTTTCATAGGACATATAGGAATAGAGTATATGCTAGCAGACTTATTAACCAAGGAATTGAACTCTAAAGTCTTTTATGAGCACACTGCTCGGATGGGTGTCAATATTTGTGATACCTTGATTTAGTGGGAGTTTATTTTATACTATATGTCCTACGACAGATAATTGAATTATTTTTCTGCAGAATTAAGTTGATGATTTATTTCATGTTATGTGAAATGTTCATTTTGCAAAATTTGTTTGTGTTTGATTTCAATAAAGTTTTAAGGTTGGACCAGCTGGAAATAGACATGCATGATATCACTTGGCATGTAATTTCCATATTACTCATCCAAATTTGATCTTTGTCGTTAAGTATATTAGGATGGTGATTGTCATGGTTCAGTCATGACATTAATGTGATAAAAGCTGTGATAGTTCCATATCTAATATATGAGACGGACCAGATTGTTAAAGTAATAAAAGAAATAGCATTCAGATGCGTACACAAAGTTTGTAAGATGTGATTATGTTAAGAAAAAATATATGTATATCCCAAATGGGAGATTGTTAGGAAATTATTTTAAATTTCTAATTTGTGTGTGGGCAATACATATATTTAATTATAATCACAGATTATACTATTTTAAATTAAATGATTTATATAATGATAATCTCATTTATTGTTTTAAATGCTAAATTGAATAAGTCATTATTAATTTTGATTTGAAATTAAATGAGAATAAAACCGGATATTATCTTTTGTTCTTTAGATAATTATCTTTTAGATTTTAGATATATTATCTTTTGGACTTTAAATACTATTTTATTTGGGTTTTAGGGTTTAATGGGTACTGTTCATACCCTGGGTCAAGCTGTCCGACCCAGGATGTTTAGCAACAAGCCGACCGACCTCTTCAGGTCAGACTATCCGACCTCTTATCAAAGAGCTCGGCCAAATGCCCGACCTCTTCTCAAAGAGCTCGGCCAAATCGCCAAAGGAGCCCAAAGTAGGCCCAATACGAAGGAACACAGCCCAATCTAAAGGCAGCCAAGGCCCAGAAAGATAAAGGCGGTTCCCTTGAAGATGACCTCACTTAAAGATAAGATAAAGATAAGATAAGATAACTAA
Organism: Arachis stenosperma; assembly: GCF_014773155.1. NCBI lineage: Eukaryota > Viridiplantae > Streptophyta > Magnoliopsida > Fabales > Fabaceae > Arachis > Arachis stenosperma. The sequence goes on along the minus strand of NC_080383.1, from coordinate 30,448,615 downwards.
CTTATCTTATCTATAGGAGGCCACATCTCACCATTATAAATACACTGGAGCACCCAGGTATAACTCATACTCTGATTCTACTCAATATCTGCTTAATACCCTTGCTAACTTAAGCATCGGAGTCCCTTGCAGGTACCCCCCACCCTCCGGGGATGAAGGATCAGAACCATCACCAAGTCCAACAAGTCGGACACACCAGCTCCGGCCGCTGTACACCTGCCGGACATGTCGGCTCCGACCAACACAGAAGATCTCGACCGAGATCGACCTATAGTTTTAGGTAACCCTCGGAACATTGGCGCCGTTGCCGGGGAACCTGGAAGTCATCCCACCACCATGGTGGACAACCATGACAACGACCACGATTCAGATCTAGAGGATAGAATGCCGCATAAAAATGCAGACGCCACCCCCAAAAAGCACACCCCAAAACGGGGGAGATAAGTAACCTGCAAACACAGAAATCATGGAAGCACTACAAGCTCAACAAAACCGCCTCCAACAACTCGAAAAAGAAGACGAGCATCAACGGAAAGCCAAGAAGGACCTCCGAAGGGAAACTAGGCGACGCCGAGAGTTAAAAGATAAAGCTCTTAAAACTCGAAGCTGATCTCAAAACCGAGACGGCTCGATCCAGTCACGAAGATAGCCCCCACAAAGATCAAGACCCATTCACCAAAGAGATCATGAAAGCTAAACGTCCCAAAGGACTTCAAAGCTCCCAACATGACTCCGTACGACGGCACATCAGATCCAAGCTATCATCTTAGCAATTTCAGAAGCAGGATGTATCTCACGGAGGCCTCAGATGCAATCCGTTATTCTCCATCCAAAAGGACAAAGCCAAACACGCATCAAGCCTATTAGGGATCAAGCAAGGAGATCGAGAGAGCCTTCGCAACTACATGGAAAGATTCAACAAAACATGTCTGGACATACAAAGTCTACCAACAGAAGCAGCTATCAGGGGTCTCATCAATGGTCTACGAGAAGGACCTTTTAGCCACTCAATATCCAAGAAGCACCCAAACATCTTGGAACGAGGTACAGGAATGGGCAGAGAAGTACATCAACATGAAGGAAAACTCTCGACTAGGAGAGATCTCAAAAACCGAACATTCCTACTCCTCTCGGGATAAGGATAAAGAGTCCAAGAAAAAGAAGATCAACATGGAGAGAAGCCTAGAAAATACCACAATTACACCCCCTTCGGGTGTCTGTTGTGGATATCTACCGAGAAATATGCAACACTGAGAAGATCCCATCAACTCGCCCAATCAAAAACAAAAGAGGTCGGACGCGTTGAAGGTCCACCTCACACTAAAGAGGTCGGACGCGTTGAAGGTCCACCTTACACCAAAAAGGTTAGACAAAGTTAAAGGTCCACCTCACACCAAAGTGGTCGGACGAGTTGGAGGTCCACCTCACACCAAAGAGGTCGGACATGTTGAAGGTCCACCTCACACCAAAGAGGTCGGACAAGTCGAAGGTCAACCTCACACCAAAGAGGTCGGACAAGTCGAACGTCTCACACCAAAGAGGTCGAACGAGTTGAACGTCCACCTCACACCCCTGAGAGACATGTTCATGGAGGATTCGCAGGAGGAAGGATCTCTAAATCATCCCGCAAAGGACACCTCAAAGAGGTATATTAAGGAAGGGAGAGAGGTTTGAATAGGACTACGAGGTGCAAACAAGCCTTCCGGGATTTTGAAAATTCTTCGGGCAACCACCCATTCTTACCCAACCAAGGGAAAGTGAAAAGCTCATATTATACCTCGTAGTGGGAAGTCTGGCAATAGCCTCATCACTAGTTAAAGAAGACAAAAGTGGGCAACAATCCGTCTACTTCATCATCAAGGCCCTACAAGGGGCCGAACTAAACTATCAAGAGATAGAGCAGTTCGCCTACGCCCCCATACTCACCTCTCGATGACTCCACCCATACTTTCAAGCTCACACTATCAGAGTTCGGACCAACCAGCCTATCGAAGACATCCTACAAGAAAACAGACTTAGCAGGAAGGATTCTACAGTGGGCAGTCAAAATCGATCTTCAACATAAAGCTCAGACAGCCATCAAATCATAGTATTTGGCCGACTTCATTACAGAGTACACTGACACCCCGAAAACTCCTACAAAATGGAAACTCTACATGGATGACTCTTCAAACAAAACCGGGAGTGGTGCAGGTGTAATTATAGAAAAGCGATCAGGAAAGCCAAATCAAGCCAAATGACCAAGCTGAATACGAGGCACTACTGGCTGGTTTAAGGCTAGCCAAGAAGGTAGGAGCTTACCATGTCCAATGACTCACAAGTAGTCACCTCACAAATAGAAGGGAGCAACCAAGCTGAGGATCCCACCACAAAAATACCTCGGGTAATTCGGGAGACCCTGGACAAAACCAGAGAACAGCTCGGACAATTCAGGAGACCCTGGACAAAAATAGAAAATAGCTCGGACATTTCGGGGAATATGAAGTCTGACACATACCTCGGGAGCAGAATGCCCGAACTGATGCATTTTCAAAACTAGCCAACACCAAACCAGGGGGCAATAACAGAAGCCTCATCCATACCACATTACAAGACCACAACAAGGAAGGAAAACAAATCCTCTCCTTAGAGTCCGGCGACACCAGCTCATAATTCTTTTCCTCATCCCTATCCCTACAAATTCAGAGGAACCTCCTAAGTCGCACACAGTACTCAGGGTCAGCCACAGTAACACGCATTACAACTAGGGAATCTAGTCAATCAGACATGCCGACCAGGATCTTAGTAGACATCTCAGCAATATTTTTTCAAGAAGACATAGGTCAACCATGAGGTTATTACCAAACAACTCGGACAAATAATGGAAACAACTCGGACAATAATAGCAAAACATCAAGTGTCAGATACAATAGTAAAAGGAAAATCCCAAGACTCACACGAAAGTCCAGGGGCACCCTTTGGAGGCAACAAACAGGGCAAGAACACAGAGAAGAGAAGCCGATAATCTATACCCAAACAGTCCGAACACCTCTCAAACAAAAGGTCAAAACAAAAGCTAGAACTTTTTGTACAAAGGGAGTCAGGCAATAATGAAAAGAAACAGGAACAACAACCAAATCCTAAGCAAAGCACACATTCTCCTCAAAGGCGAATATGCAAACTTTTTGCAGAAAGAACCAAAGTTCTTCAGATCAAAAGGGAGCTTGGGCTGAAGAGCTCCCACAAGTTCTATGGGCATATCGGACAATTCCACACTTCACCACGGGGGAATTACCCTTCCGATTGACTCGCGGAGTGGAGGCAATGATCCCAGTAGAGATCGAAGAAAGATCCCCCAGAATGATCCTCTACAATAAAGAGGTCAACTCCCAAATCCAAAGGAAAGAGCTCGACCTACTCCCAGAAGTCTGAGAAAGAGCTCAGATCAGGGAAGAAGCGTTAAAACGTCACATGGCCTCAAGGTGCAAATGAAAGGTAGTACAGAGAAGCTTCACCAATAATGACCTCATCCCAATCCGAAATGATATCAGAACAAGTCGACCGGAAGAAGGGAAAGCTAGCAGCTAAATGGAAAAGACCCTGCAAAGTCACAAAAGTACTGGGGAAAGGCCACCACAAAGTGTCCGACCTCAAGGGGCGAGAGTTACCAAGGTCATGGCATGCCTGCAAAAGGCGCCAGGCCAAGATCTAAAAGATTGCCCGACCTAGAAGGGTAAGCACTAACATGCACACACTCTTATTCATATCTTCATTTTATTGTTTAAAAGTTCACAGATTCCCTAAAAAGTTTCCTACCAAGACGTCCGATTACGACAGGTCGGCAAGGTGAAAAACAAATTCACCGCCCGATCACGAAAAAGTCGGCAAGATGAAAACCAAATTCATCGTCCGATTACAAAGCGACAGGTCGGCAAGGTGAAAACCAACTTCACCGCCCGACCACGATGAAAACCGAATTCATCGTTTGATTACGACAAAGGTCGGCAAGGTGAAAACCAAATTCACCGCCCGATCATGAAAAAGTCTCCAAGGTGAAAACCAACTTCACCGCCCGACCACGATGAAAACCGAATTCATCATTTGATTTCGACAAAGTGAAAACAAAATTCACTGCTATACCAAGACGCATTAATTTGAAACGCAAATTTCACTGCCGGATCACGACAAGGTTGGCGGGGTGAAAACCAAATTCACCGCCCGATCATGATAAAAGTCGGCAAAGATGAAACCAGAATTCATCACCCGATTTCGACAAGGTCGGCAAAAAAGTGAAAGCAGAGTTCATCGCCCGATTATAAAGTAACATATCGGCAGAAAGTGGAAAACAATTTCACTGCACGATCACGATAAAGACAACCGTCCGATAAAGGTGAAAACGCGATTCACCCAAAGGACGATCTAGAGATGACAACCACTTTCTACAAATCGGCAAAGATGAACACAGAATAATGTAAGAAGTTATCGAAAGTGATCTAAAAAAGAACCTGACGAGGTCTTACGGATCGCTAAAATAATAACTTAAGGACTGGTCGAACGTTAAGAAGTCGAACCAAGTCAACCCAAGTTATAAGTAAACCCTGGAAAGAGGTCTGGCCAACCCTATTAAAGAGGATTACTTTAACTTAGAAGGGCCTGACATAACAAAGTCAGCCCAAAACAAAAAGTTATACAAGTAGTCCCTGAAAGAGATCTGACAAAGATCCAAGAAAGAGGACTACAAAAAATAACTTAAAGGAGACCGACATAACCAAGTTGGACTCCTACCACTAAAAAGTTATACAAGTAGTCCCTAAAAGAGATCTGACAAAGATCCAAGAAAGAGGACTACAAAAAAAAATAACTTAAAGGAGACCGACATAACCAAGTCGGACTCCTACCACTAAAAAGTTATCAAAGTAATCCCTGAAAGAGACCTGAGCAAAGGTCCAAGAAAGAGGATTACAGAAATAACTAAGGAGAGCCCGACATGACAAAGTCGGCCCAAACGACGAAAGAGTTATAAAAGTAATCCCTGAAAGAGACCTGAACAAAGTCCAAAAAAGAGGATTACAGAAATAACTCAGGAGAGCCCCGACAAGAGAAAGTCAGACCAGCAAAAGCTAAAAGCTTGGACCGATAAGAGAAAGTCGGACCAACAAAAGCTAAAAGAAGGGTCGACAGAAGAAGTCGGACCAATGACAGCTACAGCTTGGACTGACAAGAAGAAATCGGACCAACGAAAGCTACAGCTCGGACCGACAAAAAGAAGTCGGACCAACGAAAAACGTGCACTAAAATGGACATAGCTCCATCCAAAAAGCCACGGCTCCACGACAAGGCTATCAAAATTGTTCAAAATGACTAAAAAGTGTTCTACAAAAACACTAAAAGGTCGTCAGACAAATTAGCCCCAAGGACCACTTCGACCAAGCAGAAAGTGGACAAAATCAGAGGTGATCAAAAGAGGTCGGACAACAAAGTACCGTCCTCTACAAAGATCCACAAAAACGGACAAAGACATCTCGCAAACGGCCAGAGGAAGGCCAGGAATGTTTTGCTAATAGGTACGAAGTCTTGAAAAAAGACTCTACTTAAAAAGCAAAAAGCTTAGCCTCAAAGATAGGGCTAAAAAGTCATCCAAACAAACTATAAAAAGGTTCCCCATCGGAACACTACCTAAAAAGTTGTTGGATTATGACTAAAAAGCCCAAACAGCGAAGACAAACAAGTTGGAAGAAGGCTGAAAAGTCCCCTCAACAAAGTAAAAGGGGCAATACCAGACTCGCACAAGGAGAAACTACTCAAAAATCGACCAAAGTCAGGATGCTTGAGCACAACTTCCCTGAAGAGATCGAAACTCTGAAAGCACGGTCTCACGGAAAAATCCAAACTCAAGCAGGGGCAAAGTCATACAGGTCGACGTCAGCTAAGAAGAGGCACAAGTACGATCTCAAAAAAGAACAAGCCAAAAGGTTGGGAAACAACTTAAGGCTCAAATGTGCTTAGCCAAAAGAGATACAACTCCACTCAAAGAAGGCACAAATCTCAAACAGGGCTACGAACGTCATCCGAGACTAAAAAAGGTTCTATATAAAGAACACTAAAAAGTCATTGGACAAATCACTAAAAGCCCGGATATCAAGCCACAAGGATAGCTTCGCCAAAACAGAGGGTTGTCAACACAAACTTAAAAGCAAGGCGTGATCCAGAAGGCAAGGGTAGAAAACCCACACTACCACTCAACAGAGGTTGGATTGTGGAAGTACCAAACCTCTAGAAAATCTACAAAGATTGCAAAGTAGTGAAAAAACAAGCCAGACAGATGCTTGAGCACGACTTCCAAAGAGATCGAAGCTCTGAAAAGCATGATCTCACGGAAAGATCGAACTCAAGCAGGGGCACTATTCATACCCTGGGTCAAGCTGTCCGACCCAGGATGTTTAGCAACAAGCCGACCGACCTCTTCAGGTCAGACTATCCGACCTCTTATCAAAGAGCTCGGCCAAATGCCCGACCTCTTCTCAAAGAGCTCGGCCAAATCGCCAGAGGAGCCCAAAGTAGGCCCAAAACGAAAGAACACAGCCCAATCTAAAGGCAGCCAAAGCCCAGAAAGATAAAGGCGGTTCCCTTGAAGATGACCTCACTTAAAGATAAGATAAAGATAAGATAAGATAACTAACTTATCTTATCTACAAGAGGCCACATCTCACCATTATAAATACACTGGAGCACCCAAGTATAACTCATACTCTGATTCTACTCAATATTTGCTTAATACCCTTGCTAACTTAAGCATCGGAGTCCCTTGCAGGTACCCCCCACCCTCCGGGGATGAAGGATCAGAACCATCACCAAGTCCAACAAGTCGGACACACCAGCTCCGGCCGCTGTACACCTGCCGGACACGTTGGCTCTGACCAACACAGAAGATCTCGACCGAGATCGACCTATAGTTTTAGGTAACCCTCGGAACAGGTACTATGCTCAAATATAAATAGTGCCTTCAGGGTTTCGGTCCCTAATATACCAAAAGGCGTCTTTGTTGCTCTTTTCCGATCAAAAGAGTCACAATTCAGCCGCCTATGAATACAGAAGGCTTTGATTGAGGAAAATCAAAAGAACCACAAAATTGAGATAATCTTTTCGTCTAATTTCTAATTTCTACTAGTAAAGGTACGCTTCCGTATTATCATATATTTTTTTTATTCAATTCGGATGATTTGGGTTAATAAAATTTTAAATTTCACTAAATTGAATTGGTTTTTCAAATTTCCTAATGCAAATCACGTTGGTTTCTCATATCACTTTAGACAAAGACGAATGTGGTTGACTTTGGTAAATTTGGAAAATTAATTTGATTTAGTAAAAATTTAGAAGATTAGTTTAACTGACGAGTGAAATCTGAAGAACCAATTTGACTATTTAAATGATAAATAACTATGAAAAACTATTAGTTTTTAGGATAGCATTTCACTACTTTTGACCATTGCATCTACTAACATGTCATGGCTTCTAATTTCCAACTTTCCATCCTATGTTTTTTGAATGGATCTTTCTAAATGGAAGTTATGGTATATTTTTGTGCTATAGTGAAGGCAATGCTAATGGCACTATAGCATTTTAGGAAGTCATGTATATAGGTTATGTTGGATTGTGCTTTTTTTTTCTTTTTCTTTTTTCTTTCTGATGATTTTGTATAGTTTTTCACTCTTCAAGCTATAAGATTGAACAAAGGTATCTTTATGCCTTTTTTGGGGGTCTGACTCTGCTTATATCTTAATTTTAATTTTGATTTTTTTTAGATCTTACATTGCACACACTCACACACACTCACACACACTAGAAAGGATTCTATATTTAACTCATGAGATTTTGAGTTTACTTTGTGTAAAATCTTGGAGCTCTGTTTCTATTCATTAGTTAATTACTGATAGTTCATTCATATAACAGAAAGACCCAAGATATAATTTGAGAGAAATACTAGTCTAATCAGTGATTAATTCAGCATAAGTTTGCTACATAACCCAATTTTTTCTTTCAGAAAGAGTTATTAGTACTTTAGTAGTACAGATGATAGTTCATTCTTATTCTCGCTGATTTAATTCTTTTTTGCTTTTTTTTACAATACTCAAGACAAATTTATTTAAACCAAATTTGTAGAAGCAATTATAAAATCAGATATAGTGTGTGTTTGAATTACAGTTTGCAAAAGAAAGTTTGTATAAAATTGATTTTGATGAAAAGTAAGTTTGTAACATGATTTATATTTGACAATTTTTATATCAAAATAAATTATAGTAAAATAAATGTTATTTAAATTATACTATTCAAAATTACTTTTAGATGAAAAATTAATAAAAAGACATCAATTTAAATATTTTTTTATATTATTCTATCATTTTAATTTAGATATTTAAATATTATTAATTAATTTTATAATAAAATTAATATTTACTTACTAAATTAAAGTAATAAATGAAAGTTAACAAAATATATTTTATATTAAAAATAAAAAATTATATTTTATTATCTATGAATAATTTTGATTTCTTTTTAAATAGGATCATAATCTATATTATAAAAAATTATAATAAAACATAATATACGAGCATTATAATTATAAATTTTACATAACCGAATAAAAAATAAAAAAATTTCAACCAAAACAAAAATATTAGACATAAAGAACAGTAAATGATAAAAAAATTAATATGAACAAAAAAACAATAAAAATTACAAAAAATAACAATATATATGAAAAATCAAAACATTAACAAAAATAATATAAACATTATTTATCATATAAATAAAATAAATATAATAAAAAATAAAAATATAAAAGACAGTACTATAAATTTTATATTGTCAAACAAAAAAAATATTTTATAATTTTTTTGTACTATTAGTCTTCTTTAATTTAGTATTATTTTAAACTATAAATTTTTATTATTTATGATTCTATTATTACTTATATTTAATTTTTTATTTATTTTATCCTTTTTGATAGGATCAATTCATATTATACAAATTTTGATAATAGGGTTGTTTAGTGCTTTGTTAGGATTCTTTTTACCTTTAACATAGTTTGGTCTCTGTCGTCAACACTGCTCCTCAGCGTTACGGTAACCACTCATAATCTTTTAACCTGAATTTCAAACAACCTTTTGGCAGACTGATCCTCGTGGCAGATGACAACAGAAGACATGGGAGAAAGTCCAAAGAAGAAGGTAGAAATAATGGAAGTGCAATCCACTTGAGAAAGGAAGACATTGCCTTTGGAGTACATGCCTACAATAATAGTTTACTCGGCACTATTTGCTGATAAGGCCTTTTCCAAAGGTACTGTAGACAGTGCTCTCAGAGCAATATGGCGCCACCCTGACGGATTCAGAACTGTAGAAAAAGAGGTAACCATTTTCAGTTCTTTTTTGATAAAGAGTTAGATGTAAAAAGAATAGAAAGAGGATCTCCTTGCCTTTTTAAAGATTTTATCCTCCATGTTCAAAGGTGGACAGAAGAGGAGAATGAAGAGAAGACTTAAATTTCTGGCTTTTCAGTTTGGGCTCAATTCTGGGATCTGCCAAAAAGCTACAAAACCATTGAGGTTGGTAGGAGGATTTGGGAAAATATTGGCGAAGTGATGGATGTGGGTTTCTTTGACATGAAGGGGAAGGAATCCAGAATTGTGAAGGCAAAGGTGATGATTTCGGGAGATAATTTGGTGAAAGATAGCTTCAATATCATTGACCCGAATAATAAAACTATTGAAATCGGAGTGCGGTATGAGCGAATAGGTACTGTATGCACTTATTGTGCACACATTGGACATGAAGTTAAAACGTGTAATTTTTTTTATAAAAGACTCGCTGCAGGAGATTACAAAACAAAATGTTATAGGAGAATGGGTGAAGGCAGGCTAGGTTGGGATTAGAGTGACGCTAAAGGAGAGAAGCTCAGAACACTACTCAACTCCAAGAAAAAAACCACTCCCAGCTTGCTTTCTAGAAAGCTTTTCAAAGTTGAACATGGGAGGGCGGAATTCTAAAAAGATAGATAACCCAGTGCCAAATATGGAGAATGAAAAGACAGAGAACAATATGAATGTAGAAGTAACAAACCTTTCTATTACAAATTCTGACATGAAAACTAAAAAAGAAGCGGCTGTTGATGAAGATGTCATGCGATCAAAAAATTAAGCTGTAGAAGTGAAGATAAGAGGGCCAAGTAAATTGCCTTCAATTAAAAAATTGGCTAGATAGAATTTGAAAAAAAAACAGCCAGAATCAGGATAAAAAAAGAGAGCCTCTGAGGAAGATATGGGAGGAGATGCGAAGAAATTCTGTCCTAGCAGAAAAGAGACCATTAGAATGATGGTGGAGGATGCCAGCCTTCAATTGGCACCCAAAGAGATATGAAGGTCCTGAGCTGGAATTGTTGGGGTTTGGAAAGACCCTTGACAATCCAGAACTTGAAAGGGATCTGCCGATCTCACTCCCCCAAAATTGCGTTCATTTGTGAAACTAAGAACCAATTTTGACAGGTTGAGAGGAAGATAGGAGGTTGTGGCTTTAATGAATGGAGTTTGGTGAATCCAAATAGTACCACTGGAGGTTTGACACTAGCTTGGAGGGAAGAAACGGAAGTGGAAGTGATTTGAAAAGAGGTATACTTCATTGCAGCAAAAGTTACAGATTTAGCAATTAATAAGATATGGGTGTTGGATGGTGTGCACTTGAGTAACCTAGAACATACTAGGTTGTTACAGTTCAATGAACTTTCTTTTATAATCAACCAGATGCAAGAGGAGGTAGTGGTGATAAGGAATTTTAACGCCATTGTAAACCAACACGAAAATGAGGGAGGTAGTGACGAATTTCCTTCCTCTATTGCTGCGTTTACTGACTTTATTGATGGAAATGCACTCGTTGATTTGGGTATGATTGGGAGACCATTTACATGGACAGATAGAAGAAGGGGTCAAGAGCTTATCAAAGAACGCATTGACAGGGGGCTGACAAAAGAAGAGTGGCTGAATTTTTATCCTTCGGCAACAATTCATAGACTCTCTGAGAACAGCTCTGACCATGCCCCCCTCCTTTTAGATACTAATCCAATTTTGGAGAAGTCTAAAAGGAGGTTTAAATTTTAAGAGAGATGGTGTAGTCAAGTGGACGTTAGAGATATTATTACAAGGACTTGGAGGACGGAAGTAGAGGTCTTGGCTATGTTTATTTTGGCACAAAAACTAAAAATATGTAGGCATAAATTAGTACAGTGACAGCAACAATGCAAGTCAAACTCAAGAAAAGAAATTGAAGATCTTTTGAGAGAAATTGAAGTGTTGCGGGAAGCAGGAGTTAATGGCGGGGAAGTGATTGATGAGCTAGATTTGAAAGTCAAGTCAGCTTACGATAAAGAAGAAAGTTACTGGAGAGAAAAATCTCGTATTAAATGGCTACAAGCAGGTGACAGAAATACTAGATCTTTCCATCGAAGTGTCCAATCTAGAAACCCGAATAATAAAATCTGGAGACTAGAGAGGACTGATGGTGGAGTAGCTACAACTCATGATGGGATTGCTTTAGTGGCTAAAGAGTATTTTAAGAAGATTTTCTCTGCTTCAGAAACTTCTGATCCGAACCTGATGTTTGAAGATTTTGTGCCTAAAGTGACGAACTCTATGAATAGAAGCTTATTAAGGCTGGTGTCGAGGGAAAAAATTAAGCGGGCAACCTTTAGCGTTCACCCACAAAGTGCACCAGGAGAAGACGAATTTACAGCCAAATTTTTTCAATTCTACTGGAATATTGTGGGAGAAGATGTCACTTGGGCAGTCAGGAGTTTTTTTATTAGTGAAAGAATTCTTAGGAGTTTTAACCATACCCATATTTGCTTGATTCCAAAAGTCTCAAATGCCGGTAATATGACTCAGGTGAGACCTATCAGCCTTTCTTACGTTGTTTACAAGATTATTTCTAAAGTCTTGGTTCATAGGCTACAAGGTATTATAAACAAATTAATCAACCCTAATCAAAGGCTTGGAGACTGATAATATCTGATAATATCATAGGCTACAAGGTATTATGAACAAGATTATTTCTGATAATATCCTTATAGCCCATGAATGTATGCATTACTTAGAAAACAAGATGAAAGGCTTGGAGACTGAGATGACTATTAAATTAGATATGAGCAAGACATATGATAGAGTTGAATGGCATTTTTTATGGTTTATGATGGATAAGTTGGGCTTTCATTCTAAATGGATTGATTGGGTTCGCGAGGTGGTGACTACAGTTTCTTACTCTGTTGTTGTGGAAGGTCAACCTTTTGGCTTTTTTAAGCCAAATAGAGGCATCTGACAAGGTGACCCTCTATCTCCATATCCATTTCTATTTTGTGCAGAAGGATTATCCTTTTTGCTACACAAGACAGAGCAAAACAGTCTCATTCAAGGTATTCAGATCAATCAAAGAAGTCCTACTGTTAATCATCTTTTATTCACCGACGACTCTATGTTCTTTTGCAAGGCTAACCCTCGATCTTGTGATCATATTTTGGAACATCTAGAGACTTATGAGAAGTTCAGAGGTCAAAAAGTTAATTTAGATAAATCAACTATCTTTTTCAATAATAACACTCCTGCTGATATCTGAATCTCTCATGCTAACCAGCTACATATTAGACACATAGGAGCTTAAGACAAGTATCTGGGGCTACCTTCTGTTGTTCAACGCTCTAAAAAGGCTATTTTTGGGCTGATTAAAGAGAAAGTTAGAAAGAAAGTGCAAGGATGGAAAAGACACCTTTTGTCATCGGCTGGAAGACATGTACTTATCAAGGTACTGGGAGAAGCAGTGCTTATTTATTTTTTATGTTACTTCAAGCTCCCAGATACTCTTATTAAAGAGATTCACAGTATTTTAGCTCAATTTTGGTGGGGTCAAAAAGGTTCAGAACAAAAAATGGTTTGGGTTAGTTGGGGATACTATGACTCGAGCTAAGAAAGAAAGTGGTTTGCGGTTTAAAGATTTAGGAGCTCAGAACCTAGCTTTATTGGCAAAACAGTGCTGGAGAATAATCTAACAACCCCAATCTTTTCTAGCCAGAATGCTCAGAGAAAAATATTTTAGATACAGTAATGTAATGGAAGTTGAGATTGGAATATTACCTTATTGGGGGTGGCAGAGTGTTCTTCAAGGTCGAAAAGTGATAGAGAAGGGTCTCCGCTGGAAAGTTGGAACCGGTGATAACATCAAAATTTTTGGAGATCCTTGGATTTTTCTTCCATATCCATACTATGTTCTTCCTTCTAAAGCTAATTCTGTACCAACTCAGCCTCTTTTTCGAGTCCGTAATTTGATGTTACCTGGTAAAGTATGGAACCAAAATTTAATTGAACATAATTTTTCAGAAGCGATGAGACGAAGAATTCTTGCAACCAATATTGGTGATGGAGAAGATGAGATCATTTGGTCTTTTAATAAGAATGAAAAATATCATGTTTCTTCAGGATACCAAATAGCTTACCTTTTCCACCATTTACCCATAGACCTGTGCCCTGAAATAATGAGAAACAAAGAACTATGGCGTGACCTATAAAAAATGGGTCTTCCTCTAAAAATTCAATTTTTCTTATGTTGATCCTTTCATGGCTCAATCCCGATAATGCAAGCCCTCCACCATCGAATAATCTCTATCCATCCTATGTGCCGGTGCTGCAACATAGAAGAAGAGTCTATAAATCATTGTTTTTTCGATGCCCAATTTCAAAAGAAACATGGAAAAAATATAATTTACAGGAGATCTTTGATGTTGGAAAAAAGAAACACTTTCATCAAGCTTAGAAGCACATCAACTTGTTTTTATAGTTAAGGGTTAATGGTACTCACCTCCTCCATCTTGTGGCTATTATGTGCTGGTGCGTCTGAAATACTTGTAATTGCCATGTATTTGAGAAAGAATCTCCATCATCAGACTCCATCGCTACATCATTCAAGCTTTTTCAAGAACTTGCTGCAATCTCACGTTGAAGTACTATTTCCTATTTTAAATTAAGTATTATTAACTATTGTAGTCTTTTGAGTACGTTTGGAAAAACTCCAATTCTATTTGTATTAGCCTAATAGTTGGGCTTTTTTTGCAATGCTATTCTTAATGAATAAAATTTGTTGACTTTGGAAAAAATGTAGCATATAATAATTATAATTACAAATTTTACAAAGTCGAATAAAAAATAATTTTTTTTATACAAAACGAAAATAGAGTACATCAAAGAATAAGAAAAAAACTCATATAAATAAATAACAATAAAAATTCCATAAAAATAATATATATTATATGAACAAAAAATATAAAAGAGAGTACTAAAAATAATAAAAAAATTAAAATATTCACTTTTCTGGTAATTAAAACAAATCTAAATAATTTTAATGAAAAAAATTAAAACAAAAAATTACGAAAAATTAGAAAAAAATTACTGTAAAATCATCAAGCTAATGAATATCGGTATCTTTTTGATAAAAATAAAATAAAAAATAAGGTTAATAAAAAAATTCACCTTATTAATAGAAGTAAAAAGTTGTCAAACATAAAAATAAAATATTTGAAAAAGTCAAAAGCATTTTTCTATTTGTTCTCTCTTTCCCAATGCATTTATCAAACGTCACCTATAGTATGAGACCTGCTTCTAGTATGCTTATGCTGTCTAGGTATTGTGCGAAAATAAGGACGTGTTATTATAATTTTCTAGACTTCGTGTTAGACTTTCTCTCCTCCATAGTGTTGTCGTTTATTTAGTCACGGGCGATTTTAGCCTGCACTTGACAGAAAAAGAGAAAGTATTCACTTCATCACTGCTGATACAGGTAAATATGTAGGTGTCTTGTTATTTGATAAATTTATCTCTCGTCACTGATACGGGTAAGTGTATAGGTGTCCTGTTATTTGATAAATTCAATATGATCATTAGATTATTAGCATATTACTTAACGGGGTAGATAAAAAATATTAAATGCAAAGTTGTCCTTTGTTAACCAAATGAACATCCGATAGGTTAGACTTGGTTATCTAATTTTAGGCAAGTCCATTGTACATTACCCTAACAAAAAAAAAAAGCAAATTTATTATGTTTGTTATACAAATTTGTGTCACTTTTATGAATTAGTTAGCAACGGATCATCGATTTTATTATGTTTGTTATATCAAATTTATATATTAATTGGTAAACAGCAATATTTGAGAGATAATATTAAAATTGTGTTATATAATATAATATTTATAATTATATATTTATTATATTTAAAATTATATATAATTATTTTAGCAATAATTAATTAATATTAAATAAGATCATTTTAAATTATTTAGACTAATTTTTTATTATTTTTAAAATATTATTGATTGACAAACAAAAATATTTAATAACAAAAAAATATTAACCAAAACTTATCAAAATTTATTATTTTTTATTTTATTTAATACATCTTATAATAAATAAATAATAAATAAAATAATTTAGACTGTTTAAATTAAATATTTTTTATTTTTCTAATTTTACTGATTGACAAATTATTGTATTCTTTCCGCTCCAGTGTTTATCCTAATATCCGTCCCATTAACCTTATAATTCAAAAGCAAGCTTTTATTTAATTAATTAATCTCCAAAACTTTTGTCGCACATGAACCGTGAGTGACAATTATATTTCTTTATATGTAATGTCCAAAACTTTTTATCATAGAAGAATTCTTGTGTATATCATAATTAAGAAAGATAAAAATATATATAATAATTAATAATTTTTCTGTAACTTTAATTAATTAATTAATTTAATTTCATCTTTGTACACATGCAGTTCATGCTAATATCCAATTAAAGCAATGGAAGAAACAAAGAGGTACTGAGCTATAGGATTGTTGTCACAAATCTATTGTAAGTTGCTATAATTTTCTTCACCATGGTCCATCTGGGAAGTGGAATATATATGGTCTGATGAATATATATGGTTAACACTTAAGATGCATGTTTATTACTTTTTTTTTAGGAAAAAAAAAACATGGTGATGGTATGTTAGTGCTACTGGATGCAAAAATAATATACTTTATGTCGGAGATAGGGGTTAAATGACAACGTCTTATAGAACTGGACATTTCACTATTTGAAGAGACTACAGAGGGCCTTCAAACACAATTAATTATGGGTTGTTAATAATAGAAGGCCTAATACACTTTTAAAAAAAATTCTGATATATTTTTTATTGGCCTAATATTCAATACAAATTTTTTATATTGAGTAAAGTATCGTTTTTGTCCCCAACATTTGGAGTAAGTCTTATTTGTGTTCCTAACGTTTAAATCGTCCTATTTGTATCCCTAACATTTATAAAAGTGATTTAATGTTATCCTACTATCAATTATATTAACAAATCAGATTATATTTTTCAATTATTTTCACTTGGATGTATTCATTCTCAATTAGGTTTCACTTGAATGTGTTCGATTTTAATATTATACCCATTATTTGTGTTTAGATTCAATTATATCCCTAGAAAAGTGAATTTTATAAATGTTGTAGGAATTAGTTTCAACTTTTGATGAGTCATTTTTTGGAGTGGATCATCGATTCTATCCCAGACATTTGTATTCTAACTTCAGGAAAATATTTTTAAAACTCAAACTAAAACGTTCATGATGTGTAATTGATGGCAGGATAACATTGAATCACTTTTACAAACGTTAGGGATACAAATAGGACAATTTAAACGTTAGGGACACAAATAGGATTTACCCTAAACGTTGAGAACAAAAACGATACTTTACTCTTTTTTATTTATGAAATAAAACCCGCATCTGGGAGAATAAACAATTTTCTCCTAAATCCATAAACAAATTTCCTGATAATAAAGTAGGGAAATTTTTGTCACGCCACTAAAATTTGTGTTACGTGTTGACAATATAAGTAGTCACCGCAATTACTTTTCCTTTCTATTTTAGACAATGATAATAATTAAAATTATGATAGTTATTTTTTTATTTGAGTAACCTATTAATTTATTCATAAAAATTTTAAATATTAACAAACTTACTCATAAAATATTTAGGATGTCTTTTGAATTTTGATGTTTCAAAAAGTATTATTAAAATTACATTAATATTTTTTATTATTTAGCAATATTTTTTAAAAAAAATATTGAGGTAATATTATTAATCCTTAAACTTTACGAATGTAACTTGTTACGATGGATAACCGGAGATTAATGAGCTGGATTCGTTAGGTTGGCCCAATCGTCTGAGGAGGGAAGCCTTCGAATGGATTCGCACCTTTGGGGCCTCCGTCCGACTTGTGAGTGTGAGTGAGATGGGGATAGTACCTGCAAAGACACTCTGATGCCTAAGTCAGCAAGGGTGTGAGCAGGTCTAGAGAGTATTGGGACTTAGAGATACTTGAGGGTGTCAATGTATTTATAGTGGTGAACCAATAACCACCGTTGAAGTAGTTTCACCTTTTAAGGTGGATAACTGTCCCTTTATCTTAGAGAAACTGAGATATGGCTCCTGGAAGTGGGTTGAGAGATTTTATAGGCAGTTATTTTAGTATTATTGATGAGCGGATAATTTGTACGCTTTTTTTGGCATTGTTTTTAGTATGTTTTTAGTATGTTTTAGTTAGTTTTTATTATATTTTTATTAGTTTTTAGTTAAAATTCACTTTTCTGGACTTTACTATGAGTTTGTGTATTTTCTGTGATTTCAGGTATTTTCTGGCTGAAATTGAGGAACCTGAGCAAAAATCTGATTCAGAGGCTAAAAAGGACTGCAGATGTTGTTGGATTCTGACCTCCGTGCACTCGAAGTGGATTTTCTGGAGCTACAGAAGCCCAATTGGCGCGCTCTCAATTGCGTTGGAAAGTAGACATCCTGGGCTTTCCAGCAATGTATAATAGTCCATTCAACAAGTCGAAATCTTAATGGTTCAAGAGTTCTATGCCAATGCATGGATCACCAAGAACCATGATCAAAGTGTGAACCCGGACCCAAAGAATTGGCTTACAATGGTTCGGGGAAAATGCTTAGATTTTAGTCCGAAAAATGTAAGGTTGGCATTCAACTTGCCCATGATGCAAGGAGATGAACACCCTTACACTAGAAGGGTCAACTTTGATCAAAGATTGGACCAAGTCCTCATAGACATTTGTGAAGAGGGCGCTCAATGGAAGAGAGATTCAAGAGGGAAGCCGGTCCAACTGAAAAGGCATGACCTCAAGCCAGTGGCTAGGGGATGGTTGGAGTTTATCCAACGCTCAATCATTCCCACTAGCAACCAGTCCGAAGTTACTATAGACCAGGCTATCATGATTCATAGCATCATGATTGGAGAGAAAGTAGAAGTTCATGAGGTTATAGCCCAAGAACTTTATAAGGTGGCGGACAAGTCCTCTACCTTGGCAAGGTTAGCCTTTCCTCATCTCATTTGTCACCTCTGTTATTCAGTTGGAATTGACATAGAGGAAGACATCCTCATTGATGAGGACAAGCCCATCACTAAGAAAAGGATGGAGCAAACAAGAGATCCCACTCATCATGAAATCCCTGAGATACCTCAAGGGATGCACTTTCCTCCATAAAACTATTGGGAGCAAATCAACACCTCCCTAGGAGAATTGAGTTCCAACATGGGACAACTAAGGGTGGAGCACCAAGAACATTCCATCCTCCTCCATAAAATTGGAAAAGATCAAAGAATCATGAGAGAGGAGCAACAAAGGCAAGGAAGAGACATTGAGGAGCTCAAGCACTCGATAAGATCTTCAAGAGGAAGAACAAGCCGCCATCACTAAGGTGGACTCGTTCTTTAATTTCCTTGTTCTTTATTTTCCTGTTTTTCAAAATTTCATGCTTATGTTTATCTATGTTTGTGTCTTATGATCATTAGTGTCTTAGTGTCTATGCCTTAAAGTTATGAATGTCCTATGAATCCATCACCTTTCTTAAATGAAAAATGTTCTTAATTGAAAAAGAGAAGAATTGCATGAATTTTAAATTTTATAACAGATTAATTATTTTGATGTGGTGGCAATACTTTTGACTTCTGAATGTATGCTTGAACAGTGCATATGTCTTTTGAATTTGTTGTTCATGAATGTTGGCTCTTGAAAGAATGATGAAAAAGGAGACATGTTACCGAGGATCTGAAAAATCATAAAAATGATTCTTGAAGTAAGAAAAAGCAGTGAATAGCAAAAAAAAAAAATGAAAAGAAAAAGAAAAAAAATAAAGTCATGATCCAAGGCAAAAAGAGTGTGCTGAAGAACCCTGGACACCTTTAATTGGGGACTCTAGCAAAGCTGAGTCACAATCTGAAAAAGGTTCACCCAATTATGTGTCTGTGGCATGTATGTATCCGGTGGTAATACTGGAAGACAGAGTGCTTTGGGCCACGGCCAAGACTCATAAAGTAGCTGTGTTCAAGAATCATCAAACTTAACTAGGAGAATCAATAACATTATCTGGATTCTGAGTTCCTATGGAAACCAATCATTCTGAATTTCAAAGGATAGAGTGAGATGCCAAAACTGTTCAGAGGCAAAAAGCTAAAAGCCCCGCTCATATAATTAATACTGATCTTCATAGATATTTTTGGAATTCATTGCATATTCTCTTCTCTTTAGCTTATTTGATTTTCAGTTGTTTGGGGACAAGCAACAATTTAAGTTTGGTGTTGTGATGAGTGGATAATTTGTACGCTTTTTGGCATTATTTTTAGTATGTTTTTAGTATGTTTTAGTTAGTTTTTATTATATTTTTATTAGTTTTTAGTTAAAATTTACTTTTCTGGATTTTACTATGAGTTTGTGTGTTTTTCTGTGATTTCAGGTATTTTCTGGCTGAAATTGAGGGACCTGAGCAAAAATCTGATTCAGATGCTGAAAAGGACTGCAGATGCTGTTGGATTCTGACTTCCCTGCACTCGAAGTGAATTTTCTCGATCTACAGAAGCCGAATTGGCGCGCTCTTAATTGCGTTGAAAAGTAGACATTCTGGGCTTTCCAGCAATGTATAATAGTTCATACTTTTTCCGAGATTTGATGGCCCAAACCGGCGTTCCAAATCAGCTCAAAACTGCTTGGCGTTAAACGCCGGAACTGGCACAAGAATGGGAGTTAAACGCCCAAACTGGCACAAAAGCTGGCGTTTAACTCCAAGAAAAGTATCTACACATGAAAGCTTCAATGCTCAGCCCAAACACACACCAAGTGGGCCCGGAAGTGGATTTTTATGTCATTTACTCATTTCTGTAAACCCTAGGCTACTAGTTCTCTACATATAGGACCTGTTACTATTGTATTCTTATCGGGGTAGCTATCTTTGAGTAGTCTTATGCTATCTTAGATCATTGGGAGGCTGGCCTCTCGGCCATGCCTAGACCTTGTTCTTATGTATTTTCAACGGTGAAGTTTCTACACACCATAGATTAAGGTGTGGAGCTCTGCTGTACCTCGAGTATTAATGCAATTACTATTGTTCTTTTATTCAATTCAGCTTGTTCTTGTTCTAAGATATCACTTGTTCCTCAACTTGATGAATGTGATGATCTGTGACACTCATCATCATTCTCACCTATGAACGTGTGCCTGACAACCACCTCCGTTCTACCTTAGATTGAGTGGATATCTCTTAGATCCCTTAATCGGAATCTTCGTGGTATAAGCTAGAATTGATGGCGGCATTCAAGAGAATCCGGAAGGTCTAAACCTTGTCTGTGGTATTCTGAGTAGGATTCAAGGATTGAATGACTGTGACGAGCTTCAAACTCCTGAAGGCTGGGCGTTAGTGACAGACGCAAAAGAATCAATGGATTCTATTCCAACCTGATTGAGAACCGACAGATGATTAGCCGTACTGTGACAGAGCACGTTGAACATTTTCACTGAGAGGACGGGACTGTAGCCACTGACAATGGTGATGCCCAACATACAGCTTGCCATGGAAAGGAGTAAGAAGGATTGGAAGAAGACAGTAGGAAAGCAGAGAGACGGAAGGGACAAAGCATCTCCATACGCTTATCTGAAATTCTCACCAATGAATTACATAAGTATCTCTATCTTTATTTTATGTTTTATTCTTAAATCATCCATAACCATTTGAATCTGCCTGACTGAGATTTACAAGATGACTATAGCTTGCTTCATTCCAACAATCTCCGTGGGATCGACCCTTACTTGCGTAAGGTTTATTACTTGGACGACCCAGTGCACTTGCTGGTTAGTTGTGCGAAGTTGTGATAAAGAGTTGAGATTGCAATTGAGCATACCATGTTGATGGCGCCATTGATGATCACAATTTCGTGCACCAAGTTTTTGGTGCCGTTGCCGGGGATTGTTTGAGTTTGGACAACTGACGGTTCATCTTGTTGCTTAGCTTAGGTATTTTTCTTCAGAGTTCTTAAGAATGAATTCTAGTGTTTCAAGGTGATGTTCTTATCATCACCAAAGCTGATTGATTTTCATCAATTTAGCTCTTGAATGCAATGTCCTGCTGAAGTTTGGCTAGCCATGTCTAATTCCTTTAGACTAAAGCTTTAGACTAACATTGCATGATTCCTGGAATTCTCATTAAGAATTTTGATATCCTTATTTTCTTTTTCACTCAATTTTCTAAAAATCCAAAAAAAATTACAAAAACAAAAAAAAAAAACAAAAATAATTTTATGTTTCTTGTTTGAGTCTAGTGTCTAATTTTAAGTTTGGTGTCCATTGCATGTTTTTAGTCTTCTAATTTTCGAAAACTACATGCATTATGTTCTTCATTGATCTTCAAGATGTTCTTGATGATTTCCTTACTCTGATCTTTAAATTCTCTTGTCTTGAGTGTTTTGTTGTTTCTCATATGCATTCTCATTTTGTTAGTGTCAGTAGTATACAAACTTCTAAGTTTGGTGTCTTGCATGCATTGTTTATTTGATCTTAGTCTCATTATTAAAAATCCAAAAATTTTTAATTTGTGTCTTTTCAAGTCAATAATACAGAGAATTGAAGATTCAGAACATACAGCAGAGGAATTACACAGAAAAAGCCGGGCGTTCAAAACGCCCAGTGAAGAAGGAAAACTGGCGTTTAAACGCCAGCCAGGGTACCTGGCTGGGCATTTAACGCCTAAAAGGGTAGCATTTTGGGCGTTAAACGCCCAGAATGGTATTAACGCCTTCTTTTTTCTTCTCATCGGAATTTTTTCACAAAGATTTGCCATGGTAAGGAAGAAGGGGGAACAAGCACACTTGGAGATACTTACTAACATATATTTTCAATCATATATTTTCAAAATCAATTTCTTTCTTTTTCAAAGATACTTACTAACAATTAATGATTTGATTCAACATTTCAAGTATGTTGCCTTTTCTGTTGAGAAAGGTTTAATGTTTGAATCATATCTTTTCTTGTTAGCCAAGTCATTAATTTTCAAAATCAAATCTTTTTAAATTGTTTTTCAAATCATATCTTCTCAATCATATCTTTTTAAAACCATAACTTTTCAATCATATCTTTTTAATCACATCTTTTTCAAAATAGTTTTCAATCATATCCTTTTGATTTCTAATTTCAAAATCTTTTTCAAAAATCACTTGATTTCTTTTCCACTCTTAGTTTTCGAAAATCAATTAGTATTTTTCAAAATGTTTTTAAAATCCTTTTAATTTATTTTCGAAAATTTCTTCCCCTCTTCTCACATCCTTCTATTTATGGACTAATACTCCTCCTCAATGCGCAATTCGAACTCCATCTTTCTTGATAAGTTTGAATTCTTCTACCTCTTCCTTATTCCTCTGACACCTCAAGGAATCTCTATACTGTGACATAGAGGATTCCATATTTTCTTATTTTCTTCTCTTTCATATGAGCAGAAGCAAAGACAAAAGCATTCTTGTTGAGGCTGACCCTGAACCTGAAAGGACCTTGAAGCGAAAGCTAAGAGAAGCTAAAGCACAACTCTCTGTAGAGGACCTAACAGAAATCTTCAAAGAAGAAGAACCCATGGCAGCCGAAAACAACAACAATGGCAACAATGCAAGGAAGGTGCTGGGTGACTTTACTGCACCTACTCCCGACTTCTATGGGAGAAGCATCTCTATCCCTACCATTAGAGCAAACAACTTTGAGCTTAAGCCTCAATTAGTTTCTCTAATTCAACAGAATTGCAAGTTCCATGGACTTCCATTGGAAGATCCTTATCAGTTTTTAGCTGAATTCTTGAAAATCTGTGACACTGTCAAGACTAATGGGGTTGACCATGAGGTCTATAGACTTATGCTATTCCCTTTTGCTGTAAAAGACAGAGCTAGGATATGGTTGGACTCACAACCTAAAGAAAGCCTGAACTCTTGGGAAAAGCTAGTCAATGCCTTCTTGGCAAAGTTCTTTCCACCTCAAAAATTGAGTAAGCTTAGAGTGGAAGTCCAAACCTTCAGACAGAAGGAAGGTGAATCCCTCTATGAAGCTTGGGAAAGATACAAACAATTGATCAGAAAGTGTCCCTCTGACATGCTTTCTGAATGGAGCATCATAGGTATCTTCTATGATGGTCTGTATGAACTGTCCAAGATGTCATTGGACAGCTCTGCTGGAGGATCTCTTCATCTGAAGAAGACGCCTGCAGAAGCTCAAGAGCTCATTGAAATGGTTGCAAATAACCAATTCATGTACACTTCTGAAAGGAATGCTGTGAACAATGGGACAAATCAGAAGAAAGGAGTTCTTGAGATTGATACTCTGAATGCCATATTGGCTCAGAACAAAATATTGACTCAGCAAGTCAATATGATTTCTCAAAGTCTGTCTGGAATGCAAGCTGCACCAGGCAGTACTAAGGACGCTTCATCTGAAGAAGAAGCTTATGATCCTGAGAACCCTTCAATGGAAGAGGTGAATTACATGGGAGAACCCTATGGAAACACCTATAATCCTTCATGGAGAAATCATCCAAATCTCTCATGGAAGGATCAACAGAGACCTCAACAAGGTTTCAACAACAATAATGGTGGAAGAAACAGGTTTGGCAATGGCAAGCCTTTTCCATCATCTTCTCAGCAACAGACAGAGAATTCTAAGCAGAGTGACTCTGACTTAGCAACCATGGTCTCTGATCTAATCAAAACCACTCAAAGTTTCATGACTGAAAAAAGGTCCTCCATTAGAAATTTGGAGGCACAAGTGGGTCAGCTGAGTAAGAAAGTTACTGAACTCCCTCCTAGCACTCTTCCAAGCAATACAGAGGAGAATCCAAAAGGAGAATGCAAGGCCATTAGCATGACCCACATGGCCAAATTTGGAGAGGAGGAAGAGGCAGTGATCGCCACTGAGGAAGACCTCAATGGACGTCCACTGGTCTCTAATGAGTTCCCTAATGAGGAACCATGGGAATCTGAGGCTCACACTGAGACCATAGAGATTCCATTGGATTTACTTCTGCCATTCATGAGCTCTGATGAGTATTCTTCCTCTGAAGAGGATGAATATGTCACTGAAGAGCAAGTTGCTAAATACCTTGGAGCAATCATGAAGCTAAATGACAAGTTATTTGGTAATGAGACTTGGGAGAACGAATCTCCTTTGCTCACCAAAGAACTGGATGACTTGTCTAGGCAGAAATTACCTCAAAAGAGACAGGATCCTGGGAAGTTTTCAATACTTTGTACCATAGGCACCATGACCTTTAAGAAGGCTCTGTGTGACTTAGGGTCAAGTATAAGCCTCATGCCTCTCTTTGTAATGGAGAAGCTAAGGATCTTTGAGGTACAAGCTGCAAGAATCTTGGTGCACGAAATTGCAATCACACTTTTGCAATCCCGCACAACTAACCAGCAAGTGCACTGGGTCGTCCAAGTAATACCTTACGTGAGTAAGGGTCGATCCCACGGAGATTGTCGGCTTGAAGCAAGCTATGGTTATCTCGTAAATCTTAGTCAGGATATCAAAGATTATCAGGGTTGATTGTGAAAAGCAGAAGAAAATGAAATAAGTACTTGTTTTGCAGTAATGGGGAACAGGTTGAGGTTTTGGAGATGCTCCATCTTCTGAATCTCTGCTTTCCTACTGTCTTCTTCATCAAACACGCAAGGCTCCTTCCATGGCAAGCTGTATGTAGGGTTTCACCGTTGTCAATGGCTACCTCCCATCCTCTCAGTGGAAATGTTCAACGCACCCTGTCACGGCACGGCTATCCATCTGTCGGTTCTCAATCAGGCCGGAATAGAATCCAATGATTCTTTTGCGTCTGTCACTAACGTCCCGCCTTCAGGAGTTTGAAGCTCGTCACAGTCATTCAATCATTGAATCCTACTCAGAATACCACAGACAAGGTTTAGACCTTCCGGATTCTCTTGAATGCCGCCATCAATTCTAGCTTATACCACGAAGATTCTGATTAAAGAATCCAAGAGATATCTACTCAATCTAAAGTAGAACGGAGGTGGTTGTCAGGCACGCGTTCATAGTTGAGAATATGATGAGTGTCACGGATCATCATATTCATCCGGGTTAAGAACAAGTGATATCTTAGAACGGAAGCAAGCATGATTGAATAAGAAACAGTAGTAATTGTATTAATCCATCAAGACACAGCAGAGCTCCTCACTTCCAACCATGGGGTTTAGAGACTCATGCCATGGAAGGTACACAAAGAAACGTGTAAAGTGTCATGAGGTACAGATACAATGTCAAAAGATCCTATTAATAGTAAACTAGTATCCTAAGGTTTACGGCAATGAGTAAATGACAGAAAAATCCACTTCCGGGCCCACTTGGTGTGTATTTGGGCTGAGCATTGAAGCTTTCATGTGTAGAGACCTTTTTTGGAGTTAAACGCCAGCTTTCATGCCAGTTTGGGCGTTTAACTCCAATTTTTATGCCAGTTCCAGCGTTAAACGCTGGAAATTCTGAGGCTGATTTGCAACGCCGGTTTGGGCCATCAAATCTCGGGCAAAGTATAAACTATTATACATTGCTGGAAAGCCCAGGATGTCTACTTTCCAACGCCGTTGAGAGCGCGCCAATTGGGCTTCTGTAGCTCCAGAAAATCCACTTTGAGTGCAGGGAGGTCAGAATCCAACAGCATCTGCAGTCCTTTTCAGCCTCTAAATCAGATTTTTGCTCAGATCCCTCAATTTCAGCCAGAAAATACCTGAAATCACAGAAAAATACACAAACTCATAGTAAAGTCCAGAAAAGTGAATTTTAACTAAAAACTAATAAAAATATACTAAAAACTAACTAAATCATACTAAAAACATACTAAAAATAATGCCAAAAAGCGTATAAATTATCCGCTCATCACAACACCAAACTTAAATTGTTGCTTGTCCCCAAGCAACTGAAAATCAAAATAGAATAAAAAGAAGAGAATATACTATAGACTCCAAAATATCAAAGAAACATAGTTCCAATTAGATGAGCGGGACCAGTAGGTTTTTGCTTCTGAATAGTTTTGGCATCTGATCACTTTATCCTTTGAAGTTCAGAATGATTGGCATCTTTAGGAACTCAGAACTCAGATAGTGTTTTTGATTCTTGAACATGCTTGGGCTGAGCATTGAAGCTTTCATGTGTAGAGACTTTTCTTGGAGTTAAACGCCAGCTTTTGTGCCAGTTTGGGCGTTTAACTCCCATTCTTGTGCCAGTTCCGGCGTTTAACGCCGGGCAATTTTGAGCTGATTTGGAACGCCAGTTTGGGCCATCAAATCTTGGGCAAAGTATGGACTATTATACATTGCTGGAAAGCCCAGGATGTCTACTTTCCAACGCAGTTGAGACGCGCCAATTGGGCTTCTGTAGCTCCAGAAAATCTACTTCGAGTGCAGGGAGGTCAGAATCCAACAGCATCTGCAGTCCTTTTCAGCCTCTGAATCAGATTTTTGCTCAAGTCCCTCAATTTCAGCTAGAAAATACCTGAAACCACAGAAAAAACACACAAACTCATAGTGAAGTCCATAAAAGTGAATTTTAACTAAAAACTAATAAAAATATACTAAAAACTAACTAAATCCTACTAGAAACATACTAAAAACAATGCCAAAAAGCGTACAAATTATCCGCTCATCACAACACCAAACTTAAATTGTTGCTTGTCCTCAAGCAACTGAAAATCAAATAAGATAAAAAGAAGAGAATATACAATGAATTCTAAAAACATCTATGAAGATCAGTATTAATTAGATGAGCGGGGCTTTTAGCTTTTTGCCTCTGAACAGTTTTGGCATCTCACTTTATCCTTTGAAATTCAGAATGATTGACTTCTATAGGAACTCAGAATCCAGATAGTGTTATTGATTCTCCTAGTTAAGTATGATGATTCTTGAACACATCTACTTTATGAGTCTTGGCCGTGGCCCAAAGCACTCTGTCTTCCAGTATTACCACCGGATACATACATGCCACAGACACATAATTGGGTGAACCTTTTCAGATTGTGACTCAGCTTTGCTAGAGTCCCCAATTAGAGGTGTCCAGGGTTCTTAAGCACACTCTTTTTGCCTTGGTTCACAACTTTATTCCTTTCTTTTTCTTTCTTTTTCTTTTTCTTTTTTTTCGAAATATTTTTTTTGTATTCACTGCTTTTTCTTGCTTCAAGAATCAATCTGATGATTTTTTAGATCCTCAATAACAGTTCTCTTTTTCCTCATTCTTTCAAGAGCCAACAATTTTTAACATTCTCAAAACAACAAATTCAAAAGACATATGCACTGTTCAAGCATTCATTCAGAAAACAAAAAGTATTATCACCACATCAAACTAATTCAACTAGTTTCAAGGATAAATTCGAAATCCTGTACTTCTTGTTCTTTTGTGATTAAAGCATTTTTCATTTAAGAGAGGTGATGGATTCATAGGACATTCATATCTTTAAGGCATAAACTTTAAATTTTATTAATTATGAATTAAGAAAAAGACTCAAAAAATAGAAAACAAACAAAAATTTAAATAGGCTCCTAATGATAGAGATTTTCACAGAGTTAGGACTCAACAACCTTGATTTTGAGAAGTGGATGCTCCCTCAAATTGAGGGGAGAACTTTTGGCGTTTCAGTTCTTGAAGTTCACGCCCCTGCTTCTCTTGTTCCTTCAGCAATTTGCAGAGCATGCAGTTCTGATTCTGCTGTTCTTCCTTAAGTTGCTCCATAGTCTCTTGCAACTTGGTGATAGATGCTTCCAGGCTGGCCCAGTAGCCAATTTCAGGAAATTCAGGGAGGAACTCCTGCGCCCTCCTTTTGATAGAGTTGTCTTGTGTTTGTCCTTCCATTGACTTCTTGGTGATTGGATGTTCAATGGGTATGAATTCATCTACTCCCATCTTTACCCCAGCCTCTTTACAGAGCAAGGAGATCAAGCTTGGGTAGGCCAGTTTGGCTTCAGTGGACTTCTTATTTGCAATTGTGTAGATCTCACAAGTAATCACATGATGAACCTCCACTTCTTTTCCAAGCATAATGCAATGAATCATCACTGCTCTCTTGATAGTGACCTCAGAACGGTTGCTAGTGGGCAATATGGAACGCCCAATAAAGTCTAGCCAACCTCTTGCAATTGGTTTGAGGTCTCCCCTCTTGAGTTGGTTTGGGACACCCTTTGAATTGGTTATCCACTTAGTTCCAGGGAGGCATATGTCCTCTAGAACTTGATCCAACCCTTTATCTGCTCTCACCATTCTCCTATTAAAGGATTCAGGATCATCTTGCAGTTGAGGCAACTTGAAGATTTCTCTTATTTTGTCCAGATGGAAATACATAACTTTCCCTCTGACCATGGTTCTGTAAGTATGGTAAGTGGTTCCAGTCATTCTCTGCTTATCTGTTAGCCACAGATTTGAGTAGAATTCCTGAACCATATTCCTTCCAACCTTTATCTCAGGATTGGTTAGAACTTCCCATCCTCTGTTTCGGATTTGCTCTTGGATCCCCGGATATTCATCTTCTTTCAGATCAAATTTTACTTCCGGGATCACTGACCTCAGACCCATTATTTTGTGATAATGGTCTTCATGTTCTTTGGTTAAGAACTTCTCTTGATTCCAAAGATTCTTTGGATTATTCTCTTTCTTTCCTCTTAAATTGGTTTGTTTTCCCTCAGGAGCCATGATCTTGATGAATCTTGGCTTTAGTGATCACGGAAAAGCACACCAAACTTAGAGGTTTGCTTGCCCTCAAGCAAAAGAAAGGAAGGAGGAGAGAGAGGAGAAGAGAAAATTCGAATGGTGTGGGGGAATGGTGAGGCCGAACGTGTTTTTATAAGGGGGGGAGGAGATTTCGAAAAAATTGAAAGAGATTTGAGAAGATATGGAGAGAATTTGAGAAAAGGGTGAGTTTTTGAATAAGATTTGGGATTGATTTGAGAGGGATTTGAAGAATGATTTTGATTTGTGAGGATTTTAAAGTGAATGATGAAAGGTTGAGATGGGTTTATGTAGAAAAGTATGGGTAAGAAAAGGAAAGTTTGAAAAAAATTTGATTGGAAAACAAAATCTTGGTCCCCCTACCTTTCTGGCGTTAAACGCCCAGAATGGCATCCATTCTGGCGTTTAACGCCCATTTGTTGCCCATTGTGGGCGTTTAACGCCCAGCCAGGTGCCCTGGCTGGCGTTAAACGCCAGAATCCCCTTTGTCACTGGGCGTTTTGCTAAACGCCCAGGATGCTGCACACCTGGCGTTAAACGCCCAGAATGGTGCCCATTCTGGCGTTCAACGCCCAAAATGGCACCTCTACTGGCGTTAAACGCCCAGAATGGTACCCATTCTGGCGTTTAACGCCCAGAATGGTACCCATTCTGGCGTTTAACGCCCAAAATGCCCCTTACTGGCGTTTTTTCGCCAGTAAGCTCTTTTTCTCTGCTTTTTGTGCTGAATCCTTCTGTAACTCTATGAATTCCTTCATTTTTGATACTTGCCTTTGTAAAAACAAAACATATAACCTGCTAATGACTGGGTTGCCTCCCAGCAAGCGCTTCTTTACTGTCTTTAGCTGGACCTTTACTGAGAATCACTCAAGTCTCAGTTTTGAGCATTCCTGCTCAAAATTTCCTTCAAGATAATGCTTGATTCTTTGTCCATTAACAATGAACTTTTTGTCAGAATCAATATCCTGAAGCTCAACATATCCATATGGTGACACTCCTGTAATCACATACGGACCCCTCCACCGGGATTTAAGTTTTCCTAGAAACAATCTGAGCCTAGAATTGAAGAGCAGAACCTTTTGGCCTGGCTCAAAGACTCTGGTTGACAACTTCTTGTCATGCCACTTCTTTGCCTTTTCCTTATAAATTTTTGCATTTTCAAAGGCATTGAGTCTGAACTCCTCTAGCTCATTTAGCTGGAGCAATCTTTTTTCACCAGCTAACTGAGCGTCCATATTTAGGAATCTGGTTGCCCAGTAGGCTTTATGTTCCAGTTCCACGGGCAGATGACAGGCCTTCCCATACACCAATTGGTATGGAGAGGTTCCTATAGGAGTCTTGAATGCTGTTCTGTATGCCCACAGAGCATCATCCAAACTCTTTGCCCAATCATTTCTTCGGGCTATCACAGTCCGTTCCAGGATTCTTTTTAGCTCTCTGTTAGAGACTTCAGCTTGCCCATTTATCTGTGGATGATATGGAGTTGCCACTTTGTGGCTAATTTCATATCTGACCATAGCAGAGTATAGCTGTCTATTGCAGAAATGAGTGCCTCCATCACTGATTAGTACTCTGGGAACACCAAACCTGCTGAAGATGTATTTCTGGAGGAATTTCAGTACGGCCTTGGTATCATTAGTGGGTGTAGCAATTGCTTCTACCCACTTAGATACATAGTCCACTGCCACCAGAATGTAAGTGTTTGAGTATGATGGTGGGAATGGACCCATGAAGTCAATTCCCCATACATCAAACAATTCTATCTCTAATATCCCTTGTTGAGGCATGGCATATCCGTGAGGCAAGTTACCAGCTCTTTGGCAACTGTCACAGTTACGCACAAACTCTCGGGAATCTTTATAGAGAGTAGGCCAGTAGAAGCCACATTGGAGGACTTTAGTGGCTGTTCGCTCACTTCCAAAATGTCCTCCATACTGTGATCCATGGCAATGCCATAGGATCCTTTGTGCTTCTTCTCTGGGTACACATCTGCGGATCATTCCGTCTGCACATCTCTTAAAGAGATATGGCTCATCCCATAGGTAGTACTTGGCATCTGAAATTAATTTCTTTCTTTGCACTCTGCTGTACTCCTGGGGTATGAACCTCACAGCTTTATAGTTTGCAATATCTGCAAACCATGGAGCTTCCTGAATGGCAAAGAGTTGCTCATCTGGGAAAGTCTCAGAGATCTCAGTAGAAGGGAGGGACGCCCCAGCTACTGGTTCTATTCGGGACAGATGATCAGCTACTTGGTTCTCTATCCCTTTTCTGTCTCTTATTTCTATATCAAACTCTTGCAGAAGCAACACCCATCTTATAAGCCTGGGTTTTGAATCCTGCTTTGTGAGCAAGTATTTAAGAACAGCATGGTCAGTGTACACAATCACTTTTGATCCCACTAGATAAGATCTAAACTTGTCAATGGCATAGACCACTGCAAGTAATTCTTTTTCTGTGGTTGTGTAATTCTTCTGTGCATCATTTAGAACACGGCTGGCATAATAAATGACGTGCAGAAGCTTGTTGTGCCTCTGTCCTAACACTGCACCAATGGCATGGTCACTGGCATCACACATTAATTCAAATGGCAATGTCCAATCTGGTGCAGAGATGACTGGTGCTGTGACCAGCTTAGCTTTCAGGGTCTCAAACGCTTGCTGACACTGTGTGTCAAACACAAATGGTGTGTCAGCAGCTAGCAGGTTACTCAAAGGTTTTGCAATTTTTGAAAAATCCTTTATGAACCTTCTGTAGAATCCTGCATGCCCTAGAAAGCTTCTGATTGCCTTAACATTGGCAGGTGGTGGTAATTTTTCAATTACCTCTACCTTTGCCTTATCCACCTCTATTCCCTTGCTTGAAATTTTGTGCCCAAGGACAATTCCTTCAGTCACCATAAAGTGACATTTCTCCCAGTTTAAAACCAGGTTAGTCTCTTGGCACCTTTTCAGGACAAGTGCTAGGTGATTAAGGCAGGAGCTAAATGAGTCTCCATATACTGAGAAGTCATCCATGAAGACTTCCAGGAATTTCTCCACCATATCAGAGAAGATGGATATCATGCATCTCTGAAAGGTTGCAGGAGCATTACACAGACCAAAAGGCATCCTTCTGTAGGCAAACACGCCAGAAGGGCAAGTAAATGCTGTTTTCTCTTGGTCCTGAGGATCTACTGCAATTTGGTTGTAACCTGAATAGCCATCCAGAAAGCAGTAATAATCATGACCAGCTAGTCTTTCTAGCATTTGGTCTATGAATGGTAAAGGAAAATGATCCTTTCTGGTGGCTGTATTGAGCCTTCTGTAGTCAATACACATACGCCACCCTGTGACTGTTCTTGTAGGAACCAGTTCATTTTTTTCATTATGAACCACTGTCATGCCTCCCTTTTTGGGGACAACTTGGACAGGGCTCACCCAGGGGCTATCAGAAATAGGATAAATAATCCCAGCCTCTAGTAATTTAGTGACCTCTTTCTGCACCACCTCCTTCATGGCTGGATTTAGCCTCCTCTGTGGTTGGACAACTGGTTTGGCATTATCCTCCAACAGGATCTTGTGCATGCATCTAGCTGGGCTAATGCCTTTAAGATCACTTATGGACCACCCAAGAGCTGTCTTGTGTGTCCTTAGCACTTGAATCAGTGCTTCCTCTTCCTGTGGATTTAAAGCAGAGCTTATAATCACTGGAAAAGTGTCACCCTCTCCCAGAAATGCATACTTCAGGGATGGTGGTAGTGGTTTGAATTCAGGTTTGGGAGGCTTATCCTCTTCCTGAGGAATTTTCGAAAATTCCTTTGTTTCCTGTGGTTCTTCTTGATCAGGTTGAGCATCCTTGAAGATGTCTTCAAGCTCTGATTCTAGGCTTTCAGTCATATTGATCTCTTCCACCAAAGAGTCAATAATGTCAGCGCCCATGCAGTCATTTGGTGTGTCTGGATGCTGCATAGCTTTTACAGCATTCAACTTGAACTCATCCTCATTGACTCTCAGGGTTACTTCCCCTTTTTGTACATCAATGAGAGTTCGTCCAGTTGCTAGGAAAGGTCTTCCTAGAATGAGAGTTGCACTCTTGTGCTCCTCCATTTCCAGCACCACAAAGTCAGTTGGAAAGGCAAATGGCCCAACCTTGACAATCATATCCTCTATTATGCCTGATGGATGTTTGATGGAGCCATCAGCAAGTTGGAGGCATATCCGGGTTGGTTTGACTTCTCCAGTCAACCCAAGCTTTCTGATAGTGGATGCAGGTATTAGATTGATGCTTGCTCCAAGATCACATAGGGCTGTCTTGGTGCAAGCACCTTCTAATGTGCATGGTATCATAAAGCTTCCTGGATCTTGAAGCTTTTCTGGTAAGCTTTTCAGAATGACTGCACTGCATTCTTCAGTGAGAAATACTTTTTCAGTTTCTCTCCAATCCTTCTTATGACTTAAGATCTCTTTCATGAACTTAGCATAAGAAGGTATTTGCTCAAGTGCCTCTGCAAACGGAATCTTTATTTCAAGAGTCCTTAGATAATCTGCAAAGCGGGCAAATTGCTTATCCTGCTCCGCTTGGCGGAGTTTCTGAGGATAAGGCATCTTGGCTTTATATTCTTCAACCTTAGTTGCTGCAGGTTTATTCCTTACAGAAGTGGTTGAAGAATCCTTTTTAGAGGGGTTACCGTCAGCACTCTCAGGTGTCTGACCCTCCCTTGGCGTCTGAACGCCAGGATTGGGTGGAAAATGGGCGTTAAACGCCAACTTTTCCCCCTTTTCTGGCGTTTGAACGCCAGAACTGGGCAGGGAATGGGCGTTTAACGCCAGCTTTCCCTCCTTTTCTGGCGTTTGAACGCCAATAGCACTCCTCTCTGGGCTCTTACTGTCCTCAGAGGGATTTTGAACAGTGGTTTGGTTATCCTCTGTCAATTGTTCCTTATTTGACTTTTTGCTCTTTTGAGTGGTGTTGTTCAGTGTCTTCCCACTCCTCAGTTGAACTGCTTGACATTCTCCTGTTATCTGTTTAGATATCTACTGTTTTGCTTGATTCAACTGCAGTTCTATGTTCTTGTTAGCAACTTTAGTTTCATGTAGCATCTCTTTAAATTCTGCTAACTGTTCTGTCATCAGGAATAATTGTTGATTAAGCTCAATCATCTGTTCTTGAGGATTAGGATCAGTGACTACTGCCATGACTTCTTCTTTTGGGGAGAACTCATTGCTAGAGTATAAATATTGGTTTCTAGCAACAGTGTCTATAAGCTCTTGAGCCTCTTCAATTGTCTTCCTCATGTGTATATATCCACCAGCTGAGTGGTCTAAAGACATCTGAGCTTTTTCTGTAAGCCCATAGTAGAAGATGTCTAACTGTACCCACTCTGAAAATATTTCAGAGGGGCATTTTCTTAGCATACCTCTATACCTCTCCCAGGCATTATAAAGGGATTCATTATCCTCTTGTTTAAAGCCTTGGATGTCCAGCCTTAGCTGTGTCATCCTCTTTGGAGGGTAAAAATGATTCAGGAATTTGTC
This sequence comes from Arachis stenosperma, assembly GCF_014773155.1. Taxonomy (NCBI): domain Eukaryota; kingdom Viridiplantae; phylum Streptophyta; class Magnoliopsida; order Fabales; family Fabaceae; genus Arachis; species Arachis stenosperma. Next base: position 30,413,964 of record NC_080383.1, on the reverse strand, counting down.
TGATAACTGTTTCCATGTTTTTATGCTTGCTGTAGGTTGGTTATTCAACCACCTTTTAGCTTGATCTTTTACAGCAAATGGAAACAGTAATAGTCTGTAGACATCCTGATCCACCTCTTTATCATGTACTGTGTCAGCAATTTGTAAGAATTGTGCCAGAAACTCAGTAGGTTCTTCCTGTGGAAGACCGGAATACTGGCAATTTTGCTGCACTATGATAATGAGTTGAGGATTTAGCTCAAAGCTGCTTGCTTTGATGGGAGGTGTACAGATGCTACTCCCATATGCAGCTGTAATGGGGTTAGCATATGACCCCAGAGTCCTTCTGGACTGATCAATCCCACTCAGGTCCATAATGGATAAAGGGAAATGATATGGATTGCAAAAAGATAAATTTTGTTTTTTTTTTTGTTTTTTTTAAATTAACCGAAAAAAATAAAATAAAATAAAACAAAAGGGAAATAAAATAAAAAATTCGAAAATTAAAAGAAAATAAGATCAAAGCAAATTGAAAACTGAATCAATTAGTTAATTAAAAAGATTTTGAGATTAGCAATTAGAAGGATATGATTGAAAAATTTTTATGAAAAAGATTTGATTTTTTTGAAATAAGGAAAGAGAAAAACAACAAAATGACACCAAACTTAAAATTTTTAGAAAATCAAACACTAATTTTCGAAAATTTTAAGGGAAAAACACAAAGAGGACACCAAATTTAGAATTTTTAAGGATCAAAAAGGGACTAGGGACATAAAAAATTCGAAAATTAAAAGGAAAGCAAAAGCATGCAATTGACACCAAACTTAAAATATGAAACTAGACTCAACTAAAAGACTCTAAACCAACAAAAATAAAACAGTCCTAATCTAAGCAACAAGATAAGCCGTCAGTTGTCCAAACTCGAACAATCCCCGGCAACGGCGCCAAAAACTTGGTGCACGAAATTACAATCACACTTTTGCAATCCCGCACAACTAACCAGCAAGTGCACTGGGTCGTCCAAGTAATACCTTACGTGAGTAAGGGTCGATCCCACGGAGATTGTCGGCTTGAAGCAAGCTATGGTTATCTCGTAAATCTTAGTCAGGATATCAAAGATTATCAGGGTTGATTGTGAAAAGCAGAAGAACATGAAATAAGTACTTGTTTTGCAGTAATGGGGAACAGGTTGAGGTTTTGGAGATGCTCCATCTTCTGAATCTCTGCTTTCCTACTGTCTTCTTCATCAAACACGCAAGGCTCCTTCCATGGCAAGCTGTATGTAGGGTTTCACCGTTGTCAATGGTTACCTCCCATCCTCTCAGTGGAAATGTTCAACGCACCCTGTCACGGCACGGCTATCCATCTGTCGGTTCTCAATCAGGCCGGAATAGAATCCAATGATTCTTTTGCGTCTGTCACTAACCCCCCGCCTTCAGGAGTTTGAAACTCATCACAGTCATTCAATCATTGAATCCTACTCAGAATACCACAGACAAGGTTTAGACCTTCCGGATTCTCTTGAATGCCGCCATCAATTCTAGCTTATACCACGAAGATTCTGATTAAAGAATCCAAGAGATATCTACTCAATCTAAAGTAGAACGGAGGTAGTTGTCAGGCACGCGTTCATAGTTGAGAATATGATGAGTGTCACGGGTCATCATATTCATCCGGGTTAAGAACAAGTGATATCTTAGAACGGAAGCAAGCATGATTGAATAAGAAACAGTAGTAATTGCATTAATCCATCAAGACACAGCAGAGCTCCTCACCCCCAACCATGGGGTTTAGAGACTCATGCCGTGGAGGGTACACAAAGAAACGTGTAAAGTGTCATGAGGTACATATACAATGTCAAAAGATCCTATTAATAGTAAATTAGTATCCTAAGGTTTACGGCAATGAGTAAATGACAGAAAAATCCACTTCCGGGCCCACTTGGTGTGTGCTTGGGCTGAGCATTGAAGCTTTCATGTGTAGAGACCTTTTCTGGAGTTAAACGCCAGCTTTCATGCCAGTTTGGGCGTTTAACTCCAATTTTTATGCCAGTTCCAGCGTTAAACGCTGGAAATTCTGAGGCTGATTTGCAACGCCGGTTTGGGCCATCAAATCTCGGGCAAAGTATGGACTATTATACATTGCTGGAAAGCCCAGGATGTCTACTTTCCAACGCCGTTGAGAGCGCGCCAATTGGGCTTCTGTAGCTCCAGAAAATCCACTTCGAGTGCAGGGAGGTCAGAATCCAACAGCATCTGCAGTCCTTTTCAGCCTCTAAATCAGATTTTTGCTCAGATCCCTCAATTTCAGTCAGAAAATACCTGAAATCACAGAAAAACACACAAACTCATAGTAAAGTCCAGAAAAGTGAATTTTAACTAAAAACTAATAAAAATATACTAAAAACTAACTAAATCATACTAAAAACATACTAAAAATAATGCCAAAAAGCGTATAAATTATCCGCTCATCAAATCTCACTAGAGATGGCAGACAATTCAAGAAAACAAGCTTATGGACTTGTAGAGGATGTTCTGGTAAAGATTAAAGACCATTACATCCCTGCTGATTTCATAGTCCTAGAGACTGGGAAGTGCATGGATGAATCCATCATCCTTGGCAGACCCTTCCTAGCCACCGCAAAGGCTGTGATTGATGTTGACAGAGGAGAATTGATCATTCAAGTGAATGAAGAATCTTTTGTGTTTAAGGCTCAAGGATATCCCTCTGTAACCATGGAGAGAAAGCATGAAGAGCTTCTCTCAAAACAGAGTCAAAACAGAGCCCCCACAGTCAAACTCTAAGTTTGGTGTTGGGAGGCCACAACCAACTTCTAAGTTTGGTGTTGAACCCCCATATTCAAACTCTAAGTTTGGTGTTGGGAGGTTCCAACATTGCTCTGAGTATCTGTGAGGCTCCATGAGAGCCTACTGTCAAGCTACTGACATTAAAGAAGCGCTTGTTGGGAGGCAACCCAATGTTATATTTATTTATTTTCCTTTGTTATTTTATGTTTTCTGTAGGTTGATGATCATGGGAAGTCACAAAATCAATTGAAAAAGCAAAAATAGAATGAAAAGCAGAAAGAAAAATAGCACACCCTGGAGGAAAACCTTGCTGGCGTTTAAACGCCAGTAAGGGCAGCAAATGGGCGTTTAACGCCCAGTCTTGCACCATTCTGGGCGTTTAATGCCAGAAAGGGGCACCAGACTGGCGTTAAACGCCAGGAAAGGGCAAGAAGCTGGCGTTAAACGCTAGAAATGGGCACCAGCGCGGCGTTTAACGCCAGAATTGGCATAAAGAGCATTTTTGCTCGCCACTTGGTGCAGGGATGAATTATCCTTGACACCTCAGGATCTGTGGACCCCACAGGATCCCCACCTACCCCACCACTCTCTCTCTTCTTCACCCATTCACCAATCACCTCAACCACTCTTCCCCAAAAACCCCTCACCTATCAAATCCTATTATTCTCTTCACCACTCACATCTATCCTTCATAAAACCCCACCTACCTCACCATTCAAATTTAAACCAGTTTCCCCTCCCAAATCCACCCATAATGGCCGAACTATACACCCCCTCTCCACTCCTATATAAACCCATCTTCACTCTTTCATTTTCACACAACCTAACACTACTTCTCCCCCTTGGCTGAACCACAAAGCCATCTCCATCTCCTCTATTTCTTCTTCTTCTACTCTCTTCTTTCTTCTTTTGCTCGAGAACGAGCAAACTTTCTAAGTTTGGTGTGGTAAAAGCATTGCTTTTTTTTTTCCATAACCATTTATGGCATCTAAGGCCGGAGAAACCTCTAGAAAGAGGAAAAGGAAGGCAAAAGCTTCCACCTCTGAGTCATGGGAGATGGAGAGATTCATCTGAAGGGTGCATCAAGACCACTTCTATGAAGTTGTGACCATGAAGAAGGTGATCCCTGAGGTCCCTTTCAAACTCAAAAAGAGTGAATATCCGGAGATCCGACATGAGATCCGAAGAAGAGGTTGGGAAGTTCTTACCAACCCCATTCAACAAGTCGAAATCTTAATGGTTCAAGAGTTCTATGCCAATGCATGGATCACCAAGAACCATGATCAAAGTGTGAACCCGGACCCAAAGAATTGGCTTACAATGGTTCGGGGGAAATGCTTAGATTTTAGTCTGAAAAATGTAAGGTTGGCATTCAACTTGCCCATGATGCAAGGAGATGAACACCCTTACACTAGAAGGGTCAACTTTGATCAAAGGTTGGACCAAGTCCTCATAGACATTTGTGAAGAGGGCGCTCAATGGAAGAGAGATTCAAGAGGGAAGCCGGTCCAACTGAGAAGGCATGACCTCAAGCCAGTGGCTAGGGGATGGTTGGAGTTTATCCAACGCTCAATCATTCCCACTAGCAACCGGTCTGAAGTTACTATAGACCAGGCTATCATGATTCATAGCATCATGATTGGAGAAGAAGTAGAAGTTCATGAGGTTATAGCCTAAGAACTTTATAAGGTGGCGGACAAGTCCTCTACCTTGGCAAGGTTAGCCTTTCCTCATCTCATTTGTCACCTCTGTTATTCAGTTGGAATTGACATAGAGGGAGACATCCTCATTGATGAGGACAAGCCCATCACTAAGAAAAGGATGGAGCAAACAAGAGATCCCACTCATCATGAAATCCCTGAGATACCTCAAGGGATGCACTTTCCTCCACAAAACTATTGGGAGCAAATCAATACCTCCCTAGGAGAATTGAGTTCCAACATGGGACAACTAAGGGTGGAGCACCAAGAACATTCCATCCTCCTCCATGAAATTGGAGAAGATCAAAGAATCATGAGAGAGGAGCAACAAAGGCAAGGAATAGACATTGAGGAGCTCAAGCACTCCATAAGATCTTCAAGAGGAAGAACAACCCTGATTTTCGAGTATGCGAGATATTTTCTGAAGGCACGGATTTTGCCAGAAGATCAGTAAAGGGAACACCTCTTCTATATCAACAAGTATCTCAATCCTCATTGTCGTTATGTCATCCTTAAGCTAGAACCTTTTCTGAGGCAAGCTCGATAACGCGGTCACGAAGAACCTAGTTTTTGAACCGTATCGGTTGGCAGTTTTGATTCTGATTTTCGTAAATAGTCTCTATTTGACGAACCGGACTCGATTCATGAGAGGAGAGAGATAATAGTATAATATTATCATTATATTAGTATTAGAAGTTGCTTGAAAGATATTATAAGGTTACCTGGTCTGTTTTAATTAAAAACAGGAAATCGGTTTAACCAGGTTTACGGTTTACTGGTGCAGCTTAGCACCAGCACTCTCTGATGACTTTAGCAATGCTAAGGCCTCATCATACATGTTTTATTCTCATATTAAATATGTTAATAGTGTCATTTATGCTAGTAGCTCAGAAAATAATTTTTAGAGATGTTTTTACAAGTGTTCCGATACATCTAGTTTTAGTAGTTGTACACCAGAGATATTTTAATATTATTTTAATCCACCTCCAAGCTAACCAATCACAACTCACCCTACACCCCCAAAACCCCCAAGGCTGCCTCATTTGCTCATTGTGGCCGAAAATCACCAAGAGAAAAAGGAGAGAAAGTTCTTGGTTCATAAATCTTCAAAGCTTGATTTCTTCTGAACCAAAACTCAAATCAAAACTCCGATTTCACCAAAATGATCCTCTCTTCTTCCTCTACATAACCATGTGACTTATCAAGGCTGGAAATAAGGTGAGATGGCTGTCTCCCTCCCTCTTCAATTCGGTTTTCAAGGAAAACCATGCAAAACATGTGTTTTCTTGATGTTTTTCCTTAGGAATCATGCTTAACTTGACTTGAGGGCCAAGAAACGTTAATTTCTAGCAAGTATAAGGTGAGATATCTCTTCCTAACGTGCTGAGGGAGATTTTGTCAGTTGAGAGTTTGTGGATTTAAAGTTGTTCTTGATATGATTTAGGAGAAAAAAGTGCTTAAGGACCACCTGGAAGTTTAACCGAATTAGGAGCAGCAAAACCAGGTAGGGTTTGACGAATTTAATCTTGATTGGTTGTGTTTGAGATGTGTGATTATGATATGGTTTGGTTATGCTTGAAATTGATTGCTTATATGAGTTATTCTTGGTGAAAGTTTGTTGAATTTTTTATGAAATTTGATGATATTCAAGCTATGAATGTTGTTCTTGAGAGCAGCTAGAAAAACGAACCCTAGAGCTTAAATTGGGGTTCAATTTGTGTTAAAATCATGTGGAAAAGATGGGGTTTTAGTGGCTGCTAATTTATTATGAATTATGGTAAAAATCGGTTGCTGAAAAGACTGAAAAACGGGTAAAAACAGAGAAAGAATCTGAAGAATATACGAAGAACACGAAGAACACTTTGAGTGTGGTGAAGAACATTGAAGAACACCTTTTAGATCTTAGAAAGGTCAAGGAAGTAAAATTTTTGGTGTTTAAGGGGTTATTTGGTAATTTCTGAAAGTTAGGGTGGTTAAAGTAGAAATATTAAAAGTTACGGGTGGTAAAAAGTGAATTTTAAAGGTTAAAGGTTAAAGTAAAGTTAATTTTCGAAAATATATTAATAAAATAATAAATAATAATAAAATATTAAATAATAATATTTAATTAAAAATAATATTTTAATAAAAATAATAAAATAATGCGAAAAAGGCAGTTTTCTATAAAAGCTTTGGAAAGACAACTTTAAGTGTAGAATCTCATAATTACCTTCATAAAACACTTAGGGAGTGGTAATAACATGTTAGTGAGGAAAAGATAAATAAAAGATAAAAAGTTAAAGAAAAGATAAAAACCAAAGAAAAAGTATGTAAAATTCTAACGACAGAAAAACAGATAGAGACTAGTGAATGAAGTAGGGCAACTTAGTTAGTACTTGAGTTGCGACTAGTGTTAGGTATAATATGAAAAGTTAAACTGTTTCAGTATAGACTTAATGAACCTATACTTGGGACAGGCTAACTATTCATACCGAAATTTACATAAGCTTTAAATACATACGTTAAGCAGAGAAATCAGAGCAGAGTAGAGAAACACATAGAACAGAGTAATCAGAGTAAAGTAAAGAGGTAAAGAGATAAAGAAAAAAAGAGTAATACAGATACAGAGGAAAGAGTAATCAGAGAAAAATAAAGAGATACAGAGAAAAGAGAAACCAGAACAGAGTAAAGAGATATAAGGTTAAAAGAGTAATATGATAAAGAGAATAGAGAACAAGTAAAGGGCCTATTGAAAGGTCATTGGTTGCATTAAGGCAACCCCAGAGATATCTATGTGTTCATCTGCTGCATTGTGGCAGTCAGATGGATGGTAGTACGACCACTGAGAATGCTTTCCTGGGATACCTTGCTATAATGCTTTACTGTAAGACAGAGGTTGCTTACAGAGGTATCGATATTAGTGTGCTCCTGTAAGACAGAGGTTACTTACAGTGAGTGTGTTGTTGCTCCTGTAAGACAGAGGTTGCTTACAGTGAGTTTGTTGGGCATATATCGGCTAATAAGTGCTGCCCTGCAAGACAAAGGTTGCTTGCAGTGGATATTGCCAACAGGAAAGCCTTATCCAGACAGAGGTTGCTGGGTAACGTCGGGAGCGGGTATGTAACCGACAGATGAGCTCATTACCTGCACTAGGGCTAGACATGCATCATATTTGGTTGCGCATTTCCTCTGTTATGATTGTTGTTTGAATGTATGCCTTCTTTGTTTGCATTCTATTCTGTGTCTGTGTTTTATTTTCTTGTATTCTTTTGTTTGTGTGTTTGCTTTTTGTTTTCTCTATTTTCTCTATTTATCTGTTTCTTCTGTCTACTGCTTTTCGGTATTCTGCTATTTATCTGCTAAATAACACAGAATTAATGAACGTAACTAATAACCCCGACCCTACTAAGGACTCCCCAGTTCTTACCCCTTCTCTCTCCCTTCCCCCTTCAGATGGAAGCAAGAGTTTCTTTCCGTAGTTCGCTGTCGACCGTTTGCAAAAAGGATTCCGCTCTAGGTAGTCTTCTGAGTCTAGGGTGAATATCGTTCTCTGTTTATATGTATATACTGTGAAACCAGCCAACGTCTACACCCCGTTCGTATGCGCACTTTAACCTAAATCCTGTGTACGAGATTCCTATTGTGTGGCTACTTCATGAGCTACCAGAGAGACGTCCTGTGGAAAAGTCTGATCGTGCAGAGGAGTAGCAGATGATGTTCTATCTTTTGATGACGTTCCACCTGACTTGAGTTGTGAAGACTTAGAACGTACTTTCCCTCGCTTTAGTAGTTTAGAGGGACTAGGTGAGTATAGAGTCTAGGCTAGCCTAGGTGCCAGCTTAGGGACCTCTTGAACAGGTCAGGACCTGGGATGTTGTATGTATGTATATGTATATAGTTATTATCTAGCTATATCTAGGGGTGTTCTAACTAAAAGTCTATTCTTAAATAAAGGCTGGATCACTGAATGTTGTTAACTGCTTGTGATGTATTTATGTGTGGTTGTTTATAACTGTTTTATCTGTTATTATTTATGAATTGATTATGAATCATTCTGTTTTAAATCCAAATGCTTTCAAAAAAAAATATACCTCGCAATTTAACACGCTTTTAACAACGAATCAGGCTCATATGATAAATAATAGATAATAATTAGGAGGACAAATTGGTAGCGCTCAGTTTCCGGTATGATCTAGACATATTGAAAATTGGGTCGTTACAATTTGGTATCAGAGCAGTTCGTTCCCAGTAGAGCCTGGGGAGTGGACTGACTATGCTTCATTGCATACTCTGTTGTGTGTCTTATGCGTATAGGATATCCCAGTGATATATGTTGCATGATTGTTTCTGTGTTTTCATTCTGGGAATGTTCACACTTGACTTGAAGTGTTAGGACTGATCACCTTAATAATGATTGTTTGGTGTGAACGGGACCACAATGGGTTCACAGAGACAATGCGTACGGGAAGGAATTCCTAATGTTAACTATGAGAGGGAACAGGAAACGTTTATGGCAACCATGAACAACGTGGCTGAAGTAGTGCGTGAAGCTGCTATAGCAGCGGCTAGGGCTGTTGGACGTCTTGGAGTGAGAAATGGGAATGATGAGAATAATTTAGGGCATCTTGAAAGACCTATGACCCTTGCAACCTTTCTGAAGGTTAATCCGCCTAAGTTCAAGGGTACACTCATTGTGACTGACGCTGATAACTGGTTTCGAGGTATTGAACGATCACTGAGAGCGCAGCATGTTCCGGAAGGACAACACGTGGAGTTTGCTACTTATATGCTCGAGGGAGAAGCTGAGTACTGGTGGCAGGGGATACAGCGACTGCTATAACAGAATGAAAATGACATTCCTTAGGATATCTTTAGGGACGAATTTTATAAAAAATATTTTCCGGGAGCAGCACGAGATGCTAAGGAGATGGAGCTTATGCAGTTGAAACAAGGGGATATGACTATTGCTGAGTATGCCCATAAGTTTGATGACTTGTGTTGTTTCTCCAAGATTTGTCAAAGGAATCCAACAGACTTTGAGGAATGGAAGTGTTTAAAGTTTGAAGGAGGACTCCGAGAAGAACTGATGAATTCTGTTGTTCCGCTAGAGATACGAAATTTTGCTGAACTAGTGAATAAAAGTAAACTAGTGGAAGAATGTTCAAAGAAGTTGGCAATAGCTCGAACAAGTCGTAGGGAGGATTTACAAAGAGACTTTGTTCAGAATTTAGCCCCTCAAGGTCGCAACTTTAAAGCCATTGGTCAATTCCAGCGTTGGAATGGAAACCACCGAGATGTCAGCCTTCTAACTCGCAATAATGGTAGTGACAATAACCGTGACATTCGAAAAGGACATGAGAGTCAACCTCACCAAGCTCATAGTGGTGTAGTATGCCCAACTTATGGAAAGAATCATGGTAGTAGGGTTTTCCGGGTCAGAATAGGTTTATATTACTATTGTAATAAGGAAGGACATCGGCAAGAGACAGTCGAAAAAGAATGGTAGATGAGTCTGCTAGCAATACTATAAAGTTTGGATCTATCGCTCGAGGTAAGTTCTATGCTACGAATTTGCTTAAGTCGGATATAATTGTACCTTTTTACCTACGCCTCAAATTTTGAGGGCAAAATTTTCTTTTAGGAGGGTAGAATGTAACAACCCTGATTTTCGAGTATGCGAGATATTTTCTGAAGGCACGGATTTTGCCAGAAGATCAGTAAAGGGAACACCTCTTCTATATCAACAAGTATCTCAATTCTCATTGTCGTTATGTCATCCTTAAGCTAGAACTTTTTCCGAGGCAAGCTCGATAACGCGGTCACGAAGAACCTAGTTTTTGAACCGTATCGGTTGGCAGTTTTGATTCTGATTTTCGTAAATAGTCTCTATTTGACGAACCGGACTCGATTCATGAGAGGAGAGAGATAATAGTATAATATTATCATTATATTAGTATTAGAAGTTGCTTGAAAGATATTATAAGGTTACCTGGTCTGTTTTAATTAAAAACAGGAAATCGGTTTAACCAGGTTTACGGTTTACTGGTGCAGCTTAGCACCAGCACTCTCTGATGACTTTAGCAATGCTAAGGCCTCATCATACATGTTTTATTCTCATATTAAATATGTTAATAGTGTCATTTATGCTAGTAGCTCAGAAAATAATTTTTAGAGATGTTTTTACAAGTGTTCCGATACATCTAGTGTTAGTAGTTGTACACCAGAGATATTTTAATATTATTTTAATCCACCTCCAAGCCAACCAATCACAACTCACCCTACACCCCCAAAACCCCCAAGGCTGCCTCATTTGCTCATTGTGGCCGAAAATTACCAAGAGAAAAAGGAGAGAAAGTTCTTGGTTCATAAATCTTCAAAGCTTGATTTCTTCTGAACCAAAACTTAAATCAAAACTCCGATTTCACCAAAATGATCCTCTCTTCTTCCTCTACATAACCATGTGACTTATCAAGGCTGGAAATAAGGTGAGATGGCTGTCTCCCTCCCTCTTCAATTCGGTTTTCAAGGAAAACCATGCAAAACATGTGTTTTCTTGATGTTTTTCCTTAGGAATCATGCTTAACTTGACTTGAGGGCCAAGAAACATTAATTTCTAGCAAGTCTAAGGTGAGATATCTCTTCCTAACGTGCTGAGGGAGATTTGGTCAGTTGAGAGTTTGTGGATTTAAAGTTGTTCTTGATATGATTTAGGAGAAAAAAGTGCTTAAGGACCACCTGGAAGTTTAACTGAATTAGGAGCAGCAAAACCAGGTAGGGTTTGACGAATTTATTCTTGATTGGTTGTGTTTGAGATGTGTGATTATGATATGGTTTGGTTATGCTTGAAATTGATTGCTTATATGAGTTATTCTTGGTGAAAGTTTGTTGAATTTTTTATGAAATTTGATGATATTCAAGCTATGAATGTTGTTCTTGAGAGCAGCTGGAAAAACGAACCCTAGAGCTTAAATTGGGGTTCAATTTGTGTTAAAATAATGTGGAAAAGATGGGGTTTTAGTGGCTGCTAATTTATTATGAATTATGGTAAAAATCGGTTGCTGAAAAGACTGAAAAACGGGTAAAAACAGAGAAAGAATCTGAAGAATATACGAAGAACATGAAGAACACTTTGAGTGTGGTGAAGAACATTGAAGAACACCTTTTAAATCTTAGAAAGGGCAAGGAAGTAAAATTTTTGGTGTTTAAGGGGTTATTTGGTAATTTCTGAAAGTTAGGGTGGTTAAAGTAGAAATATTAAAAGTTACGGGTGGTAAAAAGTGAATTTTAAAGGTTAAAGGTTAAAGTAAAGTTAATTTTCGAAAATATATTAATAAAATAATAAATAATAATAAAATATTAAATAATAATATTTAATTAAAAATAATATTTTAATAAAAATAATAAAATAATGCGAAAAAGGCAGTTTTCTATAAAAGCTTTGGAAAGACAACTTTAAGTGTAGAATCTCATAATTACCTTCATAAAACACTTAGGGAGTGGTAATAACATGTTAATGAGGAAAAGATAAATAAAAGATAAAAAGTTAAAGAAAAGATAAAAACCAAAGAAAAAGTCTGTAAAATTCTAACGACAGAAAAACAGACAGAGACTAGTGAACGAAGTAGGGCAACTTAGTTAGTACTTGAGTTGCGACTAGTGTTAGGTATAATATGAAAAGTTAAACTGTTTCAGTATAGACTTAATGAACCTATACTTGGGACAGGCTAACTATTCATACCGAAATTTACATAAGCTTTAAATACATACGTTAAGCAGAGAAATCAGAGCAGAGTAGAGAAACACAGAGAACAGAGTAATCAGAGTAAAGTAAAGAGGTAAAGAGATAAAGAAAAAAAGAGTAATACAGATATGGAGGAAAGAGTAATCAGAGAAAAATAAAGAGATACAGAGAAAAGAGAAACCAGAACAGAGTAAAGAGATATAAGGTTAAAAGAGTAATATGATAAAGAGAATAGAGAACAAGTAAAGGGCCTATTGAAAGGTCATTGGTTGCATTAAGGCAACCCCAGAGATATCTATGTGTTCATCTGCTGCATTGTGGTAGTCAGATGGATGGTAGTACGACCACTGAGAATGCTTTCCTGGGATACCTTGCTATAATGCTTTACTGTAAGACAGAGGTTGCTTATAGAGGTATCGATATTAGTGTGCTCCTGTAAGACAGAGGTTGCTTACAGTGAGTGTGTTGTTGCTCCTGTAAGACAGAGGTTGCTTACAGTGAGTCTGTTGGGCATATATCGGCTAATAAGTGCCGCCCTGCAAGACAAAGGTTGCTTGCAGTGGATATTGCCAACAGGAAAGCCTTATTTAGACAGAGGTTGCTGGGTAACGTCGGGAGCGGGTATGTAACCGACAGATGAGCTCATTACCTGCACTAGGGCTAGACATGCATCATATTTGGTTGCGCATTTCCTCTGTTATGATTGTTGTTTGAATGTATGCCTTCTTTGTTTGCATTCTATTCTGTGTCTGTGTTTTATTTTCTTGTATTCTTTTGTTTGTGTGTTTGCTTTTTGTTTTCTCTATTTTCTCTATTTATCTGTTTCTTCTGTCTACTGCTTTTCGGTATTCTGCTATTTATTTGCTAAATAACACAGAATTAATGAACGTAACTAATAACCCCGACCCTACTAAGGACTCCCCAGTTCTTACCCCTTCTCTCTCCCTTCCCCCTTCAGATGGAAGCAAGAGTTTCTTTCCATAGTTCGCTGTCGACCGTTTGCAAAAAGGATTCCGCTCTAGGTAGTCTTCTGAGTCTAGGGTGAATATCGTTCTCTGTTTATATGTATATACTGTGAAACCAGCCAACGTCTACACCCCGTTCGTATGCGCACTTTAACCTAAATCATGTGTACGAGATTCCTATTGTGTGGCTACTTCATGAGCTACCAGAGAGACGTCCTGTGGAAAAGTCTGATCGTGCAGAGGAGTAGCAGATGATGTTCTATCTTTTGATGACGTTCCACCTGACTTGAGTTGTGAAGACTTAGAACGTACTTTCCCTCGCTTTAGTAGTTTAGAGGGACTAGGTGAGTATAGAGTCTAGGCTAGCCTAGGTGCCAGCTTAGGGACCTCTTGAACAGGTCAGGACCTGGGATGTTGTATGTATGTATATGTATATAGTTATTATCTAGCTATATCTAGGGGTGTTCTAACTAAAAGTCTATTCTTAAATAAAGGCTGGATCACTGAATGTTGTTAACTGCTTGTGATGTATTTATGTGTGGTTGTTTATAACTGTTTTATCTGTTATTATTTATGAATTGATTATGAATCATTCTGTTTTAAATCCAAATGCTTTCAAAAAAAAATATACCTCGCAATTTAACACGATTTTAACAACGAATCAGGTCATATGATAAATAATAGATAATAATTAGGAGGACAAATTGGTAGCGCTCAGTTTCCGGTATGATCTAGACATATTGAAAATTGGGTCGTTACATCCAGCAATGTATAATAGTCCATACTTTTCCCGAGATTTGATGGCCCAAACCGGCGTTCCAAATCAGCTCAAAACTGCCCGGTGTTAAACGCCGGAACTGGCACAAGAATGGGAGTTAATCGCCCAATCTGGCACAAAAGCTGGCGTTTAACTCCAAGAAAAGTCTCTACACATGAAAGCTTCAATGCTCAGCCCAAGCACACACCAAGTGGGCCCGGAAGTGGATTTTTATGTCATTTACTCATTTCTGTAAACCCTAGGCTACTAGTTCTCTACATATAGGACCTGTTACTATTGTATTCTTATCGGGGTAGCTATCTTTGAGTAGTCTTATGCTATCTTGGATCATTGGGAGGCAGGCCTCTCGACCATGCCTAGACCTTGTTCTTATGTATTTTCAATGGTGAAGTTTCTACACACCATAGATTAAGGTGTGGAGCTCTGCTGTACCTCGAGTATTAATGTAATTACTATTGTTCTTTTATTCAATTCAGCTTGTTCTTGTTCTAAGATATCACTTGTTCCTCAACTTGATGAATGTGATGATCCGTGACACTCATCATCATTCTCATCTATGAACGTGTGCCTGACAACCACCTCTGTTCTACCTTAGATTGAGTGGATATCTCTTGGATCCCTTAATCGGAATTTTCGTGGTATAAGCTAGAATTGATTGCGGCATTCAAGAGAATCCGGAAGGTCTAAACCTTGTCTGTGGTATTCTGAGTAGGATTCAAGGATTGAATGACTGTGACGAGCTTCAAACTCCTGAAGGCTGGGCGTTAATGACAGACGCAAAAGAATCAATGGATTCTATTCCAACCTGATTGAGAACCGACAGATGATTAGCCGTGCTGTGACAGAGCGCGTTGAACATTTTCACTGGGAGGACGGGACTGTAGCCACTGACAACGGTGATGCCCAACATACAGCTTGCCATAGAAAGGAGTAAGAAGGATTGGAAGAAGACAGTAGGAAAGCAGAGAGACGGAAGGGACAAAGCATCTCCATATGCTTATCTGAAATTCTCACCAATGAATTACATAAGTATCTCTATCTTTATTTTATGTTTTATTTTTAAATCATCCATAACCATTTGAATCTGCTTGACTGAGATTTACAAGATGACCATAGCTTGCTTCATACCAACAATCTCCGTGGGATCGACCCTTGCTCGCGTAAGGTTTATTACTTGGACGACCCAGTGCACTTGCTGGTTAGTTGTGCGAAGTTGTCATAAAGAGTTGAGATTGCAATTGAGCGTACCATGTTGATGGCGCCATTGATGATCACAATTTCGTGCACCAATTATCTGCCAGCTAATCCTCGTTTTCGACTTCCTTAAAGCAAGTCGTGGCGAGAACCGACTTCTCAGGGGAAGGTCGGTGTAATGCGAGGCTCATCCTTGTAGGTTGGGCCTTTCGTTTGGACCTGGGCCCTAGCGTTGGGCCAGGGTATGAACAGTTTCCCTACTCGAGCCCAATTTCTTTTAAGAGTTGGGGTCGAGTATTTTAACTTAGGACCGTAGCCGACCTGATAAGGAACCGACGTGATTTTTCGGAACCGACGTGTTTTAAAAATTCTCAACAGTCTCGTCTAATCAAACGTCGCATCCGTTAGAGATTTGTGTATTCTTACGCGAGGATCAGTTACATTGGGAACGGTGCCTTTCTTTAAATGACGGCCTCCGTTTTTACCATTATGCCCCTAACATTTTTATAAATACTTTCCCTCTCTTTCCTTGCTTCGTTTCTGAAAACTTTCACACTTCCTTTACTCTGTTCGAAAGAAGCTCCTGTTCGAAGGAATTCCTCTTTCTCTGCCCCTGCCCTTTTTCAAGCAAAGGTTAGTTTTTCTCTACTCTCTTTTTTCAAAGTGCTTTTGTTTACATGTTTTTATTTTAGAGAGGAGGGTTGGATCGTAGGCTCCTAGTGACTTTGTTTTGTTTGATTCTAGGCCCCTTAGAGACCCTGTTTTTTATCCTTTTTCTTTTTTCTTTGTAGGTGTCGCTATCCCTTTCTAGGATAAAATGTCTTTTCTAGAAACCCTTGCTCAATGGGTGGATGTCACGGTTCTGGGAGAAGAACCTTTTGTTGATACTGACTTCATCGCCAACCTTCGCACTCATCATAGGCTTTGTACTTCTGAGGAGGATGAGCCGAAATATGAACTGATTTTCCCGGGTCCGGAAGACCGGGTTTGTTTTGGGAGGGTTTCTGAGGCAGGCCCTCATTTTTTCTATATGTATGAGAGCATGATTACCCGCTTAGGCATTTTTCTTCCTTTTTCCGACTTTGAGATAGCTGTTTTATGCTACTGTCGTGTTGCTTCTACCCAACTTCACCCTAATTCTTGGGGTTTTCTGAAAATTTATCAATTTATCAGCCATGCTTTAGACTTTCCGACTTCTTTGAAGATTTTCTTTTATCTCTTTCACATGACTAAGCCCTTCAGTGAGCAAAATAACAAATAGTAGTAGGTGTCTTTCCGGGCCATACAAGGCCAGAGAGTTTTTACCCTTTTTGATGAATCCTTCCTTGACTTCAAAAATTTCTTTTTCAAAGTTCAAGCTGTAGAGGGTCACCACCCTTTTTTCCTGGATGAAACTTCTTCTCCTCGTTTCCCCCTGTACTGGATAGAGGCCTCTCCTTGTGAAAAATATGGTTTGGATGAGGTGGAGGCGGCCATTGTGGGATTTTTCTGAGAAGTATGGGGGAGAGCCCCCTACCTGGATACGAAAAAGTTTCTCCAGGGGTCTTCGACCTTTGTCCAGGCTCAACTAGGTAGCTTTTTATTTATTTATCATATTTTCCGACTTGATGGTCGCACGACTTGTTTTTTCTGACTTGTTTTACTAACTTTAGCTTCCTAATTGCTTTTACAGAAATGGCGAAGAAGAATTCCAGGGAGTCTTACCAGAGAGTTTAGGAGGCCAAAGCGAGGCCCCGCACCAGAGTCGGCGGTGCCAGGGAAGCTGGTCCTTCTCTTCCTTCTCCTCTCCCTCCTTCTCACAATTTGGGGACCCCCACTCGTCCTATTGTTATTTCTTCCTCAGCCTCTTCTCTGCCGTCCCCTCCTCCCCGATCTTCTCCTGAGCCAGAAAAGAAGAGGCGCAAGACTTTAGAGTCTA
This sequence comes from Arachis stenosperma, assembly GCF_014773155.1. NCBI lineage: Eukaryota > Viridiplantae > Streptophyta > Magnoliopsida > Fabales > Fabaceae > Arachis > Arachis stenosperma. Next base: position 30,396,903 of record NC_080383.1, on the reverse strand, counting down.
GCTCTTCTTTTGAAGGTGAGGCCAAGGTGGATGCGTCTCAGTTTGTTCGGAAGCATATCTATCCTCATACTCGTATAAGTATGGATGATGCTTCTGTTTGAAACCACCTTACAATTCTGGCTCAGGAGAGTATCAGGGCGGCAGGATGTACACAAAGTTCCTTGATATTTTTTAGAAGACTCCTTTTAGCTTTTTGGGTTCATCCTCAAGGGTTGAGGAGCTGGAGGGGAGGCTTCTCTTATATCAAGGGCAGGAGAAGGTGCTGAGGGAGGAGGTCGCCAAATTGAAGGAGGAGAGGAATGGCCTTCAGGAGAGGGATAGGAAGTTGCAAGCCCAGTGTTCCATGGTGGAGGGCCTGAGAGAGAAGACGCAAGAGAGTTATTCGAGCCTGTTCGAGGATCTTGTGGAGGTGAAGAAGGATTTGCTGAGAGCTCGGGAGGCCTATATAGAGTTGGAGGACTCCATTGCTGACGGGGCTGAAGAAGCATGAGGGATCTTTAAAGAACAGGTACCTGGATCTCTCTCCTTTGGATCCGGATAAAATTATGGTCGACGGAGCTATCGTTTCTCCTCCCTCTCCCCGATATGTCACCGAGTCTGATCTAAAGACTCGGGGGCAAAGGATAATGGAGTCCTCTTCCCGACCAAAAGATGCCCCGAGTTCTTCGAAGGCTCTTGGAACTTCCACTCCATCTCCTATGGACATTTCTCTTCCTGGCCCCGATAGCTCTCCGACTACTCTCCCTGACTCTGGTGGTGCTCCGACTATTCTTCCTGACTCTGGTGGTGACGTCCTTCCTAACTAAAAAGAAAAAATTATTTGTGGCTATATGGGGGCCCGACCTGTGTGTCCCTCCTTTTTTAAACTATTTATTTTTATTCTGTGGTGGTATTTTGCTGACATTTCCTTGGCCTTTTATGGCCGTAAACAAAATATTTAAAAATATCCTTTTTTGGACAAGGGTTTAGGTTATCTTTGTTGGTTGTGCGCATGTCTTTCTGTTTAGGTTTCGAAAAACCTTTTTGATCCTTGTTTTGAAAAACCTTTTTCTTGGCTGGCTGTCCCTTCTTCTAAGTTTTTCTTAAATTTTTCTTGAATACTTGGGACAGTCTTAGTGCTTTCCATAGGTTTTCTGATCTCTTTTTGGCATTCCTTATACTCAATTTTTTTATTTATTGAGTTCCTATAACTTAGGTTATTTTTGTGATGCATTTCTTTGTTTCTCAGTTTTTTCTGACTTGTTAGTCAGATAATTTCTGAGTTTATCACGATCGACTTTTATAACCTCTTTACACCGACTTGTACCTCGGTTGTTTTATCCTGACGACCATCTAGGTCGGTTCATGGGATTTTCACGCTTTGTCGAGCTTAAGTCGGCACGTTTCGTAGAAAGAAAGAAAGCGAGAAGGAATTTATAAGAGATATTGTAAAGGATCTTTATTTATTTGCGAAAGTACTTTACTGCTACTAAGGGTTTTTGACTATCTATGACCCCTTAGTCTCTACTGTGATGCCTCGTTAAAAACTCCCCTTCAGAAAAAAAAACCCTTTTCTTTTGGGAAAAAATCATGAAGTTGGGAAAAGAGTATATCAGGGAGTAGAGTTCGCTTTTAACTGTAGTACCTTTTCATATTACAAGCATGCCACGACCTAGGTAGCTCGGTGCCGTTTAAGTCGGTCACTTTGTAATAACCTTTTTCTAAGACCTCACTAATCTTGTATAGTCCCTTCCAATTAGCAGCGAGCTTTCTCTCTCCAGATTTATTGACTCCAATGTCGTTTCTGATTAAGATCAAGTCATCTGGGGCGAAGCTCCTTCGAATGACTTTTTTGTTGTATCTGGTGGTCATCCTTTTCTTTAAGGCTGCTTTTCTTATTTGGGTTTGTTCTCGGATTTCAGGGAGTAGTTCAAGTTCCTCTTTGTGCCCATGTACGTTCCCGACCTCATCATGGAAGATCACCCTTGGGCTTTGCTCGTCGATTTCTACTGGTATCATGGCTTCCACGGCATAGGCAAGTCGAAAGGGTGTTTCCCCTGTGGCCTATTGGGGCGTCGTCTGGTAAGCCCATAATACTTGGAGAAGCTCTTCAGCCCAAGCTCCCTTTGCGTCTTGCAACCTTTTCTTCAATCTTGCCAGTATAACTTTGTTGGCCACCTCGGCTTGTCCGTTTGCTTGTGGATGTTCCACCGAGGTGAACTGGTTTTTTATCTTCATACTGGCTACCAGGCTTCTGAAGGTTGAGTCGGTGAGCTGTGTACCATTATCTGTGGTGATGGAACGAGGTATTTCATACCTTGTGATAATGTTTTTGTAGAGGAACTTCTGACCTTTTTGTGCGGTGATGGTGGCTAAGGGTTCTGCTTCTATCCACTTTGTGAAGTAGTCTATTCCTACTATTAAGTATTTTATTTGTCCTGCGGCTTGGGGAAAAGGCCCTAATAGGTCCATCCCCCATTTTGCGAAAGGCCATGGAGAAGTTATACTGATGAGCTCCTCGGGGGGAACCACGTGGAAATTTGCATGCATTTGGCATGGCTGGCACTTCTTCACAAATTCTGTGGCATCCTTTTGCAAGGTCAGCTAGTAGAACCCAGCTCGGATTACCTTTCTGGCTAGCGACCTGGCTCCGAGATGGTTTTCGCAAATCCCATTATGAACCTCCTCTAGCACTTCAGTGGTCCTCGAGGTCGGAATGCACTTCAGCAATGGTGTTGATATTCCTCTTTTATAGAGGATATTTTTCACCAGAGTATAGTATTGTGCTTCCCTCCGGATTTTCTTGGCCTCTTTTTTCTCTTTAGGGAGGATGCCGAATTTTAAGTATTCAACTAGGGGGTTCATCCAGCCAAGGTTCAACACGGTGACTTCAAGGACATCTTGTTTGGCCTCTGTTTTAACTACAGAGGGTTCTTGTAAAGTTTTCTGGATCAAGCTTCTATTGTTCCCTCCTGGTTTGGTACTTGCTAACTTGGAGAGGGCGTCTGCTCTGTGATAAACCACTATTTTATGGTTTATCTTGTGCTCAATTGAGTGGTTTTTATCAAGCCTTTGCCCACTTATTCATATGATTTTCATGATTTTACATTCTCCTTCCTAATTTTGTGCTATGATTGAAAATATGCTTTTTTGCCTTTTGTTTTCTTTAATTTAAATCCTCTCTTGTTATCATTCGATGCCTTGATATGTGTGTTAAGTAATTTCAGGGATTACAGGGCATGAATGGCTCAGAGGATGGAAAGGAAGCATGCAAAAGTGGAAGGAATACAAGAAGTTGAAGAAACTGCTAAGCTGTCCAGCTTGACCTCTTTACACTCAAACTAACATAACTTGAGCTACAGAGGTCCAAATGATGCGGTTTCAGTTGCGTTGAAAAGCTAACATCCGGGACTTCGATTTGATATATAATTTGCCATAGTGGCTGTACAGATAAGTGACGCGAGCGCGCGCTTCACGCGGACGCGTCGTATCTGCGAATCTCATTCCACGCAAACGCGTGGATGACGCCTCCGCGTCACTTTGCCGCGACCTGTACGGAGCAGAAAGCGCTGGGAGTGATTTCTGGGCAGTTTTTGACCCAGTTCTCAGCCCAGAAAACACAGATTAGAGGATGAGAGTGGAGCAGAATGAATCATTCAATCATTACTCACAATTTTAGGTTTTAGATGTAGTTTTTAGAGAGAGAGGTTCTCTCCTCTCTCTTAGGATATAGGATTAGGATTTCTATTAGGCTTAGGATTGTTTCTTCATACCAGGTTCAATAATTTATGTTTCTCTTCTACTTTCATTTGCTCTGATGCTTTCATTTGTATCTGATTTGTGTTGCCCAATTGGCTTACGAACTTTTCATGTTAGGATTGATTTTTTTATTTAATACACATTATTGAGATGTTTTTAGATATATGATTTTAATTTAGCTTTCTACATTGTTGGCTTTAATTGATTAATTGGTAACTCTTGAGTTGTCAAACTCATTGTTGACTGAAAATTAGAATTCTTCAAGAATTAACTCAAGTTCCACTAACTCTAGCCTTTTCCAAGGAAAGACTAAGACCTGAGGAACCAAACTTATTCCATCCACTTGACTTACCTTCATAGTTAAAGGTTAACTTAGTGGGAGAAAAATCCAATTCTCATCACAATTGATAAGGATAACTGGGATAGGACTTCCAGTTTTCATACCTTGCCAAGAGTTTTATTAGTTATTAAGTTATTAATTCTTGCAATCTATTTCTCTTGCTTAAAACCTTTTTCAAACCCAAACACTATTTTTCCATAACCAATAATAAATCATACTTCCCTGCAATTCCTTGAGAAGACGACCCGATGTTTGAATACTTCGGTTTATAAATTTATTGGGTTTTGTTACTTGTGACAACCAAAACGTTTGTAGGAAAGGACTTTTGTTGGTCTGGAAGCTATACTTGCAACGGGAATTTATTCTGAATTTTAGACCACACAAAAGTTCTCTCTTCAAAATGGCGCCGTTGCCGGGGAATTGCGGACGTGTGCCTTGTTATTGGTTATTGTAAATATTTTAAAAAAAATCTTATCTTATTTTTTTTTTCAAAAATATCTTATCTTATTTTTTTTCAAAAAAAACAATTTTTTTTCAAAATATTTTCTTTTTGTTAGTTTTTGTTTTTATTTTCTCCTACTACTATGAACTCTCACCCCTTTGGCTATGAGTCTGGTTACAACTATGTTGCAGGAAGAGGAAGCTATAACAGGAATATGCATCAAGGTCAAAGCAATCAAAGATGGACGGAGCCAAGAGGATCTGATCAACCCCTTAGGCAACAACACCCTCCAAGATATCATGGACAAAGACCATTCTATAATGCATACCAAGATGATAGATATGGTGGACCCCCTTGTAGTTACCAACAAGCCCCATCATATGCCAATGAACCACCTCCTCAACATAGCTTTGAACCACCACACTCACAAACCCCTTACCACCAAACACCCCCATATGACCCTAACCCTTATCCACCACACCAACCACCATATGAACCATATATAGAACCACCCCAATTCCAGCCCAATTACTCCCAAGGACCACCACCTCCATATACACCATGTCCATATTCATCAACCCAAGAATCACAGGCTCGCTTCGAAGAATCAGTAGATCAATTTCATGTAACCCTTCATCAACTGAAGCAAGCAATAAATCAATTATCTTCCAGACGTTCGGACACTTAGGAAACTCCCATGGCTTCATGTGGAGAATCTAATGAAGAATGTAGCATGGAGGAGAAGTTAGAAACTCCAGTGGACAGTGAACAGCACAATTTTGTATTGGAACAATTGGAAGAAGCTGCGCCTGCCATTGACGAGGAAGAAGTGGTTGAAGACTTAGGAGATACAGAACCTCCATGGGAAATTCAAGTCATTGAGCCTCCTTCAAAGACGTTTGAAATTGATGTTGAGGAAGGTATACAAACTCTAAGGCATAGCATGGTTGAAGACTTTGAAGAGGATGATCAAGAGATGGATTCAATCATTAATGAATTCTTATCTACATTTGAATCATCTCCCATTGGACTTGACATGGAGATTAAAGAAGAAGAAGCACAACCTCCTGTGCCCTTGGTGAATAATAAAGAAGAAATTGAATAAGAAGAAAGCTACCAAGAGGAAGAGGTTGAAATTGGAGAAGCTTACAAAGGGGTGGAAGATGTCAAAGAAGAGCACAAAGGAGTGGAGCTTGCAAGTTCATTAGAAACCCCTCCACCTAAGTTGCTGTTCATACCCTGGGTCAAGCTGTCCGACCCGGGATGTTTAGCGACAAGCCGACCGACCTCTTTAGGTCAGACTATCCGACCTCTTCTCAAAGAGCTCGACCAACTCGCCAAAGGAGCCCAAAGTAGGCCCAAAACGAAGGAACACAGCCCAATCTAAAGGCAGCCAAAGCCCAGAAAGATAAAGGCGGTTCCCTTGAAGATGACCTCACTTAAAGATAAGATAAAGATAAGATAAGATAACTAACTTATCTTATCTACAGGAGGCCACATCTCACCATTATAAATACACTGGAGCACCCAGGTATAACTCATACTCTGATTCTACTCAATACCTGTTTAATACCCATGCTAACTTAAGCATCGGAGTCTCTTGCAGGTACCCCCCACCCTTCGGTGACGAAGGATCAGCAGTTCAGCCAGTCCAACAAGTCGGACACATCGGTTCCGACCAACACAGACGATCTCATCCAAGATCGACCTACAGTTTCAGGTAACTCTCGGAACATTGGCGCCGTTGCCGGGGAACCTGGAAGTCATCCCACCACCATGGCGGACAACCATGACAACGACCACGATTCAGATCTAGAGGATAGAACGCCGCATAAAAATGCGGACGCCACCCCAAAACGGGGGAGATAAGTAACCTGCAAACACAGAAATCATGGAAGCACTACAAGCTCAATAAAACCGCCTCCAACAACTCGAAAAAGAAGACGAGCATCAACGGGAAGCCAATAAGGACCTCCGAAGGGAAACTAGGCGACGCCGAGAGTTAAAAGATAAAGCTCTTAAAACTCGAAGCTGATCTCAAAACCGAGACGGCTCGATCCAGTCACGAAGATAGCCCCCACAAAGATCAAGACCCATTCACCAAAGAGATCATGAAAGCTAAACGTCCCAAAGGACTTCAAAGCTCCCAACATGACTCCGTACGACGGCACATCAGATCCAAGCTATCATCTTAGCAATTTCAGAAGCAGGATGTATCTCACGGAGGCCTCAGATGCAATCCGTTATTCTCCATCCAGAAGGACAAAGCCAAACACGCATCAAGCCTATTAGGGATCAAGCAAGGAGATCGAGAGAGCCTTCGCAACTACATGGAAAGATTCAACAAAACATGTCTGGACATACAAAGTCTACCAACAGAAGCAGCTATCAGGGGTCTCATCAATGGTCTACGAGAAGGACCTTTTAGCCATTCAATATCCAAGAAGCACCCAAACATCTCGGAACGCGGTACAGGAACGGGCAAAGAAGTACATCAACATGAAGGAAAACTCGCGACTAGGAGAGATCTCAAAAACCGAACATTCCTACTCCTCTCGAGATAAGGATAAAGAGTCCAAGAAAAAGAAGATCAACATGGAAAGAAGCCTAGAAAATACCACAATTACACCCTCTTCAAGTGTATGTTGTGGATATCTACCGAGAAATATGCAACACTGAGAAGATCCCATCAACTCGCCCAATCAAAAACAAAAGAGGTCGGACGCGTTGAAGGTCCACCTCACACCAAAGAGGTCGGACGCGTTGAAGGTCCACCTTACACCAAAGAGGTCAGACAAAGTTGAAGGTCCACCTCACACCAAAGTGGTCGGACGAGTTGGAGGTCCACCTCACACCAAAGAGGTCAGACGAGTTAGAGGTCCACCTCACACCAAAGAGGTCGGACATGTTGAAGGTCCACCTCACACCAAAGAGGTCGGACAAGTCGAAGGTCAACCTCACACCAAAGAGGTCGGACAAGTCGAACGTCTCACACCAAAGAGGTCGAACGAGTTGAACGTCCACATCACACCCCTGAGAGACATGTTCATGGAGGATTCGCAGGAGGAAAGATCTCTAAATCATCCCACAAAGGACACCTCAAAGAGGTATATTAAGGAAGGGAGAGAGGTTTGAATAGGACTACGAGGTGCAAACAAGCCTTCCGGGATTTTGAAAATTCTTCGGGCAACCACCCATTCTTACCCAACCAAGGGAAAGTGAAAAGCTCATATTATACCTCGTAGTGGGAAGTCTGGCAATAGCCTCATCACTAGTTAAAGAAGACAAAAGTGGGCAACAATCCGTCTACTTCATCATCAAGGCCCTACAAGGGGCCGAACTAAACTATCAAGAGATAGAGCAGTTCGCCTACGCCCCCATACTCACCTCTCGATGACTCCACCCATACTTTCAAGCTCACACTATTAGAGTTCGGACCAACCAGCCCATCGAAGGCATCCTACAAGAAAACAGACTTAGCAGGAAGGATTCTACAGTGGGCAGTCAAAATCGATCTTCAACATAAAGCTCAGACAGCCATCAAATCATAGTATTTGGCCGACTTTATTACAGAGTACACTGACACCCCGAAAACTCCTACAAAATGGAAACTCTACATGGATGACTCTTCAAACAAAACCGGGAGTGGTGCAGGTGTAATTATAGAAAAGCGATCAGGGAAGCAAAATCAAGCCAAATGACCAAGCTAAATACGAGGCACTACTGGCTGGTTTAAGGCTAGCCAAGAAGGTAGGAGCTTACCATATCCAATGACTCACAAGTAGTCACCTCACAAATAGAAAGGAGCAACCAAGCTGAGGATCCCACCACAAAAATACCTCGGGTAATTCGGGGGACCCTGGACAAAATCAGAGAACAGCTCGGACAATTCAGGAGACCCTGGACAAAAATAGAAAATAGCTTGGACATTTCGGGGAATATGAAGTCTGACACATACCTTGGGAGCAGAATGCCCGAACTGATGCATTTTCAAAACTAGCCAACACCAAACAAGGGGGCAATAACAGAAGCCTCATCCATACCACATTACAAGACCACAACAAGGAAGGAAAACAAATCCTCTCCTTAGAGTCCGGCGACACCAGCTCATAATTCTTTTCCTCATCCCTATCCCTACAAATTCAGAGGAACCTCCTAAGTCGCACACAGTACTCAGGGTCAGCCACAGTAACACGCATTACAACTAGGGAATCTAGTCAATCAGACATGCCGACCGGGATCTTAGTAGACATCTCAGCAATATTTTTTCAAGAAGACATAGGTCAACCATGAGGTTATTACCAAACAACTCGGATAAATAATGGAAACAACTCGGACAATAATAGCAAAACATCAAGTGTCAGATACAGCAGTAAAAGGAAAACCCCAGGACTCACACGAAAGTCCAGGGGCACCCTTTGGAGGCAACAAACAGGGCAAGAACACAGAGAAGAGAAGCCGATAATCTATACCCAAACAGTCCGAACACCTCTCAAACAAAAGGTCAAAACAAAAGCTAGAACTTTTTGTACAAAGGGAGTCAGGCAATAATGAAAAGAAACAGGAACATCAACCAAATCCTAAGCAAAGCACACATTCTCCTCAAAGGCGAATATGCAAACTTTTTGCAGAAAGAACCAAAGTTCTTCAGATCAAAAGGGAGCTTGGGCTGAAGAGCTCCCACAAGTCCTATGGGCATATCGGACAACTCCACACTTCACCACGGGGGAATTACCCTTCCGATTGACTCGCGGAGTGGAGGCAATGATCCCAGTAGAGATCGAAGAAAGATCCCCCAGAATGATCCTCTACAATAAAGAGGTCAACTCCCAAATCCAAAGGAAAGAGCTCGACCTACTCCCAGAAGTCCGAGAAAGAGCTCAGATCAGGGAAGAAGCGTTAAAACGTCGCATGGCCTCAAGGTGCAAATGAAAGGTAGTACAGAGAAGCTTCACCAATAATGACCTTATCCCAATCCGAAATGATATCAGAACAAGTCGACCGGAAGAAGGGAAAGCTAGCAGCTAAATGGAAAAGACCCTGCAAAGTCACGAAAGTACTGGGGAAAGGCCACCACAAAGTGTCCGACCTCAAGGGGTGAGAGTTACCAAGGTCATGGCATGCCTGCAAAAGGCGCCAGGCCAAGATCTAAAAGATTGCCCGACCTAGAAGGGTAAGCACTAACATGCACACACTCTTATTCATATCTTCATTTTATTGTTTAAAAGTTCACAGATTCCCTAAAAAGTTTCCTACCAAGACGTCCGATTACGACAGGTCGGCAAGGTGAAAAACAAATTCACCGCCCGATCAAGAAAAAGTCGGCAAGATGAAAACCAAATTCATCGTCCGATTACAAAGCGACAGGTCGGCAAGGTGAAAACCAACTTCACTGCCCGACCACGATGAAAACCGAATTCATCGTTTGATTACGACAAAGGTCGGCAAGGTGAAAACCAAATTCACCGCCCGATCATGAAAAAGTCTCCAAGGTGAAAACCAACTTCACCGCCCGACCACGATGAAAACCGAATTCATTATTTGATTTCGACAAAGTGAAAACAAAATTCACTGCTATACCAAGACGCATTAATTTGAAACGCAAATTTCACTGCCGGATCACGACAAGGTCGGCGGGGTGAAAACCAAATTCACCGCCCGATCATGATAAAAGTCGGCAAAGATGAAACCAGAATTCATCACCCGATTTCGACAAGGTCGGCAAAAAAGTGAAAGCAGAGTTCATCGCCCGATTATAAAGTAACATATCGGCAGAAAGTGGAAAACAATTTCACTGCACGATCACGATAAAGACAACCGTCCGATAAAGGTGAAAACGCGATTCACCCAAAGGACGATCTAGAGATGACAACCACTTTCTACAAATCGGCAAAGATGAACACAGAATAATGTAAGAAGTTATCGAAAGTGATCTAAAAAAGAACCTGACGAGGTCTTACGGATCGCTAAAATAATAACTTAAGGACTGGTCGAACGTTAAGAAGTCGAACCAAGTCAACCCAAGTTATAAGTAAACCCTGGAAAGAGGTCTGGCCAACCCTATTAAAGAGGATTACTTTAACTTAGAAGGGCCTGACATAACAAAGTCAGCCCAAAACAAAAAGTTATACAAGTAGTCCCTGAAAGAGATCTGACAAAGATCCAAGAAAGAGGACTACAAAAAATAACTTAAAGGAGACCGACATAACCAAGTTGGACTCCTACCACTAAAAAGTTATACAAGTAGTCCCTAAAAGAGATCTGACAAAGATCCAAGAAAGAGGACTACAAAAAAAAATAACTTAAAGGAGACCGACATAACCAAGTCGGACTCCTACCACTAAAAAGTTATCAAAGTAATCCCTGAAAGAGACCTGAGCAAAGGTCCAAGAAAGAGAATTACAGAAATAACTAAGGAGAGCCCGACATGACAAAGTCGGCCCAAACGACGAAAGAGTTATAAAAGTAATCCCTGAAAGAGACCTGAACAAAGTCCAAAAAAGAGGATTACAGAAATAACTTAGGAGAGCCCCGACAAGAGAAAGTCGGACCAGCAAAAGCTAAAAGCTTGGACCAACAAGAGAAAGTCGGACCAACAAAAGCTAAAAGAAGGGTCGACAGAAGAAGTCGGACCAATGACAGCTACAACTTGGATTGACAAGAAGAAATCGGACCAACGAAAGCTACAGCTCGGACCGACAAAAGGAAGTCGGACCAACGAAAAACGTGCACTAAAATGGACATAGCTCCATCCAAAAAGCCACGGCTCCACGACAAGGCTATCAAAATTGTTCAAAATGACTAAAAAGTGTTCTACAAAAACACTAAAAGGTCGTCGGACAAATTAGCCCCAAGGACCACTTCGACCAAGCAGAAAGTGGACAAAATCAGAGGTGATCAAAAGAGGTCGGACAACAAAGTACCGTCCTCTACAAAGATCCACAAAAACGGACAAAGACATCTCGCAAACGGCCAGAGGAAGGCCAGGAATGTTTTGCTAAAAGGTACGAAGTCTTGAAAAAAGTCATTAATTAAAAAGTGAAAAGCACAGCCTCAAAGACAGAGCTAAAAAGTCATCCAAACAAACTATAAAAAGGTTCCCCATCGGAACACTACCTAAAAAGTTGTTGGATTATGACTAAAAAGCCCGAACAGCAAAGACAAACAAGTCGGAAGAAGGCTGAAAAGTCCCCTCAACAAAGTAAAAGGGGCAATACCAGACTCGCACAAGGAGAAACTACTCAAAGATCGACCAAAGTCAGGATGCTTGAGCACGACTTCCCCGAAGAGATCGAAACTCTGAAAGCACGGTCTCACGGAAAAATTCTGAACTCAAGCAGGGGCAAAGTCATACAGGTCGACGTCAACTAAAGAAGAGGCGCAAGTTCGACTTCAAAAAAGAACAAGCCAAATGGTTGGGAAACAACTTAAGGCTCAAATGCGCTTAGCCAAAAAGGATACAACTCCACTCAAAGAAGACACAATCTCAAACAGGGCTACAAACATCATCCAAGACTAAAAAAAGGTTCTATATAAAGAACACTAAAAAGTCATTGGACAAATCACTAAAAGTCCGGATATCAAGACGCAAGGACAACTTCGCCAAAGCAGAGGGTTGTCAACACAAACTTAAAGCAAGGCGTGATCCAGAAGGCAAGGGTAGAAAACCCACGCTACCACTCAAAAGAGGTTGGACTGTGAAGTACAAACCTCTAGAAAATTTGCAAGATTGCAAAGCAATGAAGAAACAAGCAAGACAGATGCTTGAGCACTACTTCCAAAGAGATCGAAGCTCTGAAAAGCACGATCTCATGGAAAGATCGAACTCAAGCAGGGGCACTGTTCATACCCTGGGTCAAGTTGTCCGACCCGGGATGTTTAGCGACAAGCCGACCGACCTCTTTAGGTCAGACTATCCGACCTCTTCTCAAAGAGCTCGGCCAATGCCCGACCTCTTCTTTAAGAGCTCGACCAACTCGCCAAAGGAGCCCAAAGAAGGCCCAAAACGAAGGAACACAACCCAATCTAAAGGCAGCCAAAGCCCAGAAAGATAAAGGCGGTTCCCTTGAAGATGACCTCACTTAAAGATAAGATATAGATAAGATAAGATAACTAACTTATCTTATCTACAGGAGGCCACATCTCACCATTATAAATACACTAGAGCACCCATGTATAACTCATACTCTGATTCTACTCAATACCTGTTTAATACCCATGCTAACTCAAGCATCGGAGTCTCTTGCAGGTACCCCCCACCCTTCGGTGACGAAGGATCAGCAGTTCAGCCAGTCCAACAAGTCGGACACGTCGGTTCCGACCAACACAGACGATCTCATCCAAGATCGACCTACAGTTTCAGGTAACTCTCGAAACAGTTGCCATCATCCTTCACAACATTCAAGTGGGTAAAATTCATATCCCTTAACTTTCTAATTCCACTTGAATACGGGCTACTGGAGACGGATGGTCAACTCAGAGCCCTTTGTGGCATTAAGAGTAAGAGGAAGATGGTTAGTGGTAAGAATTGTCCTGTAAAGTTCATTATGGTCGGAAGCTCAAAGCTTAAACGCAAAGGTTGGTATAGAGCTCAACTAAATGGGTCTTGGAAGTTGTTTGGCTGCTTCAGTGAGAATTCAGACTGCTTGCCACCCGGATGGAACAATATTGCTCAACAAGAAAATGGGTGCAAAAGCAAGGTTTGGGGCCCCGGAATTCAATCTAGAAATCAATACTCTTGGGGCCTTGTCACTTGTTTTAGCTTGCTTGAAGGCTTTCTGCGCCTAGTTTGGGATCCCGGGGGATACTGGAATTCCAAACATTGGTGGAAATTTTTGGATGAATACAAGCACAAGCCAACATAACAAGGAGCTCACCAGAATGTCCAAATTAAGGACTTTAACTAAAAGTGCTAGGTGGGAGACAACCCACCATGGTATGATCGTTCCTTTTTCAGTTTAAATTTTAGTCTGTTTTTGAGTTTTGATTGAACCTGGAATTTTGCATAACATTCATTGCATTCTGCATACTGCATTAAAAAAAGAAAAATAAAAAAAAAGAGAAAGAAGAAATCACACGCGACGTGCCAGCGTTGCCAACGCGTCTACGTCATAGGTGCGTTGAGAAGAAAACAAAATTGAATAGAGAGTCACGCGAGAGTGTGATTGGAGGCGTGCCTTTGGCACAAATTGATCCATGGGACCGCGTCACTGACGCGTCCGCGTCATGTGGGAAAAATGCCTCCCACGTGTCCGCATCACCCACGCGAACGCGTGCTCTGAAATCGGCGTACAAAGGGTGTATGGCTGAAAGTTGAGCTAGAATTGGGCTGGACTCGTGCTATAAACACAAGCCCTGCCACGCGTACGCGTGCCCTACGCGTCCGCGCCGTTTTTGAATTTAGGCCATGCACGCGATCGCGTCAACCACGCGACCGCGTCACCCCAGATTTTTGGCAAAAATGCATTTAAACAGAGAGTTGTGCATACGCGAGGCTACTCTCACGCCACCAGCACAAATCGAGTTACGCGTATGCGTGCCCCACGCGTCCGCGTCACTTGAATTTATCACATCCCACGCGATCGCGTGCACTATGCGTCCGCGTCATATGCGACGCACAGCTTATCCAGACCAGCGCTAATTATCTTATCTTTTCTTTTCTAATCCTAATTTTTTCTATCTTTTCTTCTTTCTTCCTCCTTTCTTACTTTCTTTTTCTTTTCCATTGGTGTTAAATTTTCTTATTCAACTGTTGTATCTTTTCTAGTATTAACTTAGTGCTTAGTGACTTGTTTTATTCTTGTTAGGTAATATTAATTAAATCAATGCCTATCTTTTATACCTGTATTACTTTTGCATTGACATGAATTTATATTATCTCTCTTTACCCACTATCTTCTCCATTGTTGCAATTTTTGCACTCTTGATATGCTATTTACTTCCATTATTTTCTCCCTTGCATGTTGTAGCTACCATGTAATTTAGACCTTTATTATTTGGCATTAACACCCATATTTCATTTATGTTCTTATCTGTACTTCTGGGTTACTTTCCTTCTTTCCCTCTTCCTTCAGGATGGCCACCGAGGAAGGGAAATGGAAAGCTTCTAAATGGGGAGACAAACAAGTCAATATGCACAATCTATAGCGAAAGGCATCAGTTGGAGCAGCCCGTCCACTTATACATCTTATCATGCACCGAGGACGGTGCAATCTTTAAGTGTGGGGAGGTCGATACCGATCTCCATGGGTTAGTTATTTTCTGACTCAATACTAATGTTTAAACTTCTCTGTAGTTAGTTCTTGCATTTGCATGTTTGATTGCATTATAGTTAGATTTTGTGCATATTTTACCACCACTTGGTTGAAGTAATAAATTTCTTTTCAAGACTTTATTTTATTATATTTCACTAATTTAAATTAAAAAATTAAAATTTTTCATGAGTTAAATTTGTTTGAAGTTGTATTTGGAACATGGTTTTTGAGCCAAAGAACACACAACCTGTGAGATTTGAGCTTATTTACATGGTTACATTATTTAACCATAAATTTTTTATTCTTGTATGTTTTCTTCTCTATGATTGTAATCGTTGCTTTGTTCCATTCTATATGTCTATTATTTAGTGTATGTACATACTTGCATATGATTGAGGCCATATTTGATTATTAACTCACTTATCCCAAATAAAGCCTACCCTTTTATGTCACCCTTGTTAGCCACCTTGAGCTTTTTACTCCCCTTTTATTTTATAACCACATTACTAGCCTTAAGCAAAAAAACAAAATAAAAATCCCAAGTTGAATTCTTGGTTAGCTTAAGATAGATATCGTGTATAATTTAAGTGTGGGGAATTTTATGGGGACATGGGATGATAGAAAAAAATAGGGAATTGAATTGAATAAGTTATTTGAAAATTTGGGAAGCATGCTCATGTGAAATCAAAATAATTAAATTACCATGTGCATTGATAAGAAAATAAAAAAATAAAAAATAAAAATAAAAATTAAAAAAATTAAAAAAATTAAAAAATTAAAAAAATAATAAAAAAATTTATTAAGTAATTAAATAAGGAGATACAAAAAAATATATATTACCCCAAATGTAAAATAAAAAGAATTAATGCACATGGGACAAAAACTAAAAAACAAGTTTGATACATGAGCGTGTAATACAAAAGTGGAAAAATTTTGGGGTAGCTAGGTAAAGCATTTTAAATTATATAAAATGTATATGTTAGGTGAGATCTTAGACTAATCAAGGATTCACTTTGTTAGCTCACTTAGCCTTATACATATATCCTCACCTTTACCTTAGCCCCATTACAACCTTGAAAAGACCTCATGATGTTTATATTGGTACATTAAATATTTGTTGATTGGTTAGATGAAGAACAAAGTTTAGAAAGCATGATTAGAGAAGAATAGAGTGATTACCCTATACACTAGAGAGACTAGAGTGAGATATACACAACCATTGAGGGTTCAATGCTTGATTCTATGTTCCCTGCTTTCATGAGCTATCTTCTTACAAGTTTACTTGTTTTCATTGTATGATTTGAATTAGTGGAATTTGAATTATTTTTGTCTTGGAGAACTTATTTACTTTTAACCAAGTAGGTAGAAACATCTTTGCATGTAGTTGCATTCATATAGATAGGTTGCATTTCATACATCCTACCATTCTGTCTTCACTCCTTTATAGCTTCTCTTGAACTTAGCATGAGGACATGCTAATGTTTAAGTGTGGGGAGGTTGATAAACCACTATTTTATGGTTTATCTTGTGCTCAATTAAGTGGTTTTTATCAAGCCTTTGCCCACTTATTCATATGATTTGCATGGTTTTACATTCTCCTTCCTGATTTTGTGCTATGATTGAAAACATGCTTCTTTGCCTTTTATTTTCTTTTATTTAAATCCTCTCTTGTTATCATTCGATGCCTTGATATGTGTGTTAAGTGATTTCAGGGATTACAAGGCATGAATGGCTCAGAGGATGGAAAGGAAGCATGCAAAAGTGGAAGGAATACAAGAAGTTGAAGAAACTGCTAAGCTGTCCAGCCTGACCTCTTCACACTCAAACAGTCATAACTTGAGCTACAAAGATCCAAATGACACGGTTCTAGTTGCGTTGGAAAGCTAACGTCCGGGGCTTCGATTTGATATATAATTTGCCATAGTGGCCATACAGATAAGTGACGCGAACGCGCGCTCTACGCGGACATGTCGCATCTGCGAATCTCATTCCACGCAAACGCGTGGATGACGCCTCCGCGTCACTTTGCCGCGACCCGTACGGACCAAAAAGCGCTGGAAGTGATTTTTGGGCTATTTTTAACCCAGTTCTCGGTCCAGAAAACACAGATTAGAGGCTGGGAGTGGAGCAGAATGAATCATTCAATCATTACTTACAATTTTAGGTTTTAGATGTAGTTTTTAGAGAGAGAGGTTCTCTCCTCTCTCTTAGGATTTCTATTAGGATTAGGATTATTTCTTCATACCAGGTTCAATAATTTATGTTTCTCTTCTACTTTCATTTACTCTGATGCTTTCATTTGTATCTGATTTGTGTTGCCCAATTGGCTTATGAACTTGTCATGTTAGGATTGATTTTCTTATTTAATACACATTATTGAGATGTTTTCAGATATATGATTTTAATTTAGCTTTCTACATTCTTGACTTTAATTGATTAATTGGTAACTCTTGAGTTGTCAAACTCATTGTCGACTGAAAATTGGAATTCTTCAAGAATTAACTCGAGTTCCACTAACTCTAGCCTTTTCCAAGGAAAGACTAGGACCTGAGGAACCAAACTTATTCCATCCACTTGACTTACCTTCATAGTTAGAGGTTAACTTAGTGGGAGAAAAATCCAATTCTCATCACAATTGATAAGGATAACTGGGATAGGACTTCCAGTTTTCATACCTTGCCAAGAGTTTTATTAGTTATTAATTTATTAATTTGTGTGAAAATATGAAAAATGTTAAGAACATGTTTATGCATTCAAAACCTTAATCATATGCATTAAAAAAATATATTAAGAAAAAAAAGAAAGAGCAGAAAAATAAAAAGGGGACAAAATGCCCCAAAGTAAATGGCAATAGTAATGCATATGTACTGTACTCAAAACTTGGAATGAATAAATATGTTGTAAACATAGTTAATGGGTAGTTATTGATTCTATATTATGATTACATGGATTGTCCTAAGTTAGGTGGATAGTTTATGTTAATTAAGGATTCAGATTTTAGTCCACTTGGCCAAATACAATCCTACCTTGACCCTAACCCCATTACAACCCTTAAAAGACCTCTTGATTTGTGTATTGGTGCATTAAATTTTTGTTGATTGTTAGATGAAGAGCAAGCTATAGAAAGCAAGATTAGTAGAGAATTGAGAGAATTGACCCTAGACACTTGAGAGCTAGAGTGATATACACTACCAGTAAGGGTTCAATGCTTAATTCTATATTCCCTGCTTTCATGAGCTATCTTCTTCTTGCAAGTTATTTGTATTATATTTTGTGATTTGAATTAGTGAAATCCAGCTCATATTTATTCTTGAAAGATTTATTTACTTTTTCACCAAGTAGGTAGAATCATTTTAGCATGTAGTTGCATTCACATTCATAGGCTGCATTGCATGAGTCTTGCCTTTCCCTACTCATTTATTTAGTCCCCTTGAGTTTAGCATGAGGACATGCTAATGTTTAAGTATGGGGAGGTTGATAAACCACTATTTTATGGTTTATATTGTGTTTTATTGAGTGGTTTTATCAAGCATTTCACCCACTTATTCATATGATTTGCATGTATTTACAATTCCTTCCTAAAAATATCCTATGATTAATAACTTGCTTTCTAAGGATCTTTTTGTTGTATATTTTTATCTTCCTTCGTACCAATCGATGCCGTGATCTGTATGTTAAGTGTTTCAGGCTTCATAGGGCAGGAATGGCGTAAGGAATGAAGAGGAAGTCACGCGATCGCATGGCTCACGCGACCGCACGAAATGGAAGAAATCAGAGTGACGTGTTCGAGTGCCTAACGCGACCGCGCGGATTGGAAGCTACACGAACGACGCAAATGCATGGACGACGCGGACGCGTGACGTGCGCGATCTGCAGAATTACAAAAGTCGCTGGCAGAGATTCTGGGCCGCATTTTAACCCAGTTTTCGGCCCAGAAACACAGATTAAAGTCAGGAAACATGTAGAGACTCAACATGCTTTTCATAATTCATAATTTTTAGTTTTAGATGTAGTTTTTAGAGAGAGAGGTTCTCTCCTCTCTCTTAGGATTTAGGATTAGGATTCCTCTTAAAGGATTTAGGATTTATCTCATCTTCATATCAGGTTCAATATTCTTATATTTTGACTTCTCTTATTTTTAATTATATGTGTTGCCAATTTGGCTTAATGACATTCATGTTATGATTTTCTTAATTAATATTATTTGAGGTATTTCAGACTTATGATTGTTTTCTCTAATTTATGTTATTGATGCTTGGGCTCTATCCAAATTATTTTCATTCAAGTAGATTTTATTCTCTTTTGGCTTTGGTTGATTAATTGGTAACTCTTGAGTTGTCAAACTCAGCAATGGTTGAAATTGGCAGATTCTAATTGATCTAGATCACTCTAAAGCTAGTCTTCCCACAGGGATTGACTAGGACTTGAGGATCAAACTAATTAGTCCACTTGACTTTCTTTTGCTTTAGTAAAGGTTAACTAAGTGGGAGAAAAATCCAATTCTCATTACAATTGATAAGGACAACTGGGATAGGACTTCTAGTTTTCATATCTTGCCAAGAGTTTATTTTATAGTCATTTATTTATTTTTCTTGTCAATTAAATTACTTGTTCAATCCTTTTTAAAACCCCAAAATATACCTTTGCATAACCAATAATAAGAACATACCTCCCTGCAATTCCTTGAGAAGACGACCCGAGGTTTAAATACTCGGTTATCAATTTTAAAGGGGTTTGTTACTTGTGACAACCAAAATGTTTGTAAGAAAGGAATTTTGTTGGTTTAGAAGCTATACTTGCAATGGGAATTTATTCTAATTCTAGACCACACAAAAGTCCTCTCTTCACTCTGTTGTTGAGATTCCGAGTTATATGCCTGACCTCGGTTTCTGCAAAGCGCCCGAGGTGCTCTAAGGTTTTGTCCAAGTATCTCCTCATATTTGGGTCTTTGGCTTGATACTCTCCATTTATTTGGGAGGTTACTACTTGAGAGTCGCTAAATATCATCACTTTTGTCGCACCGACTTCTTCCGCCAACTTCAACCCCGCGATCAGGACTTCGTATTCTGCTTAATTATTGGAGGCTGGGAATTCAAATTTGAGGAAAACATCTATTTGTGTTCCCCCTTCATTGGCCAATATTATGCCTGCGCCGCTTCCTGTCTTGTTTGAGGATCCATCTACGTATAGTTCTAGTGCACGAAATTGTGATCTCTACTTTTCACAACTCAAACAATCCCCGGTAATAGCTCCAAAAACTTGGTGCTCAATACCATGGTCTAAACATAATTTCACAACTTCGCACAACTAACCAGCAAGTGCACTGGGTCGTCCAAGTAATAAACCTTACACGAGTAAGGGTCGATCCCACGGAGATTGTTGGTATGAAGCAAGCTATGGTCACCTTGTAAATCTCAGTCAGGCAGATTCAAATGGTTATGGATGATTTATGAATAAAATATAAAATAAGGATAGAGATACTTATGTAGTTCATTGGTGAGAATTTCAGATAAGCGTATGGAGATTCTTTGTCCCTTCCGTCTCTCTGCTTTCCTACTATCTTCATCCAATCCTTCTTACTCCTTTCCATGGCAAGCTGTATGTTGGGCATCACCGTTGTCAGTGGCTACAGTCCCGTCCTCTTAGTGAAAATGTTCAACACACCCTGTTACGGCACGGCTAATCATCTGTCGGTTCTCAATCAGGTTGGAATAGAATCCATTGATTCTTTTGCGTCTGTCACTAACGCCCAGCCTTCAGGAGTTTGAAGCTCGTCACAGTCATTCAATCATTGAATCCTACTCAGAATATCACAGACAAGGTTTAGACCTTCCGAATTCTCTTGAATGCCGCCATCAATTCTAGCTTATACCACGAAGATTCCGATTAAGGGATCCAAGAGATATACATTCAAGCTTTGTTTGCTTGTAGAACGGAGGTGGTTGTCAGGCACTCGTTCATAAGTGAGAATGATGATGAGCGTCACATAATCATCACATTCATCATGTTCTTGGGTGCAAATGAATATCTTAGAACAAGAATAAGCTGAATTGAATAGAAGAACAATAGTAATTGCATTAATACTCGAGGTACAGCAGAGCTCCACACCTTAATCTATGGTGTGTAGAAACTCCACCGTTGAAAATACATAAGAACAAGGTCTAGGCATGGCCGTGAGGCCAGCCCCCATGATCTAAGATAGCATAAGACTAAAGATAGCTACCCCAATGATCTAAGAACTAGACGTCCAAAGATGAGAATACAATAGTAAAAGGTCCTATAAGTAGAGAACTAGTAGCCTAGGGTTTACAGAAATGAGTAAATGACATAAAAATCCACTTCCGGGCCCACTTGGTGTGTGCTTGGGCTGAGCATTGAAGCTTTCATGTGTAGAGACTTTTCTTGGAGTTAAACGCCAGCTTTTGTGCCAGTTTGGGCGTTTAACTCCCATTCTTGTGCCAGTTCCGGCGTTTAACGCCGGGCAATTTTGAGCTGATTTGGAACGCCAGTTTGGGCCATCAAATCTTGGGCAAAGTATGGACTATTATACATTGCTGGAAAGCCCAGGATGTCTACTTTCCAACGCAGTTGAGACGCGCCAATTGGGCTTCTGTAGCTCCAGAAAATCTACTTCGAGTGCAGGGAGGTCAGAATCCAACAGCATCTGCAGTCCTTTTCAGCCTCTGAATCAGATTTTTGCTCAAGTCCCTCAATTTCAGCTAGAAAATACCTGAAACCACAGAAAAAACACACAAACTCATAGTGAAGTCCATAAAAGTGAATTTTAACTAAAAACTAATAAAAATATACTAAAAACTAACTAAATCCTACTAGAAACATACTAAAAACAATGCCAAAAAGCGTACAAATTATCCGCTCATCACAACACCAAACTTAAATTGTTGCTTGTCCTCAAGCAACTGAAAATCAAATAAGATAAAAAGAAGAGAATATACAATGAATTCTAAAAACATCTATGAAGATCAGTATTAATTAGATGAGCGGGGCTTTTAGCTTTTTGCCTCTGAACAGTTTTGGCATCTCACTTTATCCTTTGAAATTCAGAATGATTGACTTCTATAGGAACTCAGAATCCAGATAGTGTTATTGATTCTCCTAGTTAAGTATGATGATTCTTGAACACATCTACTTTATGAGTCTTGGCCGTGGCCCAAAGCACTCTGTCTTCCAGTATTACCACCGGATACATACATGCCACAGACACATAATTGGGTGAACCTTTTCAGATTGTGACTCAGCTTTGCTAGAGTCCCCAATTAGAGGTGTCCATGGTTCTTAAGCACACTCTTTTTGCCTTGGATCACAACTTTATTATTTTTTTTTCTCTCTTCTTTTTTTTTGAATATTCACTGCTTTTTCTTGCTTCAAGAATCATTTTTATGATTTTTCAGATCCTCAGTAACATGTCTCCTTTTTCATCATTCTTTCAAGAGCCAATCATTCATGAGCAACAAATTCAAAAGACATATGCACTGTTCAAGCATACATTCAGAAAACAAAAGTATTGCCACCACATCAATATAATTAATCTGTTATAAAATTTAAAATTCATGCAATTCTTCTCTTTTTCAATTAAGAACATTTTTCATTCAAGAAAGGTGATGGATTCATAGGACATTCATAACTTTAAGGCATAGATACTAAGACACTAATGATCATGAGACACAAACATAGATAAACATAAGCATGAAATTCGAAAAACAGGAAAATAGAGAACAAGGAGATTAAAGAACGGGTCCACCTTAGTGATGGCGGCTTGTTCTTCCTCTTGAAGATCTTATGGAGTGCTTGAGCTCCTCAATGTCTCTTCCTTGTCTTTGTTGCTCCTCTCTCATGATTCTTTGATCTTCTCTAATTTCATGGAGGAGAATGGAATGTTCTTGGTGCTCCACCCTTAGTTGTCCCATGTTGGAACTCAATTCTCCTAGGGAGGTGTTGATTTGCTCCCAATAGTTTTGTGGAGGAAAGTGCATCCCTTGAGGTATCTCAGGGATTTTATGATGAGCGGGATCTCTTGTTTGCTCCATCCTTTTCTTAGTGGTATCCATGAGGACTTGGTCCAACCTTTGATCAAAGTTGACCCTTTTTGAGTTTGAAAGGGACCTCGGGGATCACCTTCTTCTTGGCCACAACTTCATAGAAGTGGTCTTGATGCACCTTTGAGATGAATCTCTCCATCTCCCATGACTCGGAGGTGGAAGTTTTTGCCTTCCCTTTCCTCTTTCTAGAGGTTTCTCCGGCCTTAGGTGCCATAAATGGTTATAGAAAAACAAAAAGCAATGCTTTTACCACACCAAACTTAGAAGGTTTGCTCGTCCTCGAGCAAAAGAAGAAAGAAGATAGTAGAAAAAGAAGAAATAGAGGAGATGGAGATGGCTTATATAGGGGTGGAGAGAGGGGTAGGGTTCGGTTATGAATGGGTGGGTTTGGGAGGGAAAGTGGTTTGAATTTGAATGGTGAGGTAAGTGAGGTTTTATGAAGGATGGATGTGAGTGGTGAAGAGAATAGTGGGATTTGATAGGTGAGGGGTTTTTGGGAAAGAGTGGTTGAGGTGATTGGTGAATGGGTGAAGAAGAAGAGAGAGGGTGGTGGGGTAGGTGGGGATCCTGTGGGGTCCACAGATCCTGAGGTGTTAAGGAAAAGTCATCCCTGCGCCAAGTGGCGAGCAAAAATGCTCTCTGTGCCAATTCTGGCGTTAAATGCCGGGCTGATGCCCCTTTCTGGCGTTTAACGCCAGCTTCTTGCCCTTTCCTGGCATTTAACGCCAGTCTGGTGCCCCTTTCTGGCGTTAAACGCCCAGAATGGTGCCAGACTGGGCGTTACTGGCGTTTAAACGCCCATTTGCTGCCCTTACTGGCGTTTAAACGCCAGCAAGGTCTTCCTCCAGGGTGTGCTATTTTTCTTTCTGTTTTTCATTCTGTTTTTGCTTTTTCAATTGATTTTGTGACTTTCCATGATCATCATCCTACAATAAACATAAAATAACAAAGGGAAATAGATTAAATATAACATTGGATTGCCTCCCAACAAGCACTTTTTTAATGTCAGTAGCTTGACAGTGGGCTCTCATAGAGCCTCACAAATGCTCAGAGCAATGTTGGAACCTCCCAACACCAAACTTAGAGTTTGAATGTGGGGGTTCAATACCAAACTTAGAATTTGGTTGTGGCCTCCCAACACCAAACTTAGAGTTTGACTGTGGGGGCTCTGTCTGACTCTGTTTTGAGAGAAGCTCTTCATGCTTCCTCTCCATGGTGACAGAGGGGTATCCTTGAGCCTTAAACACAAAGGATTCTTCATTCACTTGAATGATCAATTCTCCTCTGTCCACATCAATCACAGCCTTTGCTGTGGCTAGGAAGGGTCTGCCAAGGATGATGGATTCATCCATGCACTTCCCAGTCTCTAGGACTATGAAATCAACAGGGATGTAATGGTCTTCAATCTTTACCAGAACATCCTCTACAAGTCCATAAGCTTGTTTTCTTGAATTGTCTGCCATCTCTAGTGAGATTCTTGCAGCTTGTACCTCAAAGATCCCTAGCTTCTCCATTACAGAGAGAGGCATGAGGTTTATGCTTGACCCTAGGTCACACAGAGCCTTCTTAAAGGTCATGGTGCCTATGGTACAAGGTATTGAAAACTTCCCAGGATCTTGTCTCTTTTGAGGTAATTTCTGCTTAGACAAGTCATCCAGTTCTTTGGTGAGCAAATGAGGTTCATTCTCCCAAGTCTCATTACCAAATAACCTGTCATTTAGCTTCATGATTGCTCCAAGGTATTTAGCAACTTGCTCTTCAGTGACATACTCATCCTCTTCAGAGGAAGAATACTCATCAGAGCTCATGAATGGCAAAAGTAAATCCAATGGAATCTCTATGGTCTCATTATGAGCCTCAGATTCCCATGGTTCCTCATTAGGAAACTCATTGGAGGCCAGTGGACGTCCATTGAGGTCTTCCTCAGTGGCGTTCACTGCCTCTTCCTCCTCTCCTAGTTCAGCCATGTGGATCATGTTAATGGCCTTGCATTCTCCTTTAGGATTCTCTTCTGTATTGCTTGGAAGAGTACTAGGAGGGAGTTCAGTAACTTTCTTACTCAGCTGTCCCACTTGTGCCTCCAAGTTTCTAATGGAGGACCTTATTTCAGTCATGAAACTTTGAGTGGTTTTGATTAGATCAGAGACCATGGTTGCTAAGTCAGAGTGGCTCTGCTTAGAACTCTTTGTCTATTGCTGAGAAGATGATGGAAAAGGCTTGCCATTGCTAAACCTGTTTCTTCCACCATTATTATTGTTGAAACCTTGTTGAGGTCTCTGTTGATCCTTGATGAGCGGATAATTTATACGCTTTTTGGCACTGTTTTTAGATAGTTTTTAGTAAGTTCAAGCTACTTTTAGGGATGTTTTCATTAGTTTTTATGTTAAATTCACATTTCTGGACTTTACTATGAGTTTGTGTGTTTTTCTGTGATTTCAGGTAAATTCTGACTGAAATTGAGGGATTTGAGCAAAACTCTGAAAAAGGCTGACAAAAGGACTGCTGATGCTGTTGGATTCTGACCTCCCTGCACTCGAAATGGATTTTCTGGAGCTACAGAACTCCAATTGGCGCGCTCTCAACGGCGTTGGAAAGTAGACATCCAGGGCTTTCCAGCAATATATAATAGTCCATACTTTATTCGAAGAATGACGACGTAACTTGGCGTTGAACGCCAAGTACATGCTGCTGTCTGGAGTTAAATGCCAGAAAAATGTCATGATCCGGAGTTGAACGCCCAAAACACGTCATAACTCGGAGTTCAACTCCAAGAGAAGCCTCAGCTCGTGAATAGATCAAGCTCAGCCCAAGCATACACCAAGTGGGCCCCGGAAGTGGATTTATGCATCAATTACTTACTCATGTAAACCCTAGTAGCTAGTCTAGTATATATAGGACATTTATCTATTGTATTAGACATCTTTTGACAGTTTAATCTCTTTGAATATTCGGTCACTTGATCATGGAGAGGGCTGGCCATTCGGCCATGCCTGAACCTCTTTCACTTATGTATTTTCAACGGTGGAGTTTCTGCACACCATAGATTAAGGGTGTGGAGCTCTGCTGTACCTCAAGTATTAATGAAGTTCTATTTTCTTTTATTCAAATCTCTCTTATTCTTATTCCAAGATATTCATTCGCACCCAAGAACATGATGAATGTGATGAGTTAGATAACCCTCATTATCATTCTCACTTATGAACGCGCGTGATTGACAACCACTTCCGTTCTACATGCAACCGAGCTTGAATGTGTATCTCTTAGATTCCCCAACAGAATTTTCGTGGTATAAGCTAGATAGATGGCGGCATTTATGAGGATCCGGAAAGTCTCACCTTGTCTGTGGTATTCCGAGTAGGATCCTGGGAATCCGGAAAGTCTCACCTTGTCTGTGGTATTCCGAGTAGGATTCCGGTAATGAATGACTGTGACGTGCTTCAAACTTGCAAGTGCTGGGCGTTAGTGACAGACGCAAAAGAATCAAGGGATTCTATTCCAGTAGGCGCGGGAACCAACCAGTGATTAGCCGTACTGTGACAGAGTGCGTGAGCATTAGTTTTCACTGCGAGGATGGGATGTAGCCATCAACCATGGATGATGCCTCCAGACGATTAGCCGTGCGATTGACAACCGCATAGGATCATTTTCCCGAGAGGATTGAAAGTAGCCACCGCTGATGGTGAACCCCTATACACAGCTTGCCATGGAAAGGAGTAAGAAGGATTGAGTTGAAGCAGTAGGAGGGCAGGCGTCCTTGAGCCTTACAGTATCTTCATATACTTAACTGAAATTCCTACCAATGGATCTACATAAGTATTCTATCCCTTTTTATTATATCATCTATTTTCTTATTTTATTATTTCTATTTTCGAAAACCCATAAACAAATTTAATCTGCCTAACTGAGATTTACAAGGTGACCATAGCTTGCTTCATACCAACAATCTCTGTGGGATCGACCCTTACTCACGTAAGGTTTATTACTTGGACGACCCAGTACACTTGCTGGTTAGTTGAACGGAGTTGTGAATTCAGCTGGTGCCCCTTAGAAGCCTTCATCTCAAAATAATTAGAACATGGATCACAATTTCGTCCACCAAGTTTTTGGCGCCGTTGCCGGGGATTGTTCGAGTATGGACAACTGACGGTTCATCTTGTTGCTCAGATTAGGTAATTTTCTTTTCAAAAATCTTTTTCAAAATTTTTCTTTTATTTTTCATTTTTCCTAAACTTTATTTTCGAAAAATATTAATAAAAATCCAAAAAAATTAGAAAATCATAAAAATTAAAAATATTTTGTGTTTCTTGTTTGAGTCTTGAGTCAATTTTTAAGTTTGGTGTCAATTACATGCTTTTAAAAATTTTTCTTGCATTTTTTCGAAAATCCATGCATTCATAGTGTTCTTCATGATCTTCAAGTTGTTCTTGATAAGTCCTCTTATTTGATCTTGATGATTTCTTGTTTTGTGTCTTATGTTGTTTTTCATATGCATTTTTTATTTGTTAAAATCCATGCATTAAAGATTTCTAAGTTTGGTGTCTTGCATGTTTTCTTTGCATCAAAAATTTTTCAAAATTATGTTCTTGATGTTCATCATGATCTTCAAAGTGTTCTTGGTGTTCATCTTGACATTCTTGGTGTTCATCTTGACATTCATAGTGTTCTTGCATGCATCTTGTGTTTGATCCAAAATTTTCATGTTTTGGGTCATGTTTGTGTCTTTCTCTCTCATAATTAAAAATTCAAAAATCAAAAAAAAAATATCTTTTCCTTATTTCCCTCCAAATTTTCGAAATTTTGGGTTGACTTGGTCAAAAATTTTCAAAATTTGTTGTTTCTTACAAGTCAAGTCAAAATTTCAATTTTAAAAATCTTATCTTTTCAAAATCTTTTTCAAAAATCATATCTTTTTCATTTTTTTTATTTTCGAAAATTTCAAAAATCTTTTTCAAATTATTTTCAAAATCTTTTTCTTATCTTTATATGTAATTTTCGAAAATTCACTAATAATTAATGTGATTGGTTCAAAAATGTGAAGTTTGTTACTTTCTTGTTAAGAAAGGTTCAATCTTTAAGTTCTAGAATCTTATCTTGTAGTTTCTTGTTAGTGAAGTAAATAATTTCAAAATTTTTGAATTAAATCTTTTTTATCTTTTATTTGATCTTTTTCAAAAAAATTTTATCTTTTTCAAAATTTGATTTCAAAATATCTCATCTAACCTCTTATCTTCATATCTTTTTCAAATTTGATTTCAAATTTTTTTTCAATCAACTAACTAACTTTTTGTTTGTTTCTTATCTTTTTCAAAACCACCTAACTACTTTTCCCTCTTCTATTTTCGAAAATATCTCTCTCTTTTTCAAAAATTCTTTTTAATTAATTAATTGTTTCATGTTTTAATTTTAATTACAATTTATCTCTAATTTTCGAAAATCACTAACCCCTTTTCAAAATTATTTTCGAATTCTCTCTTCTATTTTCTTATTTGATTTAATTATTTAATTACTAACACTTCTCTTCACCTCTCTTCATCTAAATATCCGAACCCTCTTCTTCATTCTTCTTCCCCTTTCTTTTTCTACTAACATAAAGGAATCTCTATATTGTGACATAGAGGATTCCTCTTTCTTTTCTTGTTCTCTTCTCCTTCATATGAGCAGGAACAGGGATAAAGGCACTCTTGTTGAAATTGATCCAGAACCTGAAAGGACTCTGAAGAGAAAATTAAGAGAAGCTAAATTACAACAATCCAGAAGCAACCTTTTAGAAATTTTCGAACAAGAGAAAGAGATGGCAGCCGAAAATAATAATAATAATGCAAGGAGAATGCTTGGTGACTTCACAAAGCCAACGTCCAAGTTTGATGGAAGAAGCATCTCCATTCCTGCCATTGGAGCCAATAACTTTGAGTTGAAACCTCAGCTAGTTGCCTTGATGCAACAAAACTGCAAGTTTTATGGACTTCCATCTGAAGATCCTTACCAGTTTTTAACTGAGTTCTTGCAGATCTGTGAGACTGTAAAGACGAATGGAGTTGATCCTGAAGTCTACAGACTCATGCTTTTCCCTTTTGCTGTAAGAGACAGAGCTAGAATACGGTTGGATTCACAACCTAAGGATAGCCTGGACTCCTGGGATAAGCTGGTCACTGCCTTCTTAGATAAATTCTTTCCTCCTCAAAAGCTGAGCAAGCTGAGAGTGGATGTTCAAACCTTCAAACAAAAAGATGGTGAATCCCTCTATGAAGCTTGGGAAAGATACAAGCAGCTGACCAAAAGATGTCCATCTGACATGTTTTCAGAATGGACCATATTAGATATATTCTATTATGGTCTCTCTGAATTTTCGAAAATGTCATTGGATCATTCTGCAGGTGGATCTATTCACCTGAAGAAAACGCCTGAAGAGGCTCAAGAACTCATTGACATGGTTGCAAACAACCAGTTTATGTACACCTCTGAGAGGAATTCCGTGAATAATGGGGTACCTCAGAAGAAAGGAGTTCTTGAAATTGATGCTCTGAATGCCATATTGGCTCAGAACAAAATGTTGACTCAACAGGTCAACATGATCTCTCAAAATCTGAATGGACTGCAACATGCATCCAACAGTACTAGAGAGGCAGCTTCTGAAGAAGCTTATGATCCTGAGAACCCTACCATGGCAGAGGTTAATTACATGGGTGAACCTTATGGAAACACCTATAACTCATCATGGAGAAATCATCCAAATTTCTCCTGGAAGGATCAACAAAAGCCTCAACAAGGCTTTAACAATGGTGGACGCAATAGGCTAAGCAATAGCAAGCCATATCCATCATCTTCTCAGCAACAGACAGAGAATTCTGAACAAAATACTTCTAATTTAGCCAATATAGTCTCTGATCTGTCAAAGGCCACTTTCAGTTTCATGAATGAAACAAGATCCTCCATTAGAAATCTGGAGGCACAAGTGGGTCAGCTGAGTAAAAAAGTCATTGAAACTCCTCCCAGTATTCTCCCAAGCAATACAGAAGAGAATCCAAAAGGAGAGTGCAAAGCCATTGACATAGTCAATGTGGCCGAATGCACAAGGGAGGAGGAGGACGAAAATCCTAGTGAGAAAGACCTCCTGGGACATCCCTCAAGCAAGAAGGAGTTCCCTATTAAGGATCCAAAGGAATCTGAGGCTCATACAGAGACCATAGAGGTTCCATTAAATCTCCTTCTGCCATTCATGAGCTCTGAAGACTATTCTTCCTCAAAAGAGGATGAAGATGTAACTGGAGAGCAAGTTGCTCAATATTTAGGAGCTATCATGAAGCTGAATGCCAAGCTGTTTGGTAATGAGACTTGGGAAAGTGAACCTCCCTTGCTCATTAGTGAACTAGATACTTGGATTCAGAGAACTCTACCTCAAAAGAAGCAAGATCCTGGCAAGTTCTCAATACCTTGTACCATTGGCACCATGAGCTTTGAAAAAGCTCTATGTGACCTGGGGTCTGGGATAAATCTTATGCCACTCTCTGTAATGGAGAAGCTGGGGATCATTGAGGTACAACCTGCCTTGTTCTCATTACAGTTGGCAGACAAGTCAATAAGACAAGCTTATGGAATAGTAGAGGACGTGCTAGTAAAGGTTGAAGGCCTTTACATCCCTGCTGATTTCATAATCCTAGACACTAGGAAGGAAGATGATGAATGCATCATCCTAGGAAGACCTTTCCTAGCCACAGCAGGAGCTGTGATAGATGTCAACAGAGGTGAGTTAGTCCTTCAATTGAATGGGGACTACCTTGTGTTTAAGGCACATGGCCATCCCTCTGTGACAAAAGAGAGTAAGCATGAAGAGCTTCTCTCAATTCAGAGTCAAGAAGAGCCTCCACAGTCAAACTCTAAGTTTGGTGTTGTGAGACCACAACCAAACTCTAAGTTTGGTGTTCAAACCCCATATCCAAACTCTAAGTTTGGTGTTGGGACCACACTTAAATTGACCTGATCACTTTGTGGCTCCATGAGAGCCACTGTCAAGCTATTGACATTAAAAAAGCGCTTGTTGGGAGGCAACCCAATTTTATTTATCTAAATTTATTTTATTTTGTTTTTTTGTTGTTTTTGTGTTTTATTAGGTACATGATCATGAGGAGTCACGAAAAAAATCAAAAAATTAAAAACAGAGTCAAAAACAGAAGAAAAAAATTTTCACCCTGGAGGTAGCGCAGACTGGCGTTCAACGCCAGTAAGGTGCATCTGGCTGGCGTTCAACGCCAGAACAGAGCACCATTCTGGTGCTGAACGCCAGAAACAAGCAACAACCTGGCGTTAAACGCCAGGAACGTGCACAGAGAGGACAAACTGGCGCTGAACGCCAGAAACAAGCATGAAACTGGCGTTCAACGCCAGAAACATGCATTACATGGGCGTTGAACGCCCAAGACGTGCACCAATGGGCGTTTGAACGCCAGAATGATGCATGAAGGCATTTTACATGCCTATTTGGTGCAGGGATGGAATTCCTTGACACCTCAGGATCTGTGGACCCCACAGGATCCCCACCTACCATATTCCCACCTTACCTCCTAATCCTAGTTTTTGTGATGACTATTCCCCATGTCACAATTCCCAACATTCTTCACCACCTACATCTATCCACTCTTCCCCATACACCCCACCTACCTTTACAATTCAACTACTCTTTCCCACCCAATCCCACCCATATAGCCGAATCCATCTCCCCTCACTCACCTCCATTTTTCTTCTTCTTCTTCTTCTTCTCTTCTTTCTTCTCTTGCTCGAGGGCGAGCAATATTTTAAGTTTGGTGTGGTAAAAGCATAGCTTTTTTGCTTTTCCATTACCATTAAGGGCACCTAAGGCCAGAGAAACCTCAAAGGGAAGACAAAAGCTTCCACCTATGAGTCATGGGAGATGGAAAGACTCATATAAACTGGAATAGCTCAGTTGGGTAGAACATGTGGCTGCAAATCAAGAGATCCCTGAGATACCTCAGGGGATAAGTTATCCTCCACAAAAATATTGGAAGCAACTAAGGGGAGGAACACAAAAATTACTAGGAATCATTCAACAGAAGCAAGGAAGAGACATAGAGGAGCTCAAAGAGCACCATTGGTTCTTCAAAAAGACGCCACCCTCACTCAGGTGGATTCATTCCTTGATTCTTTATTTCTTTCTGTTTTCGGTTTTTAGTATTATGTTTATCTATGTTTTGTGCCTTTATTTCATGATCATTAGTATGTAACCATGCCTTAAAGCTATGAATAAAATCCATTAATCCTTCACCTCTCTTAAATGAAAAATGTTTTAATTCAAAAGAACAAGAAGTACATAAATTTCGAATTTATTATTGAATTTAGTTTAATTATATTGATGTGGTGACAATACTTTTTGTTTTCTGAATGAATGATTGAATAGTGCATATGTCTTTTGATATTGTTGTTTATGAGTGTTAAAATTGTTGGTTCTTGAAAGAATGATGAACAAAGAGAAATGTTATTGATGATCTGAAAAATTCATGAAATTGATTCTTGAAGCAAGAAAAAGCAGTGAAAAAAAATGGCTAAAAAGAGTATATAGAAAAAGAAGGAGCAATAGAAAAAGCCAATAGCCCTTAAAACCAAAAGGCAAGGGTAAAAAGGATCCAAGGCTTTGAGCATCAATGGATAGGAGGGCCCAAGGAAATAAAATCCAGGCCTAAGCGGCTAAATCAAGCTGTCCCTAAACCATGTGCTTGTATCATGAAGGTCCAAGTGAAAAGCTTGAGACTAAGTGGTTAAAGTCGTGATCCAAGGCAAAAGAGTGTGCTTAAGAGCTCTGGACACCACTAACTGGGGACTTTAGCAAAGCTAAGTCACAATCTGAAAAGGTTCACCCAGTTATGTGTCTGTGGCATTTATGTATCCGGTGGTAATACTGGAAAACAAAGTGCTTAGGGCCACGGCCAAGACTCATTAGTAGCTGTGTTCAAGAATCAACATGCTTAACTAAGAAAATCAATAACACTATCCAAAATTCTAAGTTCCTAGAGACGCCAATCCCTCTAAACTACAAAGGAAAAAGTGAGATGCCAAAACTGTTCAGAAGCAAAAAGCTACAAGTCCCGCTCATTTAATTATAATTAATATTCATTGATATTTCTGAATTTATAGTATATTCTCTTCTTTTTATCCTATTTGATTTTCAGTTGCTTGGGGACAAGCAACAATTTAAGTTTGGTGTTGTGATGAGCGGATAATTTATACGCTTTTTGGCACTGTTTTTAGATAGTTTTTAGTAAGTTCAAGCTACTTTTAGGGATGTTTTCATTAGTTTTTATGTTAAATTCACATTTCTGGACTTTACTATGAGTTTGTGTGTTTTTCTGTGATTTCAGGTAAATTCTGACTGAAATTGAGGGATTTGAGCAAAACTCTGAAAAAGGCTGACAAAAGGACTGCTGATGCTGTTGGATTCTGACCTCCCTACACTCGAAATGGATTTTCTGGAGCTACAGAACTCCAATTGGCGCGCTCTCAACGGCGTTGGAAAGTAGACATCCAGGGCTTTCCAGCAATATATAATAGTCCATACTTTATTCGAAGAATGACGACGTAACTTGGCGTTGAACGCCAAGTACATGCTGCTGTCTGGAGTTAAACGCCAGAAAAACGTCATGATCCGGAGTTGAACGCCCAAAACACGTCATAACTCGGAGTTCAACTCCAAGAGAAGCCTCAGCTCGTGGATAGATCAAGCTCAGCCCAAGCATACACCAAGTGGGCCCCGGAAGTGGATTTATGCATCAATTACTTACTCATGTAAACCCTAGTAGCTAGTCTAGTATATATAGGACATTTATCTATTGTATTAGACATCTTTTGACAGTTTAATCTCTTTGAATATTCGGTCACTTGATCATGGAGAGGGCTGGCCATTCGGCCATGCCTGAACCTCTTTCACTTATGTATTTTCAACGGTGGAGTTTCTGCACACCATAGATTAAGGGTGTGGAGCTCTGCTGTACCTCAAGTATTAATGAAGTTCTATTTTCTTTTATTCAAATCTCTCTTATTCTTATTCCAAGATATTCATTCGCACCCAAGAACATGATGAATGTGATGAGTTAGATAACCCTCATTATCATTTTCACTTATGAACGCGCGTGATTGACAACCACTTCCGTTCTACATGCAACCGAGCTTGAATGTGTATCTCTTAGATTCCCCAACAGAATTTTCGTGGTATAAGCTAGATAGATGGCGGCATTTATGAGGATCCGGAAAGTCTCACCTTGTCTGTGGTATTCCGAGTAGGATCCTGGGAATCCGGAAAGTCTCACCTTGTCTGTGGTATTCCGAGTAGGATTCCGGTAATGAATGACTGTGACGTGCTTCAAACTTGCAAGTGCTGGGCGTTAGTGACAGACGCAAAAGAATCAAGGGATTCTATTCCAGTAGGCGCGGGAACCAACCAGTGATTAGCCGTACTGTGACAGAGTGCGTGAGCATTAGTTTTCACTGCGAGGATGGGATGTAGCCATCAACCATGGGTGATGCCTCCAGACGATTAGCCGTGCGATTGACAACCGCATAGGATCATTTTCCCGAGAGGATTGAAAGTAGCCACCGCTGATGGTGAACCCCTATACACAGCTTGCCATGGAAAGGAGTAAGAAGGATTGAGTTGAAGCAGTAGGAGGGCAGGCGTCCTTGAGCCTTACAGTATCTTCATATACTTAACTGAAATTCCTACCAATGGATCTACATAAGTATTCTATCCCTTTTTATTATATCATCTATTTTCTTATTTTATTATTTCTATTTTCGAAAACCCATAAACAAATTTAATCTGCCTAACTGAGATTTACAAGGTGACCATAGCTTGCTTCATACCAACAATCTCTGTGGGATCGACCCTTACTCACGTAAGGTTTATTACTTGGACGACCCAGTACACTTGCTGGTTAGTTGAACAGAGTTGTGAATTCAGCTGGTGCCCCTTAGAAGCCTTCATCTCAAAATAATTAGAACATGGATCACAATTTCGTCCACCAATCCTTCCATGAGAGATTTGGATGATTTCTCCATGAAGAATTATAGGTGTTTCCATAGGGTTCTCCCATGTAATTCACCTCTTCCATTGAAGGGTTCTCAGGATCATAAGCTTCTTCTTCAGATGAAGCATCCTTAGTACTGCCTAGTACATTTTGCATTCCAGACAGACTTTGAGAAATCAAATTGACTTGTTGAGTCAATATTTTGTCCTGAGCCAATATGGCATTCAGAGTATCAATCTCAAGAACTCCTTTCTTCTGATTCGTCCCATTGTTCACAGGATTCCTTTCAGAAGTGTACATGAATTGGTTATTTGCAACCATTTCAATGAGCTCTTGAGCTTCTGTAGGCGTCTTCTTCAGATGAAGAGATCCTCCAGCAGAACTATCCAATGACATCTTGGACAGTTCAGACAGACCATCATAGAAGATACCTATGATGCTCCATTCAGAAAGCATATCAGAAGGACACTTTCTGATTAATTATTTGTATCTTTCCCAAGCTTCATAGAAGGATTCTCCTTCCTTCTGTCTGAAGGTTTGGACTTCCACTCTAAGCTTACTCAATTTTTGAGGTGGAAAGAACTTTGCCAAGAAGGCATTGACTAGCTTTTCCCAAGAGTTCAGGCTTTCTTTAGGTTGTGAATCCAACCATATCCTAGCTCTGTCTCTTACAGCAAAAGGGAATAGCATAAGTCTGTAGACCTCAGGGTCAACCCCATTGGTCTTGACAATGTCACAGATTTGCAAGAATTCTGTTGCATTAGAGAAACTAATTGAGGCTTAAGCTCAAAGTTGTTTGCTCCAATGGCAGGGATAGAGATGCTTCTCCCATAGAAGTCGGAAGTAGGTGCAGTAAAGTCACCCAGCACCTTCCTTGCATTGTTGGCATTATTGTTGTTTTCGGCTGCCATGTCTTCTTCTTTGAAGATTTCTGTTAGGTCCTCCACAGAGAGTTGTGCCTTAGCTTCTCTTAGCTTTCGTTTCAAGGTCCTTTCAGGTTCAAGGTCAGCCTCAACAAGAATGCTTTTGTCTTTGCTCCTGCTCATATGAAAGAGAAGAGAACAAGAAAATATGGAATCTCTATGTCACAGTATAGAAATTCCTTGAGGTGTTAGAGGATAAGAAAAATAGAAGGAAGGTAGAAGAATTCGAACTTATCAAAAGAGATGAAGTTCATTGAGGAGGAGTGTTAGTCCATAAATAGAAGGATGTGAAAAGAGGGGAAGAAATTTTTGAAAATTAAGTAAAAAAGATTTTAAAAACATTTTAAAAAAAAACTTAATTGATTTTCGAAAACTAGCAGTGGAAAAGAAATCAAGTGATTTTTGAAAAAGATTTTGAAATTATAAATCAAAAAGATATGATTGAAAACTATTTTGAAAAAGATGTGATTAGAAGATATGATTGAAAAGTTATGGTTTTAAAAAGATGTGATTGAGAAGATATGATTTGAAAAATAATTTAAAAAGATTTGATTTTAAAATTTATTAACTTGGCTAACAAGAAAAGATATGATTCAAATATTAAACCTTTCTCAACAGAAAAGGCAACATACTTAAAATGTTGAATCAAATCATTAATTGTTAGCAAGTGTTTTTGAAAAAGGAAAGAAATTGATTATGAAAACATATGATTGAAAAGATATGATTTGAAAAAGATTTGATTTTGAAAAATTTTGAAAACTTAAAAAAAAAATTGAGTTAAAAACAGAATCTCCCCTCTTGTGCCATCCTGGCATTAAACGCCCAGAATGGTTTTCATTATGGCGTTTAACGCCCAAAACACTACCCTTTTGGGCGTTAAACGCCCAACCAGGCACCCTGGCTGGCGTTTAAACGCCAGTTTTCCTTCTTCACTGGGCGTTTTGAATGTCCAGCTTTTTCTGTATAATTCCTTTGCTGTATGTTCTGAATCTTCAATTCTCTGTATTATTGACTTGAAAAAACACAAATTAAAAAATTTTTTGGATTTTTAATGATGAAGAATAATCAAAATGTAACTAAAATCAAATAACAATGCATGCAAGACACCAAACTTAGCAGTTTGTATACTACTGACACTAACAAAATGAGAATGCATATGACAAAACACACAAGTCAAGAGAATTCAAAGATCAGAGCAAGGAAATCATCAAGAACATCTTGAAGATCACTTAAGACACATGAATGAATGCAAGAAGAACAGAAACGTGCAATTGACACCAAACTTAACATGAGACACTAGACTCAACAAGAAACATAAAATATTTTTGGTTTTTATGATTTTATAAATTTTTTTTTATTTTTCAAAAATTAAGTGGAAAAGAAAATAAAGGTATCAAAATTCTTAATGAGAATTCCAGGAATCATGCAATGTTAGTCTAAAGCTTTAGTCTAAAGAAATTAGACATGGCTAGCCAAGCTTCAGCAGGAAATTGCATTCAAGAGCTAAATTGATGAGAATCAATCAGCTTTGGTGATGATAAGAACATCACCTTGAAATACTAGAATTCATTCTTAAGAATTCTGAAAATTACCTAATCTAAGCAACAAGATGAACTGTCAGTTGTCCAAACTCAACAATCCCCGGCAACGGCACCAAAAACTTGGTGCATGAAATTGTGATCTCTACTTTTTACAACTCAAACAATCCCCGGTAATAGCTCCAAAAACTTGGTGCTCAATACCATGGTCTAAACATAATTTCACAACTTCGCACAACTAACCAGCAAGTGCACTGGGTCGTCCAAGTAATAAACCTTACGCGAGTAAGGGTCGATCCCACGGAGATTGTTGGTATGAAGCAAGCTATGGTCATCTTGTAAATCTCAGTCAGGCAGATTCAAATGGTTATGGATGATTTATGAATAAAACATAAAATAAGGATAGAGATACTTATGTAGTTCATTGGTGAGAATTTCAGATAAGCGTATGGAGATGCTTTGTCCCTTCCGTCTCTCTGCTTTCCTACTGTCTTCATCCAATCCTTCTTACTCCTTTCCATGGCAAGCTGTATGTTGGGCATCACTGTTGTCAGTGGCTACAATCCCGTCCTCTCAGTGAAAATGTTCAACGCACCCTGTCACGGCACGGCTAATCATCTGTCGGTTCTCAATCATGTTGGAATAGAATCCATTGATTCTTTTGCGTCTGTCACTAACGCCCAGCCTTCAGGAGTTTGAAGCTCGTCACAGTCATTCAATCATTGAATCCTGCTCAGAATACCACAAACAAGGTTTAGACCTTCCGGATTCTCTTGAATGCCGCCATCAATTCTAGCTTATACCACGAAGATTCCGATTAAGGGATCCAAGAGATAAACATTCAAGCCTTGTTTGCTTGTAGAACGGAGGTGGTTGTCAGGCACTCGTTCATAAGTGAGAATGATGATGAGCGTCACATAATCATCACATTCATCATGTTCTTGGGTGCAAATGAATATCTTAGAACAAGAATAAGCTGAATTGAATAGAAGAACAATAGTAATTGCATTAATACTCGAGGTACAGCAGAGCTCCACACCTTAATCTATGGTGTGTAGAAACTCCACCGTTGAAAATACATAAGAACAAGGTCTAGGCATGGCCGTGAGGCCAGCCCCCATGATCTAAGATAGCATAAGACTAAAGATAGCTACCCCGATGATCTAAGAACTAGACGTCCAAAGATGAGAATACAATAGTAAAAGGTCCTATAAGTAGAGAACTAGTAGCCTAGGGTTTACAGAAATGAGTAAATGACATAAAAATCCACTTCTGGGCCCACTTGGTGTGTGCTTGGGCTGAGCATTGAAGCTTTCATGTGTAGAGACTTTTCTTGGAGTTAAACGCCAGCTTTTGTGCCAGTTTGGGCGTTTAACTCCCATTCTTGTGCCAGTTCCGGCGTTTAACGCCGGGCAGTTTTGAGCTGATTTTAAACGCCGGTTTGGGCCATCAAATCTTGGGCAAAGTATGGACTATTATACATTTCTGGAAAGCCCAAGATGTCTACTTTCCAACGCAGTTGAGATCGCGCCAATTAGACTTCTGTAGCTCCAGAAAATTCACTTCGAGTGCAGGAAGGTCAGAATCTAACAGCATCTGCAGTCCTTTTCAGCCTCTGAATCAGATTTTTGCTCAAGTCCCTCAATTTCAGCCAGAAAATACCTGAAACCACAGAAAAACACACAAACTCATAGTGAAGTCTAGAAAAGTGAATTTTAACTAAAAAATAATAAAAATATACTAAAAACTAACTAAATCCTACTAGAAACATACTAAAAACAATGCCAAAAAGCGTACAAATTATCCGCTCATCAAGTTCTCATGTAGTTGGCTTTTCCTCTTGATCTCCTGCATATTCTGCTATGAAGTCGGTGAGGCATTGGGATTTAATTGCCGTCTGGGTTTCGTACTTTAAGTCGAACTCGGAGAGCTCTATTACCCACTGAACCATTCTCCTAGCAACATCTGTCTTTTGGAGGATTTGCTTCATGGGTTGGTTCGTTCGAACTCTTATTGTATGAGCTTGAAATAAAGTCGTAACCTTCGTAAGGCTATTAATAGGGAGTAAGAAAACTTCTCTAGTTTGTGGTACCTTAGTTCAGAGCCTTGTAGAACTTTGCTGGTGAAGTATACAGGAAGCTGTCCAGCCTCGTCTTCTCGTATCAGGGCTGATGCTACAGCTTTGTTTGCTACGAACAAATATAGGATGAGCTCTTCCCCAATTAGAGGTCGGGTCAGGATTGGGGGTTGGCTCAAGAACTTTTTGAACTCTTGGAATGCTTCTTTGCATTCTGGAGTCCATTCGAATTGGCATCCTTTTCGTAGTAGAGAGAACAGTGGAAGGGATCTTAATGCTGATCCTGCCAGGAACCTATAGAGGGTTGCAAGTCAGCCATTTAATTGTTGGACCTCTCTTAGGCAGGTTGGACTTTTCATTTTTAGGATGGCCTTGCACTTGTCGGGATTGGCTTCGATCCCTCTTTGGGTTAGCATAAACCCTAGAAATTTTCCAGCCTCCACCGCGAAGGTGCATCTTGCGGGATTTAGCCTCATCCCATGCGACCTTATGGTGTTGAAAACTCGCAAGAGGTCTGTTAAGAGGTCGGTGTCTTCTCTGATTTTCACCAGCATGTTGTCTACGTAGACTTCCATTAAGTTTCTGAGGTGGGAAGTGAACACCTTGTTCATCAGCCTTTGGTATGTGGCCTCTGCATTTTTTAATCTATAAAGCATGACCACGTAGTAATAATTTGCTCTAGGCGTGATGAATGATGTCTTTTCTTGATCCGGCTTGTACATAGGGATTTGGTTGTATCCCGAGTAGGCATCCATAAACGACAAGTATTGATGCCTCGAGCTAGAGTCTACTAGAGTGTCGATGCTTGGAAGTGGATATGGGTCTTTAGGACACGCCTTATTCAGGTCGGTGTAGTCGACACACATCCTCCACTTGCCGTTTTGTTTTTTGACTAGCACCACATTAGCTAGCCATGTTGGATATTTGACTTCTCTAATGAAGCCGGCTTCTAAGAGCGCTTGTACTTGCTCCTCCACCGCTTGAGCTCGTTCTGGACCGAGCTTACGCCTTCGCTGCTAGACGGGTCGTGACCCAGGGTATACTGAGAGTTTGTAGGACATGAGCTCGGGGTCTATCCCTGGCATGTCGGAGGCCTTCCAGGCGAAGAGGTCAGAGTTATCTCGCAAGAGCTTTGTCAACTTACACTTTAAGTTTTCCTCTAGGCTGGCTCCTATGTTGGTATTTTTTCCTTCCTCCTTGCCGACCTGTATCTCTTCAGTTTTTCCCCCTGGTTGCGGCCGCAGCTCTTCTTTAGCTTTTGCTCCGCCGAGTTCTATAGTGTGAACTTCCCTGCCCTTTCCCCTCAGGTTGAGGCTTTCATTGTAGCATTTCCTTGCCAATTTCTGGTCTCCCCGTATCGTAGCTATCTCCGCATATGTTGGGAATTTCATGCAAAGGTGGGGGGGTGGATACCACCACTCCGAGCCGATTCAGGGTAGCTCTGCCAATCAGGGCATTATATGCTGACCCAACATCGATGACTATAAAGTCTATGCTCAGAGTTTTGGATTTCTCCCCTCTTCCAAAGGTCGTGTGGAGGGGCAGGAATCCCATTGGTTTTATTGGCATGTCGCCCAAACCGTATAGGGTGTCAGGGTAAGCCCTTAATTCTTTTTCATCCAATCCTAGTTTGTAGAACGCGGGCTTGAAAAGAATGTCCACTGAACTTCCTTGGTCTACTAAAGATCTGTGGAGATGGGCATTTGCCAGGATCATGGTTATCACCACTGGATCGTCATGCCCAGGGATCACCCCTTGCCCATCCTCTTTTGTGAAAGAGATAGTTGGGAGGTCGGGCACTTCGCTTCCGACCTGGTAAACTCGCTTTAGGTGTCTTTTGCGAGATGACTTAGTGAGTCCCCCTCCCGCAAATCCTCCAGAGATCATATGTATGTGTCTCTCGGGGGTTTGTGGTGGTGGGTCTCTTCTGTCCGCATCATCTCGTTTTCTTTTTCCATGATTGTCTGACCTTTCCATGAGATATCTATCTAGTCGGCTTTCCCTGGCCAACCTTTCTATCACATTTTTAAGGTCGTAGCAATCATTTGTTGAGTGGCCATACATCTTATGGTACTCGCAGTAGTCGCCGTGGCTTCCTCCCTTTTTGTTTTTGATGGGTTTAGGGGGCGGCAATCTTTCAGTATTACAGATTTCTCTGTATACGTCTACTATGAAAACCTTTAGAGGAGTATAGGAGTGATATCTCCTCGGCCTGTCGGAACCAACCTCCTCTTTTTTCTTGGGCTCCTTTTCTTTTTCTTTTGCTGAG
Organism: Arachis stenosperma; assembly: GCF_014773155.1. NCBI lineage: Eukaryota > Viridiplantae > Streptophyta > Magnoliopsida > Fabales > Fabaceae > Arachis > Arachis stenosperma. The sequence continues at coordinate 30,355,234 of NC_080383.1, read as the reverse complement.
TGGGGGTGCTCCGGTCGCCAACTCGACTCTCGTAGTCTGGCATTTTTATCTATATTGATGTACTTTTCTGCTCTTTCTTGTACATCGCTCAAGGAGGTGGGGTGCCTCTTTGATATGGACTGCGAGAAGGGACCTTCTCTAAGTCCATTTACTAGCCCATGATGACTGCCTCAGTGGGTAGGTCTTGAATCTCCAAACACGCTTTGTTGAACCTTTCCATATAGTTTCGTAAAGGTTCTCCGACCTCTTGCTTTACTCCCAGGAGGCTCGGTGCGTGCTTTACTTTATCCTTCTGGATGGAGAACCTCACTAAGAACTTTCTCGAGAGGTCCTCAAAACTGGTAACCGACCTTGGAGGGAGGCTATCGAACCACTTCATCGCCGCTTTTGACAGGGTGGTCGGAAAAGCTTTGCTGCGAGTTGCATCAGAAGCATCAGCCAGATACATCTGACTTTTGAAATTGCTTAAATGATGCTTCGGGTCTGTGGTTCCATCATAGAGGTTCATATCAGGGCTTTTGAAGTTTCTTAGAACTTTGCCATCGTTATGTCCTCACTGAACGGATCCTCTCCACCCAGGGGCGATTCTTCTCGGTTGCCACGGGAGTTCCGACTTCTAAGGGAAGATTTTAGCTTCAAGAGTTTTTCTTCTAACTCTTTTTGTCGCTCTATCTCTTTTCTGAGATTTCGCTCTGCCTCTCGTTGTCGTTCTAATTCCTGTTCCAGCTGTTCCAAACGACCTTGGTGACGATGGACCAACCCCATTAGCTCGGCTGCATGGGGTGGCCCTTCATTTCCTGATTTTCGTCCTTCCGAGGAGTTTACCTTTGGGTTTTTTAACCCAGAGGTACCTTCTCTATGCTGGTCGTTGGCTCTTTGGTGAAGGGTCAGGTCCGCGTCGTTGTTTCCAGTATCTAGATTTTCTTGTTCGGAATTAGACGCTGTATGACCATCCTCCGGTGAGTTGTCTGCCATTACTGGTTGATCTCTCGGGTCCCCGGCAACGGTGCCAATGTTACGATGGGTAACCGGAGATTAATGGGCTGGATTTGTTAGGTTGGCCCAATCATCTGAGGAGGGAAGCCTTCGAATGGCTTCGCACTTTTGGGGCCTCCGTCCGACTTGTGAGTGTGAGTGAGATGGGGGTGGTACCTGCAAAGACACTCCGATGCCTAAATCAGCAAGGGTGTGAGCAGGTCTAGAGAGTATTAGGACTTAGAGATACCTGAGGGGTGTCAGTGTATTTATAGTGGTGAACCAATAACCACCGTTGAAGTAGTTCCACCTTTTAAGGTGGATAACCGTCCTTTTATCTTAGGGAAGGTGAGATATGGCTCCTGGAAGTGGGTTGAGAGATTTTAGGGGCAGTTATTTTAGTATTATCTGCCAGCTAATCCTCGTTTCCGACTTCTTTAAAGCAAGTCGTGGCAAGAACCGACTTCTCAGGAGAAGGTCGGCGTAATGCGAGGCTCATCCTTGTGGGTTGGGCCTTTCGTTTGGACCTGGGCCCTAGCGTTGGGTCAGGGTATGAACATAACTCTTATTAGTCTTTAGAATATTTTTCGACGTACAGATGTTAATAGATATAGGTAGTCAGATACTACGTTGCACTCTCTAAAATGACATTGTTTTTGTTTTGATACTCAAATAATAAAAAACAATATTGTAAGTGGCGTTTATTGAAACTTTTTTTTTCCAAAATAAGTGTTTTTATATTATTTTTGAGTTATTTGAGCGTCAAAATTAAAATGGCATCATTTTATAAATTTCACCATGGTATCTGACTGTCTATATTAACGCTCCATTAATATTTATGTGTCGAAAATTATCTTAGAAACTATTGTAAGTCAAGTTTACAAAATTTATAAACTAAATAAAAGCAATTGAAAATTTAAAGACTAAATTGAAGCTCGCGCAAATCAAAAGACCAAATTAAATATTAATTCAGAAAACTATTATTAAAAAAGTGGTACCAAAATATTAAAAATTGCAACTTTAGTTTTGACAATATGCATATAATAACCACCGTAGTTATAAATATTAGAATTCATCCTAGAGTATATAACATAAAAATTGCAACTTTAGTTTTGACAATATGCATATAATAACCACCGTAGTTATAAATATTAGAATTCATCCTAGAGTATATAACATACATATATATATATATATATGGCTAAATATTTAATTTATTTAAAAATCCCAATTTAAACATAATTTTTGTATAAAAAAGTTTTTAAATTGGGAAAAAAGAGTGATGGCTGTTATTGGAAAATAACCAAAATAATAACACTTATTATGTGAAAACTAATTAAACAAGTTTTTCTCAAAGAACCCCTTATCCAATTATATTCAGTTATTCACTTTTAGAAAATTATTTTAATTTTTTAATTTGTGTATAAGCAATATATATTAATTATAATCACAAATTATATTATTTTAAATTAAATGACTTATATAATAGTAATCTTATTTATTATTTTAAATGTTAAATTAAATAAGTCATTATTATTTTTGATTTGGAATTAAATGAGAATAAAACTAGATATTATCTTTTGTTCTTTAGATAATTATCTTTTGGATTTTAGATATATTATCATTTGGACTTTAAATACTATTTTATTTGGACTTTAGTGTTTAATGGGTGCCATATTCAAATACAAATAGTGTCTTTATGATTTCGATCCCCAATATACCAAAAGTTGTCTTTGTTACTCTTTTCCCATTAAAAAGATTACACTTCAGCCGCCTAGAAATATAGAAGAAGGCTTTGGTTAAAGAAGGTCGAAAGGACTACAAGACTGAAACAATTCTTCCGTCTAATTTATAATTTCTACTAATAAAGATACGCTTCCGCATTATCATATATTTTTAATAATTTAATATAAATAATTTGAATTAATAAAATTATTTATTCTAACAAATGATATTAAAACCATTCATAATTTAATCATTAAAATATTCAATTTATTATTCCTTTTGAATTAATATATGTATATGCGTACTTCGTATACATTTAGAATTTTTTGTGTTGTAAAATTATATACATATATATTTTTTAAACATCCTTACGTGGATATATGCCATCTTGGATTAATTCTTTCTATATATATACTCGTACTATTATGTATGTAAATTTGGAGACATCATTATGTTATTTTTTGGCTATACACATTATTGTGTATTTGTGATAGATACCTCCTGTATTCGGTTATTTCTTTTTTTTTTTTTTTTTTTGAGACGATGCTCATAAAATTATTTTGATAAATAAATATTGATGATTTATTTTAAAATATTAATAAAATATTATTAAATTATAATTATCTCATTTTTTTATTATGTGAATGCCACTAATTTGGTATAAAATTAATTGATTATCCTTTTAGGATATAAAGATTAATATGTATATGTCACTTATATAAATATTAATTGATCCAAAAGGAGATTTATATTTAGCCAAATTAGGTGTATGTATCAATAATAAAAAAATGTAATTATTACATAAGAAAATTAGTAACAATTTGGATTATTATACCCATTCATTTTATAAAGATTTGATTTTGGAATAAATTGATTGAACAAAATATAAGAAATATGGCGATATATAATTGATGCGAATATTGGTCAGCCCAAAGGAAGGTCTATATTTGGCCGAATTATATACACATATTGATAGTAAATACATGTTTAGGTAACTAATTAAGAATAAAGTAATACTTATTATTTATGCGGATAATAATCGGCCCAAAAGATGTTTATTGTTTGGCCAAATAATAAGCATTGCACACTTTTGTTTATTTTTTATTCATTATACGGTCAATAATCGGCCCAAAGGAAGGTTATTGTTTGGCCAATTAATAGAAAATATATGCAGTAATAAATAGGTTGCGAAGTTTAAGTCTCCATGTGTGCATTAAATCGGCCCAAAGAAAAGCTTAACGTGTGATAGGAATTTTGGCAATATTTGATTACTGCAATGAGAGTATCACTTACATTTAATTTGTCTATCCAAAGATTGAAAATTAACGTTGTTCTAGATATCTAAATACGGATTTTTTCATTATTTAGCTAATGTTTACTGCATGTTCTTTTTGTTCTAATCCAGAAACTATGGCTTCAGCTACCAATGTTTCTGCACAAATTAGCAATATTTCTATGTTGAATGGTTCAAACTTTAAAGTTTGGAAGGATACCATGGAGATTGTCCTCGATTGTATGGATCTTAATATAGCTCTTCGAGAGGAGAAACCCACTTCTACTCCAGAAAATCTCAATGAGATTAAAATAGAGAAGTGGGAGAGATCCAATCGAATGATCATTATGATTATGAAACGCTCAATTCCTGAGGCGTTTCGGGGCTCAATTACTGAGGATAAAGATGCCAAATAGTTCCTGAAAGATGTTAAAAAATTCTTTGCTAAGAATGAAAAGGCGGAGGCAAGTAGTCTTTTGAGCAAACTTGTCTCCATGAGGTATAAAGGTAAAGGGAACATAAGAGAGTACATTATGGAAATGTCTCATCTTGCTTCAAAATTGGAAGCACTAAAGTTAGAGTTGTCTGAAGATTGACTCGTGCATTTCATTTTGATCTCCCTTGTTGCACACTTTGGACAATTCAAAGTGAGTTATAACACTTTGAAGGACACTTGGTCCTTAAAAGAGCTTATATCTCATCGTGTGCAAGAAGAAGAGAGGCTATAGCAAGATAAGACTGAAAGTGCTCGTATGGCTTCATCTTCTCAATGCGTGATACTACTGTGAATATGCCTTCTCAGTAGAAAAAAACTAAGAAACAGGATCAAGTTTCAACCTGTTTCTTCTGTAAGAAGGTGAGACACATGAAGAAGGATTGTACCGAATATGCCACTTAGCGTGTAAAGAAGGGTATAATTCTTACTTTCATTTATTCTGAGACTAGTTTAAGTTATGCTTTTTTTTTATACTTGGTGGGTAGATTCTGCTGCTACTACTCATGTAAGTGTTACTATGCAGGGTTGCCTGTGGAGCCAACTGCTAAGTAATGTTGAAAGATACATCTATGTAGCAGACGGCAATATAGTTGCAGTAGAAGCTATAGAAACCTTTAAATTATGTTCCACGAGTAGATTTTACTTGGATTTATTATAGACATTTTATATACCATCATTTAGACGGAATTTAGTTTCTATTTCTCGTTTGGACAAATAAGGTTATTTTTGTTCATTCAAAAACAGTAAAGTTAGTCTCTTTTATAATTCGAATAATATTTGCTCAGGTCGTTTGGTTGACAATCTATATAGGTTTGATTTGAATTTCTATTATAATGAAATACTACAAATAGGTGCAAAACGAAAACTAAATGAGAATTCAGCATCATTATGGCACAAAAGCCTAGGTCACATCTCTAAATTGAGAATTCTGAGGCTCGTGTCGGATGAAATTCTTGGACCCCTAAATTTGACAAACTTTGAAATTTGCATTGAGTGAATAAAGGGGAAAAGGACAAACGAAAGAAAATTAGGTGCCGATAGAGCTAAAGATGTCTCAGAACTGATACATACTGATATATGTGGCCCATTTCCTACTGTTTCTTGGAAAGGACAACGGTATTTTATTACATTCCTAGATGATTACTCTAGTTACAGGTATTTATATTTAATCCATGAAAAGTTCCAAGCCTTGGATGTTTTCAAGTCTTTTAAAGTTGAAGTTGAACTTTAACTTGGGCAGAAAATTAAAGCTGTCAAATCTGCTCATCGTGGTGAATACTATGAAAAATATGACGGTTTAGGTGAGAAATGTCCTAGGCCTTTTGCTCTTTTCCTAGAGGAGTGCGGTATTGTTCTGCAATACACCATGCCAGAAAAACCTAGCATGATTGGTATTGTAGAGCGCAAGAACCGAACTCTTGAGAAGTATGATTAGTCATTCTTCCTTACCTGAATCACTCTGGGGAGAAGCCTCAAAGATCTCAGTGTATATTCTTAATAGGGTGCCAAGTAAAGTAGTTGGCAGAACCCCTTATGAAAATTGGACTGGAAAAAGGCCCAGTATAAGGCATTTACATGTTTGGGGTGTTGGGAATAATACACCATTACCCCTTGAGAAAATACCTTTCACAGAGAAATAAAATAGACACAATCACAACACAAGAATTTAATGTGAAAACTCCAATTACTGGAGAAAAAACCACGGCCGTTGCCAAATGACAACCAGAGAATATCACTATGTGAAAATTGTTACAACACATAGACTTCTTTCTCTCTAATACCGGCACCCCAGTACACCCACACTCTCAAAGCAAATATTTAACTACACCTCACAACACTCTCTAATCAAAAGGTATAGAGGAAAAGAAAAGTCAGATACAAGCTTTAAGTGTTTTTGACTGGTGCAAAAAATATGGAGAACTTAGCCTCATATTTATAGCCTAGGCCACCCATTCCATTTGCTATCCTAAGCAATGTGGGACTAATTCAACCAAATCCTAACAATCTCCACCTTGATTAAAATAGTCACACATCTTCAGCTTCCATAGTCAACACCGACAATTCTTTGCTGCCATTGTCTATACCGACAATCATAGTTCAGAGAACTATCATACTCCACCATGAAAGTATACTCACTTGGAATTAGACCACTCCAAGCATTTCACCTTGGTACAAATCGAAACCTTGCTGAAAATTCATGGTGCAACTTCCAAATTGACTTTTCCTGGAAGTTCTTCCGCCATCGACATAACTCCGCCACACACCTTGCATCTCAACGCCAACCAATGTCCGTGTGCAATTGTGGACCCGATTGCCATAACTTATCCTTATCCATGGCAGTGCGGCAATACCATGAGGATACTTCTTGTCTTCAACGCCTTGTGCAAACCTGATTGTATCAACACATCCTTGACTTGTATTTGCCACAAGCCAAAATTGATTCTTCCATCAAATTTCTCTATTTCAAGCTTCACAGCACTTGAATATCCTGACATTGTTATAACCGTATACTGGAATAGTATAACTCAACTGTAGGCCGTGCACTAGGAAGGGTCCCCAGGAAAGAGAGGTGGGTCACAATGGACACACTTAAATACCAAGTCTTTCTTTAGCCAGAACCTTTCCAAACTGCACTCTCACAGTGTCACACTACCTTCCAGCAACAACAACAGCAACCAAAGATCAACCTCAAGCTACAGGACAAAATTCTTTTCTGATGTGGAAGGTCAGACTAGGCTGCAACCACAGAGCATACTAAGAATAAATCCCACCGAACTGAAGCTCTGATACCACTTGTTGGGAATAATACACCATTTCCCCTTGAGAAAATACCTTTCACAGAGAAATAAAATAGACACAATCACAACACAAGAATTTAACGTGGAAACTCCAATTACTGGAGAAAAACTACGGCCGTTGCCAAATGACAACCAGAGAATATCACTATGTGAAAATTGTTACAACACATAGACTTCTTTCTCTTTAACACCGGTACCCCAGTACACCCACACTCTCAAAGCAAATATTTAACTACACCTCACAACACTCTCTAATAAAAAGGTATAGAGAAAAAAAAAAGTCAGATACAAGCTTTAAGTGTTTCCGACTGGTGCAAAAAATATGGAGAACTTAACCTCATATTTATAGCCTAGGCCACCCACTCCATTTGCTATCCTAAGTAATGTGGGACTAATTCAACCAAATCCTAACATGGGGATGTCCAGCTGAGGCACGACCTTATAGGCCGCATGAAAGAAAATTGGACTCAAGGACAATTAGTTGCTATTTTGTTGGTTACACTGAACGTTTACGGGGGTACAAGTTTTACAATCCTACATCAAGATCTATTTTTGAAACGAAAAATGCGAGATTTCTTGAGGATGTTGAGTTTGGGGGGAAGGAAATATTAGGAATGTTGCTTTTGATGAGGATTCTATAACTGACAATGATTAGGTCTTTGTGCCTATTATTGTTCAAGATACAATTATAGTATAAGAGCATAATGAGAATCCTACTGTAGATCCATTTACAGTACAAGAGAACAATGAGAATATTGTTGTTGCTCAAGATACTACTACAGCATAGAAAAATAATGAGAATCCTCCTCAACTCCAACCCATATAGCAATCTCAACAACCTCAAGAAGTACCATTAAGGAGATCTGGTGCGTGAGCATCTTTCTTATCTTTTCCTATTGAATTTGCATTTAATTTGTTAAGTTTAATCAATAATTAATTGTCTTTTAGCCACTATGGATGCTACTTTGAGTCTTGTGCAATTTTGTTTATTTTAGGTAGCATTCGGCTCAATTTGATGGAGTTTCTACCGCACAATAATTAAAGGAGATGACAGCGAGGAGCGACGCATGCGCGTACCTGACGCGTACGCGTGAAAAGTGAAGTTGCACAGTGACGCGTGCGCATACTTGACGCGTACCCGTGACACGCGAAGAATACCATCGACGCGTACACGTGGCTGACGCGTACGCGTGACATGCACCACGTGCAGAAAACGCTGAAAATGTTGGGGACAATTTCTAGGCTATTTTTGACCCAGTTTTTAGCACAGAAAACACATATTAGATGCTGTAGAATGGAGGACTCTGGGGAACACTTCCTGTTACTTCCCAAGTTAAGCATGGACCCTACAAAGCAAGTGGTCCCCATCTATCCATTGAAGGCTTGCTAATTATTTAGTTAATTCTAATTTAAAACTTTATTTTTATCTTTAAAATGAGGAAAATATATTATTTTAATTTTTCTTAGAAACTAGATTTTAAATTTATTAGGATTAGATATAAAAGAGAAAGAAACTTCCCTTTTAGAAAAATTCCAGTAATTAACTTTTCAGTCCATCTCAGCCCAATTTACAATCCTAGTTTTCTTCTCTGAATCATAAGCAACTAAACCTCCATTGTTAAGGTTAGGAGCTCTGTCTATTGTATGGATTGATACTATTATTTTTTTATTTTAATTCATGTTTGATTTATATTTCAATAATTATTTTCGTTCTTTATCTTATGAATTTGGGTGGAACGGAAGTATGATCCTCTTTCTAATTGAGTTCTTGTATAACTTGGAAAAGCTCTTTACTTGAACAACAGCTTGAAAATAATTTCTCCTAAATTCTAATTATCTGGACTTAATGGGATACGTGACATATAATTCTCTTATATTTGGATAATTAGAATTTTTGTGGCATATAAACTGGAATTTGATCTTTACCCTCTAATTGGAATTAATTGTCCAAGGAATTGGCGGTTGATGAATATTAGAGGAGACTAGGAAGGTCTAAGAAATTAGGGTCTAGTCACATATAGTTTGCCATGAATTAAATCTTGCATGATTAAAATAAATTGATAAGAAAAGTCAATCCGGAAAATAGATAACTCTGAAATCTTAACTGCCTTCTTCATATTGTTCTTCCCAACTTATTTACTTGCCTGTCTTTCTAATATTTTGAATTTATTGTTTAATGCTCTTGAACACTCAAACACTCTTTTTTGTTTGCCTAACTAAGCCAATCATTTAACCATTATTGCTTAGTCCTTCAATCCTCGTGGGATCGATCCTCACTCATCTGAGGTATTACTTGGTACAACTCGGTGCACTTACCAGTTAGTTTGTGGTTGTTAAATTCCGCACCAAGGTCCAACAAAAAAAAAAGGAGAAAATCCATCTATGATCTCATACAAGCTTCTCGTTAATGGTATCACAAATTTAAGGCATTACCTCATATGGTTTTGAGGTAAATATTATAGATGAATGTGTATACCGCAAATTCAGTGGGAGTAAATACATTTTTTTGGTCTTATATATTGATGACATTCTACTTGCCAGTAACGATATAGGTTTGTTGCATGAAACTAAGAAATTTCTATTGAACAAATTCGAAATGAAAGATCTTGGTGATGCCTCTTTTGTATTAGGAATCGAGATACTAAGAGATCGCTCTCAAGGTATTCTTAGATTATCACAAAAGAACTATATCAAAAAGATTTTAAGTAGATATGTTATGAAAAGTTGTAGACCAATTGATACACCCGTAACTAAAGGAGACAAGTTCAGTCTCAAGTAATGCCCCAAAAATAAACTTGAGAGGACAACAATGCATTATAACACTTATGCATCAGCACTAGGGAGCTTAATGTATGCTTAAGTCTGCCCACGACCTGATACATCATTCTTAATGGGAGTGTTAGGTAGATACTTGAGCAATTATAGCATGGATCATTGGATAGTTGTTAAACGCGTAATGCGTTATCTAAATAGAACAAAGAATTACATGCTTACTTATCAGAGATCAGAAAATTTGGAGATCATTAGGTCCTTTGATTCCGATTTTATGGCATATGGTTGCGAAACTTTGTCACTGAGCTTCATATAATAGATGACATTAAAAGGTCATTAAAGATATTTTGTGACAATAAGTCACCAGTACTATACTCCAACAACAATAAGAGCTTGACAAAATCGAAACATACAGACATCAAGTTCTTAGTTGTTAAGGAGAAAGTTTAAGAAAAACAGATTTTCATAGGACATATAGGAATAGAGTATATGCTAACAGACTTATTAACCAAGGAATTAAACCTTAAAGTCTTTTATGAGCACACTGCTCGAATGAGTGTCAATATTTGTGATGCCTTAGTTTAGTAGGAGTTTATTTTATGCTATATGTCCTATGACAGATAATTAAATTATTTTTCTGCAGAATTAAGTTGATGGTTTATTTCATGTTATGTGAAATGTTCATTTTGCAAAATTTATTTTGCGTTTGATCTCAATAAAGTTTTAAAGTTGGACCAGCTGGAAATAGACATGCATGAGATCACTTGCCATGTAATTTCCATATTACTCATCCAAATTTGATTTTTGCCGTTAAGTATATTAGGATGGTGATTGTCGTGGTTTAGTCACGACATTAATGTGATAAAAGTTGCGGTAGTTCCATATCTAATATATGAGACGGACCAGATTGTTAAAGTAATGAGAGAAATAGCATTCAGATGCACGCATAAATTTTGTAAGATGTGATTATGTCAAGAAAAAATATATGTATAGCCTAAGTGGGAGATTGTTAGGAAATTATTTTAATTTCCGAATTTGTGTGTGCGCAATACATATATTAATTATAATTACAGATTATGCTATTTCAAATTAAATAACATATATAATGGTGACCTCATTTATTATTTTAAATGCTAAATTGAATAAGTCATTATTACTTTTGATTTGGAATTAAATGAGAATAAAACTGGATATTATCTTTTGTTCCTTAGATAATTATCTTTTGAATTTTTGATATATTATCTTTTGGACTTTAAATACTATTTTATTTGGGTTTTAGGGTTTAATGGGTGCCATACTCAAATATAAATAGTGCATTCAGGGTTTCGGTCTCGAATATACCAAAAGCCGTGTTTGTTTCTCTTTCCCTATCAAAAGAGTCACAATTCAGTTGATGAGCGGATATTTTATACGCTTTTTGGGGGTAATTTCATGTAGATTATAGCATGTTTTAATTAGTTTTTAGTTAAATATTATTAGTTTTTAGGCAAAAATCATATTTCTGACTTTACTATGAGTTTGTGTGTTTTTCTGTGATTTCAGGTATTTTCTGGCTGAAATTGAGGGAGCTGAGCAAAAATCTGAGTTAGGCTGAAAAAGGACTGCTGATGTTATTGGATCCTGACCTCCCTGTACTCGAAATGGATTTTCTGGAGCTACAGGAGTCCAATTGGCGCGTTCTCAACGGCGTTGGAAAGTAGACATCCAGGGCTTTCCAGCAATATATAATAGTCCATACTTTGCGCGAAGATAGACGACGTAACTTGGCGTTGAACGCCAAGTACATGCTGCTGTCTGGAGTTAAACGCCAGAAACACGTCATGATCCGGAGTTGAACGCCCAAAACACGTTATAACTTGGAGTTCAACTCCAAGAAAAGCCTCAGCTCATGGATAGCTGTAGTCTCAGCCCAAACATACACCAAGTGGGCCCCAGAAGTGGATTTCTGCACCAATTATCTTAGTTTACTCATATTCTATAAACCTAGGTTACTAGTTTACTATTTAAACAACTTTTAGAGAATTATTTTGGACCTCATGATATTTTCAGATCTGAATTTTATACACTTTGATGGCATGAGTCTCTAAACTCCATTGTTGGGGGTGAGGAGCTCTGCAGCGTCTCAATGAATTAATGCAATTGTTTCTATTTCACTCAAACGTGTGTATGGTCCGATCTAAGATGTTTATTCGCGCTTAATTATGAAGGAGGTGATGATCCGTGACACTCATCACCTCCCTCAATCCATGAACGTGTGCCTGACAAACACCTCCGTTCTACATCAGACTGAATGAGCTTCTCTTAGATTCCTTAATCCGAATCTCCGCGGTATAAGCTAGAATTGATGGCGGCCACTCTTGAGAATCCGGAAGGTCTAAACCTTGTCTGTGGTATTCCGAGTAGGATTCAAGGATTGAATGGCTGTGACGCGCTTCAAACTCGCGATTTCTGGGCGTGATGACAAACGCAAAAGGATCAATGGATCCTATTCCAACATGATCGAGAACCAACAGCTGATTAGCCGTGCTGTGACAGAGCACCTGGACCGTTTTCACTGAGAGGATGGGAGGTAGCCACTGACAATGGTGACACCCTACATACAGCTTGCCGTAGACGTGCTTTACAAACAATTGAGTTGAATATTACATTGCAGAAATTCAGAGGACAAAGCATCTCCAAAACTCCAACATATTTGTCATTACTGCACAACAAGTAACGATTTTATTCTCTTTTATTTTTCCAATCTAATAATTCCAACTGATAATTTTAATTAATATCCTGACTAAGATTAATAAAATAAACATAGCTTGCTTCAAACCAATAATCTCCGTGGGATCGACCCTTACTCACGTAAGGTATTACTTGGACGACCCAGTGCACTTGCTGGTTAGTTGTACGGATTGCAAATTCGTGCACCAAGTTTTTGGCGCCGTTGCCGGGGATTATTCGAGTTTGAACAACTAAAGGTTTATTTTATTTCTTAGATTAGGAATAATTTATTTTTATTGTTATAGAGTCATTAAATTCTGATAGGATAGTTTCTTTTCGAAAATTTCTTTTCAAAAATATCATTTTTCTTAATTAATTGTCAATTTTTCGTGAGTTTAGTGTCTTGTTCTAAGTTTGGTGTCAATTACATATTTGATATTTTTCTTTAAAATTTTCGAACTTGTGTTCTTTGTTCTTCCTTGATCTTCAAATTGTTCTTGTTTATTTTTCTTGTTTGATCTTTAATTTTTCTTGTTTTGTGTCTTTTCTTGTTTTTCTTGTGCTTTTTCAAAACATTAATTTTCAAAAATTATAATTTTATCCATAAAAATAATACATCTTTAAAATACGTTACATTTTTAGCTCAGTTGGTTATAGCGTGGGTTTATGTTCTTGGCAATTGGGCACCTCCTTTTTAAAATCCTTTTTCAAAAATAATTTTTCTTGATTTAATCTTGTGCCAAACTTTAAGTTTGGTGTTTTCTTGTTAATCTTTTCATAGTTTTCGAAAATTTTATTAAAGCTTTCTAAAAATTTTAAGTTTGGTGTTCTTCCTTTTGTTCTTGGTATTCTTGAGAATCTTCAAGGTGTTCTTGAGTTTTTCTTGTGTCTTGATCTTAAAATTTTTAAGTTTGGTGTTCCTTGGTGTTTTCCCTCCAAAATTTTCGAAAATAAGGAGCATTAGATCTAAAAAATTTTAAGTCTTGTGTCTTTTATGTGTTTTTCTCTTTCATCATAAAATTCAAAATTCAAAAAATATCTTTTCTAACTAATTTTAAAACTACATTTTCGAAATTTTTATATAAAATTCAGATTTCAATTTCAAATTTTTTCGAAAAATTTTCACAAAATATTTTTAAAATTCTTTTTATATATTCTGTTTTTATTTATTCCACTTCTATAAAATAAATAATATCAACATACATATCATCTCCCTTGTTTCATCATGGAATTAAGTGGAAATGAACAGTCTAGGAGGACTCTGGGGTCATATGCTAACCCCACTATTGCTTCATATGGGAGTAGTATCTGTATACCCTCCATTGGAGTTAGTAGCTTTGAGTTGAATCCTCATCTCATTATCATGGTGCAGCAAAACTGCCAGTATTCCGGTCTTCCACAAGAAGAACATACAGAGTTTCTGGCACAATTTTTGCAAATTGCTGACACAGTACATGATAAGGAAGTAGATCAGGATGTCTACAGATTATTACTGTTTCCATTTGCTGTAAAAGATCAAGCTAAGAGGTGGTTAAATAACTAACCTAAGAACAGCATAAAAACATGGAAGCAGCTGTCAGAAAAATTCCTGAGTCACTATTTCCCTCCAAAACGGATGACACAGCTAAGGCTAAGCATCCAAGGCTTCAAACAAGGAGATAATGAATCCCTTTATGATGCCTGGGAGAGATACAGAGAGATGCTAAGAAAATGCCCCTCTGAAATGTTTTCAGAATGGGTGCAATTAGACATCTTCTATTATAGGCTTACAGAAAAAGCTCAGATTTCTCTAGACCACTCAGCTGGTGGATCTATACATATGAGAAAAACAATTGAAGAAGCTCAAGAGCTTATTGATACAGTTGCCAGAAATCAGCATCTGTACCTAAGCAGTGAATCTTCCATGAAAGAAGAAGCTAAAACAGTAACTGTTAAACTCAGTCCTGTAGATCAGGCTACTGAATTCAATAAGCAATTAGACTTTCTAACTCAGCAGCTAGCCGAATTCAAGGAAATGCTACAGGAAACAAGAATGGCTAACAGAAATATGGAAGTACAGTTAAAGCAAACAGAAAAGTAATTGTCAAAACAAATAGCAGAAGAATGCCAAGCAGTTCAATTAAGAAGTGGGAAAACATTAAATACCTCACTTCAAAGCAGCAGGAAGCCAAGAAATGAACAAATGGCTACTCAAAATCCCTCTGAGGACAATCAGAGCCCAGAGAGGAATAAGGCTGGCGCTGAACGCCCAGACCATGCTCATTCCTGGCGTTCAACGCCAAAAACAAGCATGAATCCGGCGTTGAACGCCCAAAGGGAGCACAGTTCTGGCGTTCAGACGCCAGTAACAGATAAGGAGTTGGCGTTTAACTCCACTCCAGCCTCCACCCCTGGCATTCAAATGCCAGTGGGGGATCAGTCACATACAAGTGCTGATAACAACCCTTCTAAAAAGGCTTCCCAACCCACTTCTGTAGGTAATAAACCTACAGCAACTAAGGTTGAGGAATATAAAGCCAAAATGCCTTATCCTCAAAAACTCCGCCAAGCAGAACAGGATAAGCAATTTGCCCGCTTTGCAGACTATCTCAGGACTCTTGAAATAAAGATTCCGTTTGCAGAAGCACTTGAGCAAATACCCTCTTATGCTAAGTTCATGAAAGAGATCTTAAGTCATAAGAAGGATTGGAGGGGAACTGAAAAAGTTTACCTCACTGAAGAATACAGTGCAGTCATTCTAAAAAGCTTACCTGAGAAGCTTAAAGATCCTGGGAGCTTTATGATACCATGCACATTAGAGGGTACTTGTACCAAGCAAGCTCTATGTGATCTTGGGGCAAGTATCAACCTAATACCTGCATCTACTATCAGAAAGCTTGGTTTAACTGAAGAAATCAAACCAACCAGGATATGTCTTCAACTTGCTGATGGCTCCATTAAATACCCATCAGGCGTGATTGAAGACATGATTGTCAAGGTTGGGCTATTTGCCTTTCCTACTGACTTTGTGGTGCTGGAAATGGAGGAGCACAAGAGTGCAACTCTCATTCTAGGAAGACCTTTCCTAGCAACTGGCCGAACCCTCATTGACGCCCAAAAAGGGGAAGTAACCCTGAGAGTTAATGAGGAGGAGTTCAAGTTGAATGTTGCCAAAGCCATGCAATATCCAGACACCCCAGATGACTGCATGAGTATTGATATCATTGACTCTCTGGTAAGAGAGGTCAATATGGCTGAGAGTCTCGAATCAGAGCTAGAGGACATCTTTAAAGATGTTCAGCCTGATTTGGAGGAATCAGAGAGAATAATAGAACCTCTGAAAATCCCTCAGGAAGAGGAGAAACCTCCCAAACCTGAGCTCAAACCATTACCATCATCCCTGAAATATGCATTTCTAGGAGAAGGTGATACCTTTCCTGTAATCATAAGCTCTACCTTAGAGCCACAGGAAGAGGAAGCACTAATTCAAGTGCTAAGGACACACAAGACAGCTCTTGGGTGGTCCATCAGTGATCTTAAGGGCATTAGTCCAGCCAGATGCATGCACAAGATCCTATTGGAGGGTGATGCCAAGCCTGTGGTCCAACCACAAAGGCGGCTGAACCCAGCCATGAAGGAAGTGGTGCAAAAGGAGGTCACTAAATTACTAGAGGCTGGGATTATTTATCCTATTTCTGACAGCCCCTGGGTAAGCCCTGTCCAAGTCGTCCCTAAGAAGGGAGGCATGACAGTGGTTCACAATGAAAAAAATGAACTGGTTCCTACAAGAACAGTTACAGGGTGGCGTATGTGTATTGATTATAGAAGGCTCAATACAGCCACCAGAAAGGATCATTTTCCTTTACCATTCATAGACCAAATGCTAGAAAGACTAGCAGGTCATGAATACTACTGCTTCCTGGATGGATATTCAGGTTATAATCAAATTGCAGTAGATCCCCAGGATCAGGAGAAAACGGCATTCACCTGCCCATCTGGAGTATTTGCATACAGAAGGATGCCATTTGGCCTGTGCAATGCACCTGCAACCTTTCAGAGGTGCATGCTCTCAATTTTCTCTGATATGGTGGAAAAATTCCTAGAAGTCTTCATGGATGACTTTTCAGTATTTGGAGACTCATTCAGCTCCTGCCTTAACCATTTAGCACTTGTTCTGAAAAGATGCCAAGAGACCAACCTAGTTTTAAACTGGGAAAAATGTCACTTTATGGTGACTGAAGGGATTGTCCTTGGGCATAAAATTTCAAACAAGGGAATAGAGGTAGATCAAGCTAAAGTTGAAGTAATTAAAAAATTACCACCACCTGCCAATGTTAAGGCAATCAGAAGCTTTCTGGGGCATGCAGGATTCTATAGGAGGTTTATAAAGGATTTTTTAAAAATTGCAAAACCTCTGAGCAATCTGCTAGCTGCTAACACGCCATTTGTGTTTGACACAAAGTGTCTGCAGGCGTTTGAGACCCTGAAAGCTAAGCTGGTCACAGCACCAGTTATTTCTGCACCAGACTGGACATTACCCTTTGAACTAATGTGTGATGCCAGTGACCATACCATTGGTGCAGTATTAGGACAGAGGCATAACAAGCTTCTGCATGTCATTTATTATGCTAGCAGTGTTTTAAATGATGCCCAAAAAAATTACACAACCACAGAAAAAGAATTACTTGCAGTGGTTTATGCCATTGACAAGTTTAGATCCTACTTAGTAGGATCAAAAGTGATTGTGTACACTGACCATGCTGCTCTTAAATATCTACTCACAAAGCAGGATTCAAAGCCCAGGCTCATAAGATGGGTGTTGCTTCTGCAAGAGTTTGATATAGAAATAAGAGACAGAAAAGGAACAGAGAATCAAGTAGCTGATCACCTGTCCCGGATAGAACCAGTAGCAGGAGCATCCCTCCCTCCTACTGAGATCTCTGAAACCTTTCCGGATGAGCAATTGTTTGTTGTTCAGGAAGCTCTGTGGTTTGCAGACATTGCAAACTATAAGACACAAGGTTCTCCTTTTGTAACAATGGAGAGGAAGCATGAAAAGCTTCTCTCACTGCAGAGTCAACCAAGGCCCCCACAGTCCAACTCTAAGTTTGGTGTTGGGAGGCCACAACCAAACTCTAAGTTTGGCGTTGAACCCCCACTTTCAAACTCTAAGTTTGATGTTGGGAGGTCCCTACCTTGCTCTGATTATCTGTGAGACTCCATGAGAGCTCACTGTCCAGCTAAGGACAATAAAGAAGCGCTTGCTGGGAGGCAACCCAGCCAATCACAAAATTTAATTTTATTCGTTTTGATTAATTAATTGATTTTTACAGCTATATGTCAAAGTATTTTCAAGGTAAAATAGCAATTGATTGGATTCACAGAGTTACAAGGGAATTTGGAAGCTCACTGGCGTGAAAAAGCCAGTAAGAAACATTTTGGGCGTTGAACACCCAAAAGAAGCACCCACTGGGCGTTCAACGCCAGTAAGGGTAGCCATCTGGGCGTTCAACGCCAGAAAGAAGCAACAGCTGGGCGTTGAACGCCCAGGAGAAGCAGCAATTGGGCGTTAAACGCCCAAAACATGCAGCATTTGGGCGTTTAACGCCAGGATGGTGGGGAGGAGGTAAAATTCGTTTTTCTTCACAAATTTTCTAATTTTTATGTTTCAATTCATGATTTCTTGCATAAACATGTTTCCAAATATCATCCTTCAATTTCAAAAATTTTAATCCTAATTTCTAAGAACCCTAATTTCTAAAATCCCTTTTTCAAAAATATTACATGCATCTTAATCCATAAAAACAAATTGTTTTCCAATCCAATCCAACTTTTTTTTTTTAAGTTCTTCAACACTTAATTATCTTCTAAAATCTTTTTCAAATTAAAAATTCAGATTTATTTTTAAATATCATTCATATCTTTTTAAATTATATCTTTTTCTTATCATATTTATCTTTTATAAATCATATCTTTTATCTTATATCTTTTTTTTCCAAATCTTTTTCAACTCATCATATCTTTTGAATTTCGAAATTGCCTCTCCCTCTATTCCTCTCTTATCATTTCTTTTGCTTGAGGACAAGCAAACCTCTAAGTTTGGTGTGATTTGCCATGATCATTGAGCTAAAACTCATCAAGATCATGGCACCTAAGGAAACAGGAAGAGCAAGGATGTAACTTGAAGGAACTGAAGCGTCAGAAATTATATCTTGAAGGACCAAGCACCCCACAGACTAGAGGAACATCCACTTCCCAAAATAAAGGTCGTTGAGTTCTAATCTTTGCCTTAACTCTGTGATAACTGTTCTTATTAGAAATTTACCTTAGAAGTTATATATTAGTAGTAGTAATTAGTATCTCTACTTTGATTTTAATTCCAATTAAGTTATAATTTATTTTTCTCATCATCATCAAACATGAATAAAATAGTAGATTTTTAGAATAAAGAAGCAATATTTTTTTCGAGTTCTTAATAAGAAAAATTCTAATTATTTATATGTGGTGGCAATACTTTTTGTCTTCTGAATAAATGCCTGAACAGTGCATATTTTTGATATTGAATTTTATGAATGTTAAAATTATTGGCTCCTGAAAGAATGATGAACAAGAGAAATGTTATTGATGATCTGAAAAATCACAAAATTGATTCTTGAAGCAAGAAAAAGCAGTGAAAAACAAGCTTGCAAAAAAAAACAAAAAAAAAAACAAAAAGCAAAAGAGGTAGAAAAAGCCAATAGCCCTTTAAACCAAAAGGCAAGGGTGAAAAGGATCCAAGGCTTTGAGCATCAATGGATAGGAGGGCCCAAGGAAATAAATCCAGGCCTAAGCGGCTAAATCAAGCTATCCCTAACCATGTGCTTGTGGCATGCAGGTCCAAGTGAAAAGCTTGAGACTGATTGGTTAAAGTCGTGATCCAAAGCAAAAGAGTGTGCTTAAGAACTCTGGACACCTCTAATTGGGGACTTGAGCAAAGCTAAGTCACAATCTGAAAAGGTTCACCCAGTTATGTGTCTGTGGCATTTATGTATCCGATGGTAATACTGGAAAACAAAGTGCTTAGGGCCACGGTCAAGACTCATAAAGTAGCTGTGTTCAAGAATCAACATACTAAACTAGGAGAATCAATAATACTATCTGAATTCTGAGTTCCTATGGATGCCAATCATTCTGAATTTCAAAGGATAAAGTGAGATGCCAAAACTGTTCAGAAGCAAAAAGCTACTAGCCCCGCTCATCCAATTAGAATCTGAGCTTCACTTAAAACTCTGAGATATTATTGCTTCTTGATTTCTTTTTATCCTCTTTTATTTATCTAGTTGCTTGAGGACAAGCAACAGTTTAAGTTTGGTGTTGTGATGAGCGGATATTTTATACGCTTTTTGGGGGTAATTTCATGTAGATTTTAGCATGTTTTAATTAGTTTTTAGTTAAATATTATTAGTTTTTAGGCAAAAATCATATTTCTGGACTTTACTATGAGTTTGTGTGTTTTTCTGTGATTTCAGGTATTTTCTGGCTGAAATTGAGGGAGCTGAGCAAAAATCAGAGTTAGGCTGAAAAAGGACTGCTGATGCTGTTGGATCCTGACCTCCCTGTACTCGAAATAGATTTTCTGGAGCTACAGAAGTCCAATTGGCGCGCTCTCAACGGCGTTAGAAAGTAGACATCCAGGGCTTTCCAGCAATATATAATAGTCCATACTTTGCGCGAAGATAGACGACGTAACTTGGCGTTGAACGCCAAGTACATGCTGTTGTCTGGAGTTAAACGCCAGAAACACGTCATGATCCGGAGTTGAACGCCCAAAACACGTTATAACTTGGAGTTCAACTCCAAGAAAAGCCTCAGCTCGTGGATAGCTGTAGTCTCAGCCCAAACATACACCAAGTGGGCCCCAGAAGTGGATTTCTGCACCAATTATCTTAGTTTACTCATATTCTATAAACCTAGGTTACTAGTTTACTATTTAAACAACTTTTAGAGAATTATTTTGGACCTCATGACATTTTCAGATCTGAATTTTATACACTTTGACGGCATGAGTCTCTAAACTCCATTGTTGGGGGTGAGGAGCTCTGCAGCGTCTCAATGAATTAATGCAATTGTTTCTATTTCACTCAAACGTGTGTATGGTCCGATCTAAGATGTTTATTCGCGCTTAATTATGAAGGAGGTGATGATCCGTGACACTCATCACCTCCCTCAATCCATGAACGTGTGCCTGACAAACACCTCCGTTCTACATCAGACTGAATGAGCTTCTCTTAGATTCCTTAATCCAAATCTCCGCGGTATAAGCTAGAATTGATGGCGGCCACTCTTGAGAATCCGGAAGGTCTAAACCTTGTCTGTGGTATTCCGAGTAGGATTCAAGGATTGAATGGCTGTGACGCGCTTCAAACTCGCGATTGCTGGGCGTGATGACAAACGCAAAAGGATCAATGGATCCTATTCCAACATGATCGAGAACCAACAGCTGATTAGTCGTGCTGTGACAGAGCACCTGGACCGTTTTCACTGAGAGGATGGGAGGTAGCCACTGACAATGGTGACACCCTACATACAGCTTGCCGTAGACGTGCTTTACAAACAATTGAGTTGAATATTACATTGCAGAAATTCAGAGGACAAAGCATCTCCAAAACTCCAACATATTTCTCATTACTGCACAACAAGTAACGATTTTATTCTCTTTTATTTTTCCAATCTAATAATTCCAACTGATAATTTTAATTAATATCCTGACTAAGATTAATAAAATAAACATAGCTTGCTTCAAACCAATAATCTCCGTGGGATCGACCCTTACTCACGTAAGGTATTACTTGGACGACCCAGTGCACTTGCTGGTTAGTTGTACATATTGCAAATTCGTGCACCATCAGCCATCTAGAAATACAGAAGGTTTTGGTTGAGGAAGATTGAAAGAACCATAAGACTGAGACAATCCTTTTGTCTAATTTATAATTTAATTTCTAATAGTAAAAGTACGCTTCCGCATTATCATATATTTTTTATGATTCAGTATGCATGATTTGGGTCAATAAAATTTTAAATTTCACTCAATCAAATTGGTTTTCCAAATTTTCCAATGCAAATCACGTTAGTTTTTTATATCACTTTAGACAAGGATGAATGTGGTTGACTTTGGTAAATTTAGAGAATTAATTTGATTTAGTAAAAATTTAAAAGATTAATTTAACTGACGAGTGAAATCTGAAGAACCAATTTAACTATTTAAATGATAGATAACTATAAAAAATATTAGCTTTTAGGATGGTATTTCACTACTTTTGACCATTGCATCTACTAACATGTCATGGCTTCTAAGTTCCAACTTTCCATCCCATGTTTTTTGAATGGATCTTTCTAAACGGAAGTCATGGTATATTTCTGTGCTATAGTGAAGATAATGCTAATGGCACTATAGCATTTTAGGAAGTCATGTATATAGGTTATGTTGGATTGTGTTTTTTTTTTCCCTTTTTTTTCTTTTTTTTTTTGATAATTTTGTATAATTTTTCACTCTTCAAGCTATAAGATTGAACAAAGGTATCTTTATGCCTTTTTTTGGGGTCTGACTCTACTTATATCTTAATTTTGATTTTGATTTTAAATTTTTTAGATCTTACACTGCACACACTCACACTATTAAGGATAGAGAGTAATAGTGTACAAGAGCAGTGTGTAAAACTGCATTATTGTCTTTCTTTGTATTGCTGTCTTTCTTGATTAGTTACTAGTGTCCTTCTTGATAAGTCTTGAGCTTCAATAGTCACTAGCCATGTGTATATATATATATATATATATATATATATATATATATATATATATATATATATATATATATATATATATATATATATATATAGCAAACTTGGCTTAGCAAATATATGATTCTGAAAAGAAATGAAACTTGATTACATTCTCATTACAAGTCTTTGTCTCTGTTTTAATTTTTCTTTTCCTTTCAAACTTATCACTGCTCTTTCTCATAGAGCTGAGCTTACTATGTTTTTCTTTCTCTGAATCTTTTATGGTATCAAGAGCCTATTGCTTAGTTTCAGCTCTACAATGGAAATCATCCTTTCTGATTCAACAAAGAAGACCTTCTCCCCAATTGGTGAAAAACTAAATGAAGATAACTATTCTACATGGAGGTACCTTGCAATTCTCACTATTGAGAGTCTTGGTCTTGAAATTCATCTCGATCCCTCCAAGATCCCTGAGCAGTTCACAACTGATGCTACCAAGAAAATAAGAACAGAATCTGAAGAATACAAAACCTGGCGCCAGAGAGATAGAACCCTCACAACGTGGCTCGTTGCTTCCATGACTAATTGCTTCAAGAACAAAGTGATTCACCTCTCAAGATTTTCTGAAGTATGGGCGAAGATTGATGATTACTTTCAGGCAGCCTCTTCTGCTCGTGTTCAAAGTCTCAAGAGTCAATTGAGATTGTGCAAGAAAACAGGTTCCGCTGCTGATTACTTGTCTAAAATTAGAAGAATTGTTGATGCTCTATTTGCTGTGGGATATGAAGTGCCAAAAGATGATCATCTTCAGGCTATTATTGAGGGTCTTTCTGAAGAATATACAGTGTATATTTCTTTCGTTACAGCAAAGAGAGGGTCTTTTAGGATTGTAGAGGCTGAAGCATTTTTGCTTTCCCATGAAGAAATGCTTGAACACTTCAAGAAACCAATTTCTGGCAGGCCTATCGCCCATTATGTGCAGAACCCTTTTCAGAATTTCGATCCCAACAGAGGTAATACTTTTAGAAGAGGACGTGGAGGCAGAAATAATAGAGAAGGCAGATTTGGATACAACAACAATAACACAAGAATGCAGTGTCAACTGTGTGGAAGAATGGGTCATGTGGTATGGAACTGCTATCATAGGTTTGATCAGTCTTTCAACCCTAATTCTGGAAACCCTAACTCATCTTCTCAGCCTCCCTACCTTAATGCTCAACCTCCACCACCCCTTCCAGTTTTCATCAACCAACTGCATATCTCACACGCTCTTCCTCCTCCATAAGTGATGTTGCCTGGCTTGCAGATTCTGGTGCGAGCCATCACTTGACCCCCGATCCATCCAATTTGCTAACTTTCACTGCGAGCAACAATGACTCTGATCAAGTGTATGTAGGTAATGGGTCAGGTATTGCCATTCAAAACTATGGTTCTTCAATTTTGCATGATCCATACGCTAATGTCACTTTTTGATTACAAAATTTACTCCATGTACTCCAAATTTCCCAAAATTTGCTTAGTGTTTCTAGGTTTGCAGCTGATAATGGTGTCTTTTTTGAATTCTGGCCTGATTTCTGCTTTATTCATGATCAGGCTACCAGAGAATTTTTCCTACAGGGCATAGCTAGGAATGGGATCTATTCCTTTCACAATCTCAGAGTTCCTAGGCATGCTTCTGTGAAATCTTCTTTGTCTTACCACTCTACCTATTCTCATAAACCTTTTAGTAATAATCATCCTTCTATTTCAATACAATGTAATTCAGATAGGATTAGCAATCAAGAAACTAATCCTCCTAATTTTTGTTCTTTTCACAGTTCTTGTAATCAGAATAGTAATAATACAATATTGTGGCATAAAAGACTTGGCCACTGTGCAATGAAAACAGTTCATATAGTAATGAATCAGTGTTCTATTCCTATCTCTAATTCTGGATCATCTTTACAATATATGTGTGAAATTTGTCCATTGGCTAAAATGCATAGACTTCACTTTAATGAAACTCAAACTACATATCATCAACCATTAGAATGTGTTTTTGCTGATCTTTGGGGAGCTGCCCCGGTTAATTCCATAAATGAATTTAGATACTATGTATGCTTTGTTGATGGTTTTTCTAAATTTACAGTTATCTTCTTGCTTGAAAATAAATCTCAATCTTTACTAGCTTTTCAAAACTATAAAAGACTTATGGAAAAATAGACAAGACATCAGATTAAGGCTTTACAAACTGATAAAGGAGGTGAATTTTTATCCACAGTATTTGTTGATTTTCTTAACACTCAGGGCATTCATCATAGACAGTCGTGTCTCTACACACATCATCAACAAGGAAGTGTGGAAAGAAAACACAGACATATCCCAGAAATGGGACTGTCCCTTCTTGCTTCTGCATCTCTTCCCTTCCAATTTTGGGAAGATGCATTTGTAACCTCTGTCTATATCATAAATAGATTGCCTACACAAGTTTTAGACAATAAGAGTCCTTATGAAATTTTATTCCATCAAAAATCAGATTTTGCCTTCTTTAAAGTTTTTAGATGTGCTTGCTTTCCTGATTTGAGACCTTATAATAGACATAAATTTGATTATAAATCTGACTTATGCCTCTTTCTTGGATATGATTCTACCCACAAAGGTTACAAATGTATGAATAAGAATGATAAGATATATCTTGCAAGACATGTAACTTTTATTGAGAATTTGTTTCCTTATCAATCTATGTTTTGTGATTCCTCAATCCAATCTGCTATAGAGACTGTTGCAGATACTGCAGAATTGACAAAATTTGTAATTGATCATCCTTCTTCACTTCCACTCTCTACACAGCAACCTTGTTCTCCAACTACTTCTCTTCCATTGGCATCACCTAATCCTTCCCCTACTCTTGCTCAGCATGCCCCTCAACCCTTACCAACTCAAACTCCATCACACCATCCCACACCCATTTCTATCACTGACCCTGAGACAAATTTACCTCCCAATACACCTTTAAATACTCATTCTATGATCACCAGATTAAAAACAGGCATCCGTAAACCTAAGGCATTTGTCACACAAACCACTGACCTTATACACCATACCCCAACTACTGTCAATCAAGCCCTTAACTGTCCACATTGGAAACAGGCAATAGATGCAGAGATACAAGCATTACAGCAATGTCAGACTTGGATTCTCACTGAACCACCACTAAACTCAACCATTATAGGAAGCAAATGGGTCTTTGCTATAAAAAAGAATCAACATGGTGAGATACTCAGGTATAAAGCAAGGTTAGTAGGTAAAGGTTTTCATCAAAAGGAGGGAATAGACTACGAGCAAATCTATTCTCCAGTTATTAGACCAACCACAGTGAGAGTCATTCTAACTATTGCAATTTCTTTAGGTTGGCCATTAAGACAATTTGACTTTGATAATGCTTTTTTGAATGGCAGATTGGAAGAGAATGTCTTTATGGTCCAACCACAAGGATATGTTAGTACCAATAGTCATTTAGTTTGCAAACTAAATAAAGCAATCTATGGCTTAAAACAAGCTCCTAGAGCTTGGTTCAAGACATTAGAAGATACCTTGTTCCAATTTGATTTTAAGAATACAAAATCAGACATTTCATTGTTCATAAAACATAATCAGTCACATGTAATCTATTTATTAGTATATGTAGATGACGTTATTGTAACGGGCAATAATTCAAAAGAAATTGAACTATTGATATCTCAATTGAACAGAGTTTTTCCGCTGAAAGATCTTGGCAGGTTTAACTATTTCTTAGGCTTAGAGGTAACTTATTTCCCTCATGGTGACATGATGCTCTCTCAGGTCAGATACATAAGAGAGTTACTTCTAAAGGCAGGAATGCAGAATTCTAAACCATTACCTACACCAATGGCTATAGATGTCAAACTCTTCTCCAACGATTCAGAACCGTTTGAAAATCCAACACAATATAGGTCTATAGTGGGTGCACTGCAGTATCTCACTATGACAAGGCCTGATATCACATTTGCTGTTAATCGTGTGTCCCAATTTGTGCAAGGTCCAACTTTGCTACATTGGAAAAGTGTAAAAAGGATCCTCAGATACTTGCAAGGTACGTTGGATCATGGGATTGTGTTCACGAAAGCTACTGATTTTCGAATTTTCTCTTTTATAGATGCAGATTGGGGAGGGGATTTGGAGGATAGAAAGTCTATCTCTGGATTCTGTGTATATCTTGGGAACAATCCTATATCTTGGAAGAGCAACAAACAAACTAAAGTGAGTAGAAGTAGCACAGAGGCAGAATACAGGACTATGTGTGCAGCTCAGACAGAAATTATGTCCATACAACAGCTTCTACAAGAGCTTCGGATACCTCAAACCGTGGTGCCTACTATCTACTGTGATAATCAGAGTGCGTGTCTTCTTGCAGCAAATCCTATACTTCATAGCAGATGTAAGCATTTGGAGCTGGATCTGCATTTTCTAAGGGACCTAGTTAACCAGAAATCTCTTTATATTGTGCATATTCCCTCTTCTGATCAGATTGCAGATTGCTTAACAAAACCACTGTCACAACACCTATTTGATAGGTATAAGCGCAAACTGTGAGTATTTCAGAACCCATACCTCAGTTTGAGGGGGGATATTAAGGATAGAGAGTAATAGTGTACAAGAGCAGTGTGTAAAACTGCATTATTGTCTTTCTTTATATTGCTGTCTTTCTTGATTAGTTACTAGTATATATATATATATATATATATATATATATATATATATATATATATATATATATATATAGCAAACTTGGCTTAGTAAATATATGATTCTGAAAAGAAATGAAACTTGATTACACTCTCATTACAAGTCTTTGTCTCTGTTTTAATTTTTCTTTTCCTTTCAAACTTATCACTGAGCTGAGCTTATTATGTTTTTCTTTCTCTAAATCTTTTACACACTAAAAAAAAATTCTATATTTAACTCATGAGATTTTGATTTTACTTTGTGTAAAATCTTCGGGTACTGTTCATTAATTAATTACTGATAGTTCATTCATATGTCAGAGTTCAAAAAGACCCAAGATATAATTTGAGAGGGATACTAGTCTAATCAGTAATTTGAGAGGGATATAAATTTGCTACATAACCCAATTTTTTCCTTCAGAAAGAGTGATTATTAGTAGTACAGATGATATTTGTTATTTCAACGAAAAAAATCGTTCCTATTCTCGCTTATTTAATCCTTTTTTGCTTTTGTTTTTACAATATCCAAGCCAAATTTATTTAAACAAAATTTGTATAAGCAATTATAAAATTAGATATAGTGTATGTTTGGATTACAGTTTGTAAATGAAAGTTTGTATAAAATTAATTTTGATAAAAAGTAAGTATAACGTGATTTATGTTTGACAATTTTTATATCAAAATAAATTATGATAAAATAAATGTTGTTTAAATTATACTACTCAAAATTATTTTTAGATAAAAAATTAATAAAAAGACATCAATTTAAATATTTTTTTATATTATTCTATCATCTTAATTTAAATATTTAAATATTATTAATTAATTTATAATAAAATTAATATTTATTTACTAAATTAAAGTAACATATGAAGGTTAACAAAATATATTTTATATTAAAAATAAAAAAATATATTTTATTATTTATGAATAATTTTTTATTTAATTTGTCTTTTTAAATAGGATCATAATCTATATTATAAAAAATTATAATAAAACATAATATACGAGCATTATAATTATAAATTTTATATAATCGAATAAAAAATTTTAACCAAAACAAAAATATTAGACATAAAGAACAGTAAATAATAAAAAAAATTAATA
This sequence comes from Arachis stenosperma, assembly GCF_014773155.1. Lineage (NCBI taxonomy): Eukaryota > Viridiplantae > Streptophyta > Magnoliopsida > Fabales > Fabaceae > Arachis > Arachis stenosperma. Next base: position 30,326,918 of record NC_080383.1, on the reverse strand, counting down.
TGAACAAAGAAACAATAAGAATTACAAAAAATAATAATATACATGAAAAACAGAACATTAACAAAAATAATATAAACATGATTTATCATATAAATAAAATAAATATAATAAAAAATAAAAATATAAAAGAGAGTACTATAAATTTTATAATGTCAAATAAAAAAATTTAATAATTTTTTTAGTATTATCAGTACTCTTTAATTTATTATTATTTTAAACTATAAATTTTTATTATTTATGATTCTATTATAACTTATAATTAAACTTTTATTTATTTTGTCCTTTTTGATAAGATCAATTTATATTATACAAAATTTTGATAATAAATATAACATATAATAATTATAATTACAAATTTTACAAAGTCAAATAAAAAATAAATTTTTTTATACAAAACGAAAATAGAGCACATCAAAAAATAGGGAAAAAACTCATACAAATAAGAAACAATAAAAATTTCATAAAAATATATATTATATGAACGAAAAAAATATAAAAATTAAAATATAAAAGAGAATACTAAAAATAATAAAAAAATTAAAATACACCTTTCTAGTAATTAAAACAAATCCGAATAATTTTAATAAAAAATTGAAATGAAAAACTACGAAAAATTAAAAAGAAAATACACCTTTCTAGTAATTAAAACAAATATGAATAATTTTAATAAAAAAATAAATGAAAAATTACAAAAAATTAAAAAGAACTGCAGTAAAATTATAGTAGTTATTGGTATCTTTTTGATAGAAAAAAATAAAAAGTAAAGTTAATAAAAAAAATTTCACCGGAATAATAGGAGTAAAGAGTTATTAAACATAAAAATAAAACATTTTAAAAAGTCAAACGCACTTTTTTCTAATATGCTTATGTTGTCCAGGACGTTGTTATAGTTTTCTAATAAAATCGGTAAATTGGACTACAAAATGTAATATAAGGGGTTCGAACCCCTCCTCCTGAAAGAGTAACGCTGTTGACCACCACTAGACTAGATTGTTTTTCATTAGCATATATGCAAATTATAATATATATACATATCTTTTATCAAATAATTTATTTCTATCCAATTTATTCTAAATTTAGTTATAAATTTATTTATTCTTAAATTAATTATATTTTCATTTAATAATAATTATAAACTCATTTATTTTTTTTATAATTATATAATACTATTAACATTATTTTTTAATAAATACTTGTAGTATATAATAATATAATAGATATAAACTAATTAATAAATTGTTGAAATTTAAAAATAATAGTTATTTTAATATAAAAACAAAATAAAAATATTTATAATAGAGAAAATAATAAAATACTTATTATTTCTGGTCTATAATATTTTAAAATATTTTGATATTCTTAAAATATTAGTAAAAATATGTATTTTAAATTAAAATTTTAAATTTTTGACTATTTTTATTTTTTATTTATATAGTACCGAGTCAACCGGTTCAACCAGTGACCCACCGGTTGAACTAGTGACCCAGTGACCCAGTAACCTGACCGGTTCGATTCTGACAACTATGCATATCAGGCTTTCTCATAGCTTTTTGGACTTCGTGTCAAGCTTTCTCTCTTTCTTAATGTTGACTAAAATTATAATAGTTATTCTTTTTTATTTGAGTAACCTATTATTTTATTCATACAAATTTTAAATATTGACAAATTTACTCATAAAATATTTACGATGTCTTTTGAATTTTAATGTTTCAAAAAGTATTATTAAAATTATATTAATATGTTTTATTATTTAACAATATTTTTTAAAAAATATTGAGGTAATATTATTAGTTCTCAAATTTTATGAATGTAATTTTTATTAGTCTTTAGAATAATTTTCGATGCACACATATTAATAGATATAGGCAATCGGATAGTTGCACTCTGTAAAATGACATTATTTTTGTTTTGACATTAAATAGCCAAAAACAATATTGTAAGTGTTTTCTTCCAAAGCAAGTGTTTTCACATTATTTTTGAGCTATTTGAGTGCCAAAATTAAAATGGCATCATTTTACAAATTTCATTATGGTATCTGGCTGTCTATATTAACGCTCTATTAATATTTGTATGTCGAAAATTATCTCAGGAACCATTGTAAATTAAGTTTACAAAATTTGTAAATTAAATAAAAACAATTGAAATTTTAAAGACTAAATTAAAATTCGCACAAAAATCAAAAGACCAAATTAAATATTAACTCAAAAAAAATATTATTAAAAAAGTGGTACCAAAATATTAAAAATTGCAACTTTAGTTTTAACAATATGTATATAATAACCACCGTAATTATAAATATTTGAATTCATCCTAGAGTATATATAATCGACATATATAAAATAAATATATATATATATATATATATATATATATATATATAGTGGTGGAGCTTAGTTCAGACAAGGGGGGCCATGGTCCCCCCAAACTTTTTATAAAAAAATTAGTAGTACTTTTTTAAAAGATAAAAAATAATTCAATTGGTTTAAATACTTTATTATGACTTAAGTACCCAATAAGTTTAATAAGCAACACTCTCTACCTTTAAGTTTAAATATAAAAAATTAGATTTTTTATTTATTTAATTTAATATTATTTTATATTTTACTATTTATTTAATTTAATTTTTTATATGATAAAAAATAATAGAATATTCAATAAGTATTAATATTATTGTATTTGTATAAATTGATTAAAAAATTTAATAATATTATAAATTTTAATATTTGTCCTTCTAACTTCTTCTTTATATATTCTACAGGATATATATTCAAATTTTTATATAAAATAATAATAAAAAAATCAAAGAATTGATGCATTTTTTAAGAGAAAGGCTAATATTTAAGAAGGAGAACATATAATTTTTACAATATCAACACATGTAGATAATTTTTCTACTTTAATGAATCGCGAAAAAAGTGAGATACAAATTTTAAAAGTTCAAAAAGTTACATCTGATGAGTTTGACCTTAATTTTTTGGAACGAGATCCTGAAAAACGACTTTAAATTTGGCAATATCACCAAAACCAGAAAGATGAGATTAGACGAGCTTATCTTAAATGGGGTCTATATCAAAAGCATTTTGACAATTATCTTCTATGTGACCCCCCAAAATTTTATTTCAAGTTCAGCCTCTATATATATATATATATATATTTGTCAAACCTACATACTTTTATAATACAGTGTAAAAATGTAATTTGTTTCATATATATATATATGGCTAAATATTTAATTTATTTAAAAATCCCAATTTAAACATAATTTTTGTATGGAAAAGTTTTTAAATTGGGAAAAAAGAGTGATGGCTGTTATTGGAAAATAACCAAAATAATAACACTTATTATGTGAAAACTAATTATACCAGTCTCTCTCAAAGAACCCCTTGTCCAATTATATTCGGTTATTCACTCCTTATAAAATAACCTTCTAGTCAATATAATATTCGTACCTTTCTAATAAAAGAGTATAAAGAGAGTAAGAAAAGTAGAAAATTAAAGTCAGTCACATGTTTAAGTAGAGAAACTAAAGTCTCTACATATAGCTTTTGCCACCTTTTTCCCTTTAATTTGTTAATTCCTCAGATATGGGATTTTTCACTATTTATCGTGCTTTATAGGCATTATTAATTTCAAGTAATAAATAAAAAATCATAATAATTAAATTCAAAATACTATTAAATAAAATCATAAATATTAGTATTCAATTACTCTTATTGTTTCAAAATATTTATTAATTTATAATATTAGTACAGTAAAAGTTCAATATACATTTAGATACACTACATTTTCAATGAATTAAAATATTGAAGTGATAAATATTTTAAAATGAGGAAGTATGTTTGAGATGAGAAAAATTAGGTTACAAGTAATTTTCAACTAAGTAATTCAAAAATAAGGGTTTGTTCTTTTGTCTTTTGTCTTTTGTCTTCCTAGCTTTTTCATCTATGAAAATAACACAAAAAATCTGTCAAAATAACATGAAAATTATTATGAATAACACATAAATTTTATAAAGAAACACGAAAATTATGAGAAAACAACTTACAAAATATATATAAACAACACAAAAATAACTTCAAATTAACACATGAATTATTTCTTCATCCATCTACACAGCAAAATAATTTGTGGGGTACAGCCGTATAATTAAACAATACACTATTATCATGTAGTTGCAAGGAAAGAAAATGCTTCAAGTAATCGAGCACCATTATTTCAAAATTCACTTATTAGTTTACAACTATTTCCTTATTTATGGTATGATCTACAGCTCACGTTGAAGGGTACAGACGGGGAAGAGGAAAAAGAAAAGAAAAAAAAAAGTGGAGGAGAATGAGGGAAAAAACGTGAGAGAGAAAAATAGAATAAGAAAAAGAAATAAAAAAAGAAAAGAAAATGAAGAATATTGAGGTTCAATAGGGACTTAATTAGAAATGTGATTAAATATCAATTGTATAGTTATGGACAAATATATAACTTGAAATGGAAAGAATTAAACGATATGAATGAAGCTTTAGTTCCTCTCTACAGCTCTACTGAAGTGGGTACTAAATAACCACAAGTCCATAATGAACTAGACTCCATCAAAATGGAATTAAATTTACAAGCGTGAAACTGAAAACAAATATACTTGCATGCGAAGGGAAAAAAATAACCTTCCTTCCATATGCTTCTCATTACGTCATGGCGTTTTTTAATTTCCACTCAATTCTGTTTTTGATAGAGAGAATCTCTCAAATAAGTAGAAAGAATGTTAAATAGAAAAAAGGAAAAATACAACTCTAATAAATGAATAAACATCTTCAATTTGGATTGTCTCTAATCTCTAAGTCTCTAGAACATCGCCTTTGAACTTCAGTCATACTCCTTTTAACTTTTTTTTTTTTATTTTCCCACCAAAAAACACGTGTGGGCATGAGTCACTGAAGAATAGGACAACAGCGCAATTATACATAAAAACACATGGCATTACAAATCGTGAGTTGCATGAAACTATAAAACACACTCCAGACTTGAAAAAAGCCAGCTAAGCTACAGTAGCTAATTGCATTTTCGCAACTCTCCAGTTTTCCCTAGCTGGTCGACCCAGCCTTGTAGTTCAAGGCATTTTCCGTAATTTCATCCACCTTCAAAATTCGCGGTAGTATCTTGTTATATAATAGTAACACATAACACAAAGCAACGCATCACAATTTTCTCACGCATCACTCTTTTTTCATGCGACTTCTTTCGTTTTTCTCCGATCTAAACCGAAAACTGTAACTAATACTCTTCTCTAGAAGAGAGAGAGAGGGAGAAAGCGAAAGAGAAACGCTACATTTACATCGACAGCGATTGAGAGAGAGAGAGAGAGAGAGAGAGAGATAACTGTTTAGAGAGAGAATAACGGTTTAGAGAGAGTGTGTGAGATAGAGATAACAACGGTTTAGAGAGAAAGAAAGGCCGAGAGGAAATGACGACCTCCGATGGGAGCGAGTACTTCGAGATAGTATCGATCGGGAATGAGAGCTTTGCGAGGGCGTCGAACGCTGAGACGGTGGAGGAGGACGAGGAGGAGCTCCGGTGGGCGGCTCTCTCCAGATTGCCGTCTCAGAAGCGTAGCAACTACGCCGTCCTCCGAGCCTCATCGTCTCGCCGGAGATCTCCCTTCGGCTCGGAGGAGAAGTCGAAACCCGGTGGAGGTGAAAAAGAAGAACTGATCGACGTCAGGAAGCTCAGTCGCCAGCACCGTGAGCTCGTCGTCAAGAAAGCCCTCGCTACCAACGAACAAGATAATTACCAACTCCTCTTCGCCATCAAAGAACGCCTCGATAGGTAACGATCTTCTTTCTTTTTCTTTTTTCCTTTCTCCTTTCCTTTTTTCTTTATCTCTAATAATCAGAACCGTATTAGGGATCCGTGATTTTTGCTTCTGTTTTGTTGAATAATGATAGGGTTGGATTGGAGGTGCCGAAGATTGAAGTGAGGTACAAGGATTTGAATGTGCATGCTGATGTTCAAATCGGTTCTAGATCTCTCCCAACTCTGATCAATTTCACTCGTGACGTCATTGAGGTTTAATTTCATAATTCCTTATTTCCCTGATTTATTCTTTCTGTATTTCTTTCTCTGATTATTATGTGCCTCATTCTAATTTTGAAATTAAATTAAATTGTTTCATGTGGTTACGCGCAGAATATACTAACGAGTTTGAGGATATTTCGACCTAGACGGCATTCACTTACTATATTGAACAATGTCAGTGGTGTTATCAAACCTGGAAGGTAAATAGTCTTTCGTAGATACTAGTTTAAGCCAACTAGACGAAACTAATTCACCGCAAATTCAAATCCTCAAATGCTTCTCTAACCAAGAAGCGAAGAATAGTTATCTGTGTGTTACGAATGTGAGATAAAAGTAGACATTTTCTCATTTCAAAATCAGCATGGATGAAATTCACAAGAAATAATGGAACTGAAATTTTGTCAATCGTGATAAAAATTAGTTGATTTGTGTTATTAAAGTTTAAAAGGAAAATTATATTTAAAAAAATGGTATTTCAAAAAGAAGATTTTATAATTATTTTTATGTAAAAATTCTTTTTTATTTTTAGATAATAAAATTAAATTATAAAATTAAATTTTAATATATTACAAAAGTGTTATTTTTATTTAAAGTATAATCAAATAAATAAATCATATTTTTATATAAAGTATTTTTATAAAAAGATATTTTAGTATTTTTATTTGAATAACTGTTTTTAAAAAATTGCTTGTTTTTTTAAAATAAAAATGTTTAGTAACTAAAAAACTTTAACCAAAAATAATTAAAATTTATTTTATTTAATATTTATTAATTATTATTTAATAATTAATAAATATTAAATAAAATAAGTTCTGACATTTTTTTCTTTTAAAAATTATCATTTTTAAAATATGTTAACTATACTGTGTATTTTGAAATAAGTACCTATAACCATTTATTTCTTCATATATAATAGTTAAAATTCAATCTAATTCAGTTTAAATTCAAATAAAATCATTTAGGTTTTTTTGGCCGTTTCAAGCACACCCATGCCATTGCATCGAAATCGTTATGGCAACAAAAGTAAGAAAAAACTCGCCGTAATGCCGATGCACTGAGTTTTAAATAGCATTACAGGTTTGAAAATGATATTTGTGAGTTTTTTTAGTACATTTTAAAATTATATTTTTCTTTTTTATATTAAAAAACAAATTCTTCACTTTTTTTTAGGTACATTTCACTTTAAATGCTAAAATAATTAAGATATATTCAAAAGATTATATAAAAATAGTGCATATAACATTTACCATTTCTATAACTAGAATCTCCAAGAATTTGTCCAACAGTACTGAAATTATGTTTGATTAAAAGTTCTTATTTACTTAGTATTACCGTAAAAGCAATTGTTCTAGAGCATGTAATAAACTTAATACTTGATACTTAAGGTAATAATCCTGTTGAAAATGTTGATCAAGTGGTAGATATTAACAGGCCAATAAGTTAATAAGGTAACTTATTAGCAACCAATAATCTTTCCATTTCTAGTTTGCGTGTTTTGAATGGAGTGTTGAGAAATGGATAGTAGATACATGTTTTAAACAGACAAAATAATTAATGAAAAAGTCTAGAGACCAGCAATTTTATTGTATTTTGGCCAACATGTAATCAGCAGAGAAAGGTGAGCCATTGGATGAAATCTCACACGAATTTCATATCATTAAATCATTATTAATGACTATTTGATGACTACCAATCACAAAAGTTACTGGTCTTTAGCATTGTTCATAATTAATATTTTATAGGACAAGCTATAATATGGTTAATTTTGAATCCCATTAAAACATGTATTATGCATTTTGCTACTTTTTTTCTATTTTTTTAAAGCAATAAGAATAAGATTCACACAATCTCATTCACTTAGATCATAATTCTATAAAAAAAAATGAGAAGATTTTCGTTAATAAAAACTGATAGATGCTAATAATTTAGAAAGTATTTATATTTTTTAATTTAGATTCAACAGAAAAATCTGAATCGAGGTTCAAATAATACTTACCTTAATATAATTTTTTATAAAAATAAATTTCTTAACAATCTTCCTTATGTTACCAAACTCAAACCTTAAGCTGAAGCCTATATCAATAGCGCTATATAGTTAGTAGTTGGCATTTGGAACAGAACGTGATGACGTTGTTATCACGAGTCAAGGGTTCCTTTTTTTTGGTAGCTATGGGTTCAGTATTTTCATGTGTCTGCTTTGTTCTAATAATATGTATCCCACTTTCGTTGCGTAGGATGACTTTGCTACTTGGACCTCCGGGATCGGGAAAGTCCACTTTACTTTCGGCTCTAGCGGGCAAGCTTGATAAGAACCTAAAGGTGCAAACTGCAAATATCTATATTTGTCTTGGTTTACTTAACAAAAGCCGTATAGAAGATACTTATTACCTCTCTTTTCCAAAATATTACTAACACAATTAAGAGTGAAGAAAGCAAAATCTGAGCTTGTCGACTGATAAAATTCTGCGTGCTACACTGAAAATCATTTCAAGTATGCTTGGTTAATTAAGCAAAATAGTGGCTTCTAATTATTTGCCCTATTTTTTAGTATATACTCGTAGAGATATTTTTTTTTTATATATTCCATGAACTAAATTTTTTATACTCCATAAAAAGGTTTTAATAATTTATTTTGATAAAAGAAAAAGGAATAAATAATAAATAGTAGATATTGTGGATAAAAAAAAACTTACACCACAGAATAAATAACATTTTTCTGTTTTGAAATAAGTGGTCAATAATGATATTGTAAAGTTTGATTTATATTAATTGTATTGTAAAGTTTAATTTAACAATATTTAATAACTAATTATTGAAGTATTGTACTATGCTGAATAACTGTAGCTGACTGTTCTCAAACTCCTTGTACACTCTTAAATTTGATTGTATTTTGGTTTAAGTGACAATTTTGAACTCTTAAGGATTCTTCAAATTCATATAAAATTAGGGGGGAAAATGGAAATCAACCAACAATTACAACTCAAACTCTGAATCTTGTTCATCATCTGCTATTTTGTTAGTGGTTATTGGTTAAAAACTTAAAATAATTGATTTCTTAGCAAAAACCATAGAAGTTGCTCAAAAAGGATAATAGTTTCAAGATGGAAGGAAAGATATTCTAAATTAATTTTCAATGTCAATAATCTAATCTCTGTCTTATTACCACAATACCTGTAAGACTTATTATGTAAAAGGAAAAAAGCAATGGCTTCCGGGAATTGGCATGTTACCTGGGTTTCTTGTTTCAATTTGATTGTTCATTAACGGTCCCTTGTTTATAAAGCGCTCCTATTTTGATTTATCTTTTTGTTATATGTCCTACAGAAAACTGGCAGCATAACATACAACGGATATGATATAAATGACTTTTATGTTAAACGGACATCTGCTTACATTAGCCAAACAGATAATAATATTGCAGAACTGACCGTGCGAGAAACTCTTGACTTTGCTGCTAGATGTCAAGGCGCAAAAGAAGGTTTTGCAGGTAAAATTAAATATTTAAATTATTGACAGAAAAATTTCTTAGGTGCTGACAACTCTTCCATCTTTTTCTTACAGTTTATACCAAGGACCTGGGCCGCTTAGAGAAGGAAAGGAACATACGACCTAGTCCAGAAATCGACGCATTTATGAAGGTTATCATCTTTAATGTGTGTGAAAATAACACGTGCCTCAAGGCTATTCTCTAATGTCGAATGTGAAATTCGATTTATTCCACAGGCATCATCTATTGGTGGTAAAAAGCACAGTGTAATAACTGATTACATTTTGAAAGTGCTTGGTCTTGATATTTGTTCAGAGACCATAGTTGGTAACGAAATGATTAGGGGGGTCTCAGGTGGACAAAGAAAAAGAGTTACAACAGGTTTGTCTTTACCCTTTTTGTGGAAGTAACTGCATTTGGTTGCCGTATTTGGTTATAATGTGTAAGGTATTGAGATAATTAAAAGGGGAACTCAGTTACATCAGGTAGAACGATAGCTATACATACAGATATTCTTAATTGTGCAAATTTGGGTTATATCTCATACTGATACTTGTTGGTAATAGTGCTTGTAGTTGGTGTATTTGTTCCTGGATTGGCTAGGAGTTTCTAGATGATCCATTAATGATGAATTGAATGAAATATTTTGACTGTATCTCAACTATTACTGCAATTTAAGCCGCAATCAATGAGTTGTTGCATTGCATCGTTTAGGAGAGATGGTTGTTGGTCCAAGAAAAACACTATTTATGGATGAAATATCAACTGGACTTGATAGCTCTACCACATACCAGATAGTAAAATGCATAAGGAATTTTGTCCATCAAATGGAGGCTACCGTGCTCATGGCCCTCCTTCAGCCAGCTCCTGAGACATTTGACCTGTTTGATGATCTGGTACTCCTATCAGAAGGTTACGTGGTATATCAAGGCCCAAGAGAAGACGTACTTGAGTTTTTTGAGTCAATAGGTTTTCAACTTCCACCACGTAAGGGTGTTGCAGACTTTCTTCAGGAGGTAGTATATTTTAGTATATTTTAAAACAAAGCTTTTTATGATCCTTCGAAGCCATAGCATCCTTAAATTTTTGCTTATTAATAACATCTTTCTTTTGTCAGGTGACCTCTAAAAAGGATCAGGAACAATATTGGGCTGATCCTTCGAAGCCATACCAATATGTCTCAGTTCTTGAGATTGCAGAAGCCTTCAGGAATTCCAAATTTGGAAGCTATATGGAATCCATGCAGGCTCATCCGTTTGATAAATCAAAATGTCATCCTTCAGCTTTGGCTAAATCTCAGTTTGCTGTGTCGAAGTGGGAGCTCTTTAAAGCTTGCTTTTCTCGAGAAATTATTTTGATCAAAAGGCACAGTTTTCTTTACATCTTTAGGACGTTCCAGGTAATCTTGATTTGATATGGAATTTTAAGATGGTTGTTTGAACTTCTTTTTTCTTTTCAGAACATATCTCTTTATCAATTCAAAGTTACATGATATGGTTGTAGTAGCAGCACAGAGTTCAAGAAACCAAACCCAAAGCATCACATGATTTTCTATCGGATAGTACTGTTATTAAATAAGGAAAATAGTTCAAAGAAATATAAACTTACGTATGGTTTCTTGTTCTTAAAATTCTACCATGATTCAATCGTATCGGTATCACATCATGTAGGTTTCCCTTCAACAATCTCTTGATCTGATCTATATCTCTTTCTAGAGTGCATATTTTCACTTTTCATTGAAAAACCCATAAAGACTCGATGGAAGCCAGTGTACTAAATGAGCACTTCTTCACATCTATGACTGTTGTTGAGTTTGGCTGGTGACTATATAGATTTCCTGCTTACCTGTCCTTGACGAACTTTGAGGATAAAACCTAATAATCTTAAACGATAGTGTCTCTGAAATGGTAATAACTTAGATGTTACGGATTCTGATTTCTGTAATTTGTTAAATGTTTGTTGTTCTTATTTCTTCTGTTCCTGTCTATTTTCTCAGAAATTGTGTTTTATTTTATGTTTCTCTTCCGCTTGAAGGTTGCTTTTGTTGGATTTGTCACATGCACAATATTCCTGCGAACAAGATTACATCCCACAGATGAGGTTAACGGAAACCTTTATCTTTCTGCTCTATTTTTTGGGCTCATTCACATGATGTTTAATGGTTTCTCTGAGCTACCTCTCATGATAACTCGGCTTCCAGTATTTTATAAGCAAAGAGACAATTTATTCTATCCTGCATGGGCATGGTCTCTTTCTAGTTGGATTCTCCGTGTACCCTACTCTGTTATTGAGGCTATAATATGGTCTGCTGTTGTATACTACACTGTTGGATTTGCCCCTTCCGCGGGAAGGTACCTTAATTTCATTACATATTTCAGTTGCAGGTTCTTACCCTTGTAATCATTGAATTCTGTTAAATGTTTCAGGTTTTTTCGCTATATGATTTTACTGTTTACAGTGCATCAAATGGCATTAGGTCTATTCCGGATGATGGCTTCTATTGCACGGGACATGGTTCTTGCGAATACATTTGGATCAGCTGCACTGTTAGTTATATTCTTGCTTGGAGGGTTTATTATCCCGAAAGGTAGGTGGCAGCACAATGTTAGCAAAGAAAATTGAAAATATTGCTGTTAGTGATTGTTGTGCTATTCCTTCAGGTGTGATTAAGCCATGGTGGATTTGGGGTTACTGGTTGTCCCCCCTTACATATGGACAACGCGCAATTTCTGTTAATGAGTTTACTGCTTCAAGATGGATGGAGGTATTTTGTTTTGCAATGCAACTCTTCCTCTTTCTGTAACAACTGATCTTTATATTCAGCATTTCAGCTCCTTCTCACTTGATTTTAGTCTGTAACCATGGCAGAAGCAAATCATTAGTTGTTTGGTATAAACTCTTGACTCTTGATTAGGAAGGTTTTCATTCCAAAGAATCAATTCGTATGAAAATCTTCAGCTGCTGGTGTAGGTGCAACAACGACTTTTGTATCTAAAATTGGTAAATTTACTAAATGATGATGATGTTAATGTAGGCAATCTGACCAATGAGTAGCCTTTGATGTCATCGTTATATAAGTACTCCTTATTTGGAATTGGCTTAAAGAATATTTATAAATTATCATGTAAATTTTTGCAGAAATCTGCAATTAATCACAACACAGTTGGTGACAATATCCTCCGTCTACACAGCTTACCAAGTGATGGTTACTGGTATTGGATTGGTGTTGGCGTTTTGGCACTCTATGCAATCTTTTTCAACAATATGGTTACTGTGGCCTTGGCCTATCTAAATCGTAAGTTTTGAATATATTTTCTCTTTGTACACACACACGCACACTCTTTTCCTCTTCCCATTTTATAGCATGCATTCTCTGTTACTATATAATTATCACTGTCATTCCTTCGACCCACTTTTTTAAATTCTATTTTCTGTTCATCATTGTTTTCTTTGTGCCATCTTCTCATAATCCCCATTTTCCTTTCTCTCTAATCCTTTTGTCTTTATTATTTTTAATACAGCACTTCAGAAAGCACGGACAGTTATTCTTTCTGACGATGATTCAGAAAATAACTCTTCTAGAGATGGTAATGAGCCAAATATAATGTGCAGGGTTAATCATGTATTGACCAAAATTGTCTAACAATCCATAACTTGGTTTTGCAGCTACGAATCAGGTCCATGAATTGACTATTAGAGAAGAAAGTAATAAGAAAGGAATGATTCTTCCATTTCAACCACTGACAATGACATTCCACAATGTTAATTATTCTGTTGAAATGCCGAAGGTGGTTAATTTGTACTTTAGGTCTAAACTAATTTGTTAATTTTTACATTCCACTGAAAAAAGTCTCTTCCATTAACTGGTTTGGATTTTTTTCCCCTTTTCTCAAATAGGTGTTTAGAAAGCAAGGCATACCAGAAACTCGGTTGCAGCTATTGTCAAATGTGAGCGGGGTTTTTTCACCTGGTGTCCTTACAGCACTAGTGGGGTCTAGTGGGGCCGGAAAGACCACTTTAATGGATGTACTTGCCGGCAGGAAAACTGGAGGGCATATAGAAGGAGACATTAAAATATCTGGTTACCCAAAAGTGCAACGGACATTTGCTAGAATAGCAGGATATGTTGAACAAAATGATATACATTCTCCTCAAGTTACGATTGAGGAATCCCTATGGTTTTCTTCATCTTTACGCCTGCCAAAGGATGTCAGCATCAGTCAAAGACATGTAAGTTGTTTAACGACACATTATGTACCGTATTGGTTTGAATTATTTCCAAATTTTGATTCACTGAGATATTACAGGAATTTGTTGAACAAGTAATGCAACTTGTTGAGCTTGACACTTTGAGACATGCATTGGTTGGTATGCCTGGCAGTTCTGGATTATCAACAGAGCAGAGAAAGCGATTGACAATTGCAGTAGAGCTTGTAGCAAACCCTTCCATTATTTTTATGGATGAACCTACATCTGGACTAGATGCACGTGCAGCAGCGATTGTCATGCGAACTGTTCGTAATACGGTTGATACTGGAAGAACTGTGGTTTGCACCATACATCAACCAAGTATTGATATATTTGAAGCATTTGATGAAGTTAGTTCAATTATAGCTTTTTTCGTCAGTTAAATGTTCCAATAATTAGCGATGCACTAGCTTCTATTATGAGCCTAATACTTGGTTTTCTTGATTCCCAGTTACTTCTTATGAAACGTGGGGGAAGAGTAATATATGGGGGAAAGCTTGGTGTGCGCTCACAGATAATGATAGACTACTTTCAGGTGAAATGACACTTTAGCCTCTTTTCTGAAACGAGTCAGGATGCAAGTTTCTCTGCTGTGTTGTTTATATCTTTGGTTTGTGATTATTTTCCTCCGTGATTTTTGCAGGGAATCAGTGGAATTCCCCCCATTCCAGATGGCTACAATCCAGCTACTTGGGTGCTTGAGGTTACTACTTCGGCTGTCGAAGAAAGAATTGGTGCAGATTTTGCAGACATATATACAAGTTCTGACCAATTTAGGTGCTTGTTTTTTTCTAATTATAGTTTCTTTGATATTGCATAATCTTTTCATTACAATTTGAGAACAGACTGGTGATGGGTGATATTTAGGGAGAAAAATACTATCCTTTAGGAGAGGAAAATTGATTTTGGAACTGAATGATTAATCTGTTTAGTCAATTTTGTTGTTGTCAATATTTATTTCTTTTAAATTTTTACCAGGGAGGTGGAAGCTTCGATTCTTCAAAATGGAGACCCTCCTGCTGGCTCAAAACCACTGAAGTTTGACACCACATATTCACAAAACTTGTTCTCCCAATTTTATTATTGCATATGGAAACAAAACCTTGTGTACTGGAGAAGCCCACCATATAATGCCATGAGGCTATTCTTCACTGCAATCAGTGCTCTGATATTTGGAACTGTATTTTGGAAAGTTGGCTTAAAAAGGTAACTGCCCTCTATGTTCTCATTTGTTGTAAAGAGAATGCTTTCAATAATTCGAACACTAAATCAAAGGGACAAAAAGTTAGAATTATTCTCCATTAGTCAAAGGATGACTCCTTATGAGAGTTGATAAAATTTAATTTCTAGGGGTCATTCCCTCTAACCCAAATAATCAAACACTTATCATAATCATTCTGTAGGTCAACTCCTCAGGATCTTATGGTGGTTATGGGAGCTCTGTATTCTGCATGCTTGTTTCTCGGGGTAAATAATGCTTCTTCTGTGCAGCCCATTGTTTCTATAGAAAGAACAGTGTTTTACAGGGAGAAAGCAGCTGGGATGTACTCTCCAATCGCATACGCTGCCGCTCAGGTATATATATTGCAATACCGGAAACTATTTCCAATGTTAACGTTTTTTAAATTTTACTTAATCTCATTGACAGGGGCTGATAGAGATACCATACATTGCTGTTCAGACTATTCTATTTGGTATAATCACATATTTGATGGTCGAATTTGAAAGGACAGCTGGTAATATTTCAACTTACCGTATGTAGATATTTCTCCCTTTACAATCTATAATTCTATACAATGAATCTGGCCTACTTCTCCTCTCCACAGGAAAAAAAAAAGTGTGTTGAAATTTTGTAGTAACTGAAAAGAAGCAAAGCAAAAATGAATATACTTTCTTCATTGAGAAAAAAATATGCATCTGATCAATGAATATATTTTCTTCATTGCAGCGAAATTTTTTCTCTATCTCTTGTTCATGTTCTTAACCTTCACCTACTTCACCTTTTACGGCATGATGGCCGTTGGATTTACTCCTTCTCAACACTTGGCAGCTGTTCTTTCCTCAGCATTTTATTCTCTGTGGAATCTTCTTTCTGGTTTTCTTGTGCCAAAATCGGTAAGTAATCCTTTGCTTGCAAAATAATTTTACTGCTGGTTCAAACCATGAAACTTTTCATTTCTCTTTTATGGATTCTGATGTTATTGACCCCTTGTTATTGTTTCAGAGGATTCCAGGATGGTGGATTTGGTTCTATTATATCTGCCCGGTTTCGTGGACATTACGTGGCATAGTCACATCTCAGCTTGGCGACGTCGGAACCACAATTTCGGGACCCGGATTCAACGGCACTGTGAAAGGATACTTATCAGCGAGTCTTGGATATGATGATAAAATCAACGGTATTTCATCTGTGGGACTTTCAGTGATAGTTCTTATTGGATTCATTTTAATCTTCTTCGGCTCTTTTGCCATATCAGTCAAAGTTTTGAATTTTCAAAGGAGATGAGCGTTTTAGATAGGTTTTAGAACTATGAAAAAACAAAATTGAGGGTTAGGGTATAGGCTTAGGTATGTACATTTACTATAACCTTAAATAAAGTGAGTTTTATAGATGTAGTTTTTATTTACATTTACTTGAGTCATTTACAGTTAGTCTTTAGTTCAATAGCTTCTAGAAAATTCAGTCAACAAGCTTCCTCATCGAGTGAGTTTAAAATGTTGTATACAAGTATAAAGTATAAACCAACAGGAAAGTTAGGATGTTCATTCTGTCATACCCAACAGTTCACTTACATGAAGAGATTTTCTGATATGATTAGCTATGATCAGTTGTTTGTTCTTCTGTTTTTCAATTTGTTACCAAGTGTCCAGTCAATTAGAATAAGTTTTCAGTAGATTGGTAGTTACTAATTATATACAAATATAGTTCAGACAGGCTGATTCACTCCGTAATCAATCATTCAACAGACATATATCAGTGAATGATTTTACCTTAATTTCTTGCAGCTTCCACAAACTTCCCTGAAACTGCTTCCACCCTGTCTCCCTCGATCACCATTCTTAATATGCTCATATTAGAATATATAAACCCATCAGGATTTATTTGTACACACCAATAATCTTAGAAGTGTTGCAGATTTACCAACATAATATTTAACCATTTTTATAGTGATTAACACAACATTCCTTATTCACTGAACTACTACTTGAATTTCACTATTCAAAAGGAATTCTTATTCCTTGGTAAAGTGTATATATAAGTACATGAAAGCGGAGCACATAAATTAAATACATGAAAAAGTAATATCCATTAAAAATAAGGAAAAAGTAGTTAGGGAATTAAAATAGGGGAATAAAAGGGTAAACAAAAAAAGAAAAAAAAAAGGGAGGGTGGAGGGGGGGTTTGGATATGCGAAGACCCAAAATCTTAACCTTATTATTTCTTTTTCTAAGAGTAAATTTAACCTTATTGCAAAGAAAAAGTTATACAAAGCATTGAAATATGTTTAGTCTCAAACCCTCGGCTACTAAGGCACATATGTTATGTTCCACCAAGCATAGAAAAGGTGTCATTCTCCAATCCAGGTGAGGAGCTTCAGTTACAAGCAAAAGAGGGTGACATAGCTTAGCTTCCGGGAACAAAACCATTTTATTTAGGCCACAGCATGATAGGATGTTTTAGTTTCGATGTCAGGGTCGTCTGCATCATAAGAGAAACCATGTCAATTCAAGAACCACTTCATAGTTTACATGCTAATTGGATAAGTAAATAATTAGATATTCTATTCAATAAACGGAGATCTCCTAGGGAATTTTCCCCAACATCAAATTTTCTATATTCAGCAGCATATCTAATTTATTGTCCTTCAACATAGAAATCAGAAACTAAATTGAGATGCACAAACTGAAATTTAAGTTGCAATATGAGATGCAATACGCTAGGATTATAACTTACCGGTAAATGGAGTTTTGAGAACAAAAAAGCACGCAGCAATTACAATGTAACATAGGGTAAGAACAACTCCCTTCAAGTAATGTGAAGTTCCATCCTGCAAGAGATACAACAAAAATCTTCTGTAAGGTAAAAGAAAACAGAAATTGGCCATATAAATTTACGGCAATGGTTCTTGTACCCTCAGGAAATTGGAGGAAATTATCTTGTGTTGTATTATTATATGGTAGGTCTAATTATACACATATTTAACATGTAAAAATAAATTTCTTTACGCATTTTATTTGAACTTGGAATATCATACTCTAATCTCTAATAGTTAACTTATCGCATAGTTTCAAAAAAAAAAACCGGAATCTTAAAAGTGTATTTCATGCATGTTCCACAAGCTTATTTTTGTACAAACTTTAACTAAAAATTATATTAATTAAAGAATTCATTATTTCATATGTTAAAAAGATACATAATAGACTTATCATACAATAATATATAATTGGGATAATTTACCCTCAAAATTTCAAAAATTACCGTAGCAATTTCCTAATTTTAATATATAGAAGGCGTAGAGCATTTATAGCTTTACCTGTAAAGTAAATGCCGTAACAAGAATTGCCAAAGCAAGACACCCTGTGTCAAGAAGATTGAAGTCCAGATCCATTCGAATGCCCATTATCCATGCAACAATCACACTTAATGGAACCTGATGAAAATCGATTATTCGATGGATGATCAATTTTTTCAACATTTTCAATAATGATCCATCACGCTTTTTCCCTGTTTTACACTTATATTCACACTATTTGTTGTACACCAAGTTACATAAGGGGATTTCATACTCCAATAGTTAAAGAAAATAAGTCGCGTTAATATTTCTATTAAAAGAATAACAATAACAACAAACTCTTACTATTAATTCATTCTTACCACAAACATGGAAATTTGAGTTGCCGATCCCATGGCAACGCCCAAAGATATGTCCTGCATACATGATAATTAATTGAACCATGAGCCCCCACTAATTTATTTCAAAATATCACTTTACAGTTAATATATCTAAGTCAAGCATGATACGGAGTGAAATTTCTATTAAACTATATAGTACTTATATAACTGACAAAAATTAAACCATACCAACTTGTTCTTAAAAGCAAATATGATTGCACCAGCATGTTCAGCAGCGTTCCCAACAATTGGAAGCAAGATTAGGCTAATGAAGCTAACCGAAATGCCCCAAGAATCTGAAGCAGCCTATTTAAAACAAAAGGGGATTAATTAATTGATCATGCATGGTACTGAAGAAAAAAAATTCATAGCTACAAAAATAATCATATATATATATATACCTCAATGGTTCCCACAACATATTCGGATAGCACAGATATGACCAATGTCATAATAACCAACCATGAAAATGAACTCCAAAATCCTAAAACGGCCTTTTCTTCATCATCTTCTTCCTGTAGACGTGAAATTCCCGCACCAAATAATTAATAAAGTGGTATATATAGTCCAAGCTAAGGTTGTTTCTGATTTTGGCCTTTTGCTAACTAACTTGAATTTGAATTATTGTACTACCTCTTGTGCATCAAATATTACTCGATGAGTTTTTAACTGGAAAACAATATATGCAAGATATGCAATTAGCATGACAACACTGCTTGCTCTTGACAACTGAAGGGTAGAAGTGGCAATTGAATAACTTCCCCCTGCTAATGCGTATTTGAACAGTAATGGCAGCAAATGGCACAGCAACCCCAGCAACAATAGCAGTGAGTTCACATCTGCTTGTTTCTGTAATAATAATAATAATAATAATAATTTATGTAAATAGAACAAGTAATTAAGTTTAATTATAGAATTTAAATATTATTATTATTGTACCCTGTCATATCTTTGCTCCCTCTTAAGGTTGGCCAAGCCACCACAAAGGAGTGAACTACCAAGAACCAAAAGAAGGTTGGAGAGAATGGAACCCAAAAGGGAGAACTTGACAACATCCACTTTGTTCTTGCGCAGTGCTAATAATGCAATTATCATCTCCGTTGCATTTCCACATGTAGCATTCAGAAGCCCTCCAACTAATTATACAGAAATTTCCATTAACTATCTCAAAATATGCAATATCTTTGTGCAACATATATACTATATGTTAAAGTGTTTGTACCTGTTGGACCAGTGTAGTAGGCAATTTGCCTTCATGTTGGATGAGAATAATGAAAAATAAAAGGAGTTAGAAACACGATAACAAGAATCATAAATCATATACTAAATTATTATCGCTATAAATAAATATATAGCTTAGATAGGAGTTGTCATGGCAAACATACTCAGTGAGGAAGCTGACACGTTCTGCTAGCGGGGCAAGTCCGATTAAGCTTAATGCAAAAATCCACGGCTGCATAGGACAGGACAACCGTTTTCAAAATAAATACTTGGATACATATATTTTCTTGTCAAGTTAACAAATAAAAATAATTAAATAATAATTTAATTAAATATATCAAATCATTTAATAATTATTAATCTATAATTTCACATAAAAATATTTACATATAAATTTCTACCTTAAATAAAATATTTTTCTATTGATAATGCATAAAATTAAATATTATAAAAAATATTTATAAAAAAAATTTAATTTTAATATACCGTTGGAATATATACATGCACATAATAATTATAGGATGATCATTTGAAAGAAACGTAAAAAAAAAAATATGGTTAAATAGTTATGAAATGTTATATTGTCATTTCATCAAATTAGACACTTTATAAAATAGGATAAATTTAATAATATGATACAACTAGTGCTTGATAATCATCTCACAAATTCATACTAGTTTACATATTTGGGCCAGGTAAGATATATGCCAGACTTAAACATTATATATATATAAAAAAAGAAAAAAGTAAAAATAAATGTGATTAACTATAGGTACTTTTTAGTTTTACTTATTCTAAACTGCCTATTTCATTAGGGTAAAATGGCTTTTTATATAAATTTTTTTAATAAAGACACAGAAAGAAGTTAGTAGTTTTTTTGAAAAAAAAAAGAAAAAAAACTTAAGTCAAAATTTTAACCTTATAAAATTAAAACAGGAGACTTATAAATTGATTGTAATTACAAAAAAGGCATATAGTATTAATGGAATAATATAAAGTAAAATTAGTTAATCAGATACTAACAAATAAACAAAGACATTCTAATAAATGTTTTTTTTTATCATTATTAAATCTTAACTTTATTTTTTAATTCTTATACATAACTAAATTTATGAATAAAACGAAATAGAAGGAAACTTATAGTGACACTTGGAGTAACAAAATAAAAAGGGGAAAAAAGTGTTAGATATACATAACATTTTGGATTTATTACAATACCATAAAACGGGTTGACATAAAAAAGAAAATAAATAAATAAATGAAAATCATAAGAACCATGTAGTAAAAATGATGGTTAGAGCTTACCCTTCCAAAGCTATACAAATCTGCAGCAACAGCCAAAGGCACTGCCGGAAAAAGCACAGCAAGCTTAGTTCCAAGAATGACCTCTCTCAAATTTGTCACGAAATTCCTAAGCATTTCCATTCGACCATTGCTATTGTTTGTGACAATAATTGAATCTTCTGATGATGACTTCTTTCTCACCACCATTGATGGTGTCTTTGCAAAAATACCACTACCACTACCATTGATGTTGTTTGAAACTTCCTTATTGCTATTGTTGTTCTCCAAATCATTGTTTTCCATAGAGGATGAGGGTTGCATTGTATTATTATTATTATTGCCTTGTTGTGATGAGTAATAACTTAGAATGTGCATTTGAGAGAGAATAAGAAGAAGAAGAAGAACGGATGAAATGAAAACTATATAATAAGGTTCGTATATATGTAATAGGTTTAGTTTCTTTATTGCTGTTAGTTTCTCTTTCTCTATTAGGATATATATCGTGAAGATTAAATATTGTGTGCGAAAGTTAGCATTATCAAATGAATAATTAATATAGTGTTTGTTTTTCTTAACCAATTGACCATAGTAATAATAATAATGTTTTGTTATTATTAGGAAAAATAGTTGTAATAAACATAGACGGTGTGTTTCCAATGTCCGTAGCAGTGCAGTGCTATGAAGCTTCGTGGAATTTTCTCAAACAATATATTGCATGAGCCACGTATAGTGATAGGTGTTTTATTGCGGTACATATTCATGCCAATCGGCGAAATCTTAACCTTTATTGCAAGAGATATAGTAGGGAGCAAAATTAGAAGAATTTTAATCAATTTACTAATTAATTAGTACTATACATATTTGGGTTTTTTAATTTGAATATGGATAAAAAAGTGGTGTTGAACTCAAATGTGGGGAATACAGAAGTTTCACAGTCATGTGATGTCAATGGAACAGAACTCGGACTATGCGAGTTCTCCATTAATAAAAAAATTGAAAACAACAAACAACTCGGAGGGTCCGTTTTCTAACTTCCAAAATTTATATTTGCCCAACCACAAGTCGGACCATGCGATTTCTTAAGCAAAATTTTAAAATCAAACAACTCGTATGGTCCGATTTGTGTACTCTGAGTTTTTTCAATTTTTTTTAACACAAATCGGACCCTCCGATTTGTGTACTCTAGATTTTTTCAACTTTTTAAACACAAATCGAAGGGTTCGATTTGTGTACTCTCACAATTTTAAAAAATACCAAAAATTATCATGTTAAAGTATATCATTCCTTTTGTTCCAATATCAAAATTTTTTAGCCACATATTTGTGTGTGAAATATTGTTACTATATAATATGGGTGATATTAATGAATGAAGAATGAATCTTCCTATAATTGGTACATGTGTGTCAGTGTGTCAACAAGGTTTTCCTTTCAAGTGTGGGGATCATTTTTCATTTGTCATTTCTTATGGCGTCACCTTGGGTCATGCCATGCCATATAGAAAGATATATAGTTATATGCATATCCTAATTTGCATGCAACGGATTTATATCGCTACTCTTTTCAGTTCTGACTTCTGAGTGTTTTTTTTTTTTTTTTTTGCAAGTCATCCCTACAGATATTTTGGAGATGAGTAATAATTCTGAATTTTAATTTAACTTTTTTAACTTTTAAATGAGTACTGATTTAAATATATAAATTATTTTTGAAAACACTAAAAGAATAAAATATTTTTATTTAAAAATTAAAACTCTCAAATTAATTTTTTTAAATTAAGGCCATTGTTTTTTTTCTTTCTTTCTTTCTCATAAAAGTCTTTATTAAATGGATCGCAATCACTTGGTCTATTTCAGTTTTTAACCACGTATACCAACCCTCTTAACAGGTATTCATCAGTTTTACATATAAATATTTTGATTATGAGGAGTACTAAGGACCAGCACTTTGTTAAATTCTAGTCAGATTTAATTATAAAAAAAAATTGAATGATTTTATACTATTAAATACAATCTTACATTATTAAAAATATCATTAATAGTTAATTAATAGCTAAAAATCACCAAATTTCCTGTCCTCTTAAAATTTCTCTTTGATCATTATTGAAACTTTAGATTTTGTATCAAATACTTAGAACAATTATTAACCCTTTTCAACTTTTTATTATAAAAAGTCAATCTGAAATTTCAATTTTGATAAATTCTATAAGGTGGAAGTTAATTAGCAATATTCATTGGGATCTTTTTATTGGGGTATGATAACCTTCAATTAATCCTATACAGTGAATATAAAAATGAATGTCAACATTCACTCTTCAATAGCAAATTTGTGGATAAAACAATAGCGACTCTCTTTTAACAAGTAAAAAAATGTCGATTAATAGTTTATTGTTAATAATTTTAATAGAAAGGTAAAATTGAAACATTTCATACTCGGGCAAAAACTGAAATTTTGATCAAACATAGAGAAAATATAATTAATATTATTTTTGTTAAATATCTGAAAAGTTATCTATATGAAAGCATGATATTAAAAATGAATTTTTCTAACAATGCAATTACCTTTAAATATACAAGAGTATAATAATTATATTTGATCATCAGGTCGGGTGCTTGACGGTTCAAAACTGACGAATAGATGTAGGAGTACTGAGAGGAGGAGGTGGTGGGTCCTGATCTCCCGCTGAGAGGTCTCCCCGGATGGGTTGAACGGAGTAAAGGGTGGTCACCTGCAAGGACTCCAACGATCAAGTTAGTATCCGTACGAAATGATGACAGATAGGGTAGGTATAGGTGACGTACCTCTGAGAAGGGGTAGGATCCTCTCCCTTATATATCTTGCACGGAAGTGGACCCCACATGTGCAGGTCCTCTTTCTATGAAGCTTCCTTCCAATTGGCTGGGCATCACGCCAGAAGCGAGGGAAACCTCGGGTCAGGGAACCCGTCAGGTCTGTAACCCTGTCGGGTTGGTGGTTTTTTACCCGGGTCCAGCTATAAAAGGGGCTGGGCTAGAACAGTGCCCCCAACGTGCCGACTTATGAGGTTATGCTCGTGGTTAGCGCGTTCAGTACACGCCCTCTTCAGTCGAGTTCCCCAAGGTCACGACCTCGTGTGCACGTGATGCCCTATCCGTTGGTTGGGATGTCACCTTGGATTCTACGCCGAGCATTTAATGCTCATTATGTTTGATTTGAAAACCCTAATGAAAAGACCATTGTACTCTTGCCTTTTCACGCTCCTTCTCAACGGTTACCATTCCTTCCTTATAAAATCACTTTTTGTTCCTTGCTCAGTTTATTCCTCTCTCATTACATTTGCGTCCATCATGCTGCGCTAGTCTTCTCTTCTTGCTCTCCATTTTTGGCTTCTGCATCTTCCTACCACCTATTCTTTCTCCATCACGTGCACATTTTCCTGGTAATTGTTCATTCCCCTTCACTGTCTTATTACGTTTCTGCAAATATTCCTTTAGTTCTTTTATTTTTGCTTCTGGCTCTTTGCTTTGCGCTAGCGTAGTTTGCGTTGCATTGAGTAGTTATCAGAGGGGGTACCATCTGCCATTGGATTTGGTTAGGAGTACGTTTCTTGGTTTTAGGCTTTTTGGATTAGCGTAGCCAATGCTGATTATTATTGTACTTGGCTGTGACTTGTTTTTGTGTATCCCACAAGTTTACGACCTCCCGATTTGACGTTAGTGGTGCCCCTACTGTAGGTATGGCTCAACCGATGGTCCGTGGGAACGTTATAGATTACTGCGCCTGGGTCACCTCAGACGTGAAAGACACGCCGAGCGAGCGGGACAGGGTTTGTCATATGAACATGGCGACACCCCGAGTTGTCGATTGGTTGTGGGTGTATAAGCCAATGTTCACCACCATGGGCCTTCGATTTCCTTTTCTCCCTTCATTATTTCTCTCCTAAATCGCTGTGACGTTGCTCCGTCCCAGCTTCATCCTAACAGTTGGGCCGCCATTCAGTGTTTTAAATCGGTGTACGAGTATTTAGGGCTCCCAATCTCCGTTGATGTGTTTCTCTATCTTTTTAAGTTGACGAACCCCACTCGGGAGGGAAAAACGAAAAAGGGATATATGTCCTTCCGGGATCAACAGGGCCACAAGATTTTCGACCTCTTTGAGGATTCTTTTCACAATTTTAAGAGCACCTTTTTCAAGGTCCGACCGGTCCAGGGCCATCACCCATTCTGGCTTACTCTAGAAGGGACAAGGTGGATCCCGACCTACTGAAGTTTTGGGGCCGGGGTGGATTATTTTGTAAAGATGCCTTACGACTGGATGAGCAAAGAGAACCGCTGGGTAGCCGACATACTGTTGGCTATCTTTGGCACCAAAAATTTAAACCCTCACTTGGTGACAGGGGACCGGGAAGCCGGTCGAGCCCTCGTGAGTAAGTTACCCATTTTACTTTTCCTTCTTTCTAAGCTTTCGACTTGAGCTTCTTATTTACTGATTCCGTTACTTCGGTTTTTAACTTCTCATTTTTTACTATAGTTTCCATGGCTGCTGGAAAGACGACCATGGCCGAGCTGATGGCTCACTTCCTTCCTCATGATGGGAGCAACGTCGAAGATGACACTTCGGCGACTGTTTCAGGAGGTCTTCGCGTCAAAACAATCGGGGAGGGGTCGAGCCAGGCTGCTCCGGGTGTTCAGGGAGAGGCCATTCCTTCCCCCGCTGAGTCACCAAAAGATCAGGCGGACAATTGCCCTCCCGAAGACCCAATTCAAGAAGAGGTTGGAGATGACCGCTAAGTGGTCCTTGTAACCAACCCCAAGAAGTGGAAAGCAGTTGCTGGCGCCAAGACTTTAACTGTCATGGAAAAAAATTTTAATGCCAGCTTCTTCATAGATTCCCAGCTCCTCCCAGGGAACGGGGCGATCTTCCAGGATGAGGACCTCGCGGCCCAGGCGAGGTGGACCTATCGCAGCCTCCTCCGTTCTGCTACCATTGCTCGAAAATTAAAGCCCATCTTGGTCAACTACCAAGCCTTGGAGGAGAAGCTGAGGGCCGTGCAGAAAGACCTCACTAGCTTGAAGGCCTCGGAGGGGGCTCTGAAGGCCCGTCTTGAGGAGAAGGAAAAACAAGTTGCTGCTGATGCCGTCGAGATAGTCTGGCTGGCCGAGCGGGACCTTACTCTCACCGAGTTCTTGAATACTTTGCACGGCCAGACAACTATTGCCGAGACGAAAGTCAAAGAGATGGAGGAGAAGTTAGCTGAGTCCCAGAGGTTATTGGAAGCATCTCAGCAGGAGGCTGCAACTTTGAAAAAAAAAACAAAAAAGTGGTGAGGGACGCTCGAAAGGTCGTGAAGGCGACATAAGACGGCATCAAGGCTCAGATCGCCGTTTTGGCTCCCGATCTTGACACTTTTGTTGTTGGCGCTTTCATGATGGTCCAAGATGGTAAGATCGTGGACATTCTGAGGAAGTGAAGACTTTTGTAATTACTTAGTGATGAACTTGTAGGGCTGATGTGATGCCCTTGTTTTGTATACTATTTTGTACTTTTCTGGCTGATGTGTGCCCTTGTGAAATATTTGTGTTAGCTTGGCTCGTGGGCCATGAATTCGTTATCTACACTTTGTTTTTATTTTTTATTTTTTTATATATACATATACATATATAGATATTTTCCTGGGGTGATCAGTCCCGGAAAACCGTGAACAAAAATAAACACGTGGTGCTAATAATATTTGATAAAGCAATAACTAATAGGTTCATAATATTAATAATGAAATTAAGTCAACTGAATGAGAGTAATGAACATAATGGATGACAAAACAGGGGAGGCATTCCCGACAAACATAAGGCAAGTATGAAGATAACATCATAAGTGAGGAAATAAATTGTTAAAGCATAGGGTCATACCCTAAGAGTAGAATCTTTCCAAATTCATGGCATTCCAAGTTCTCAGCAGTTCGATTCTGTCTAGGCACTCCAGCTTGTATGCACTTTTGCCGAAAACTTTCCTTATTCTGTACGGGACTTCCCAGTTGGCCGCCAATTTACCTTCCCCTGGGGTCGGCTGTCCGACGTCATTTCGCCTCAGCACTAAGTCATCTTGTTCAAAGTCTCTTTTCAACACCCTGGCATTGTATCTCATCGCCACTCTTTGTTTCAACCGTTTCTGTCAAATGGGATTGTTCCCTAGGAGCATTCTCTATTGGCTCCTCACCACTGCCGAGGAGCATTCTCGGGCTAGGCTCCCCAACTTCCACGGGAATGACTGCGTCGACCTTGTAGGTAAGTCGGTAAGACGTTTTCCCGGTGGAAGATTGTGGCGTTGTCCTATATGACCATAGGACCGAGGGCAATTCGTCTACCCAAGATCCTTTCCTCTGGTCTAATCTCTTCTTCAGGCCTTGAAGGATGATCTTGTTCGCTGCCTCCACTTGGCCATTACTCTGAGGGTGCTCAACTGAGGAGAACTTCTATTTGATTCCTAACCCAGAAAGGAACTCGTCGAATTTCTTGTCTGTGAATTGTGTCCCATTATCTGAGATCACGACCTCAGGGATTCCAAATCTGGACACCACTTGGCTCCATATGAACTTCCGACAATTTACTGACGATATGCTGGCTAGTGGCTTTGCTTCCACCCATTTGGTGTAGTAGTCGATGGCTACAATTAGATATTTTACTTGTCTTGGTCCTACTGGGAAAGGGCCCAAGAGGTCGACTTCCCACTGGGAAAAAGGTCGATCTGCTAACATAGAGCCGAGGTCTATCGCCGGGGCCTTGTGGAAGTTGGCGTTCTCTTGACATTTCTTGCCTTTTTTTACAAATACTAACGCGTCCACCATCATCGAGGGCTAGTAGTATCCTGCTCTAACGAGCTTCCTAGCTACGGTGGCCGCAACATCTCTCATAGACCTCACTGAGAATGTAGCTCGTCTGGTCGGGACGTAGGCATCTCAACAGAGGCTAGTTAAAGCCCTGCTTATACAACTGGCCTCGGACCACCACACACTTGGCTGCCTCTCTTCTTATTACTTTTTCCTCTTTGTCGCCCTCTGGGAGCTCGCTGAATTCCAACCAGCAGATGATTGGGTCTATCCAGCATCGGGGGCCTACGGCTTACGTGAGGCATAGGGTTATGGACGGTTCTTTTATCAGCCCTTGAATGAGAGATTGGTTCCGTAAACCCGGCTTCGTACTTTCCAGCTTTGATAGAAGGTCAGCTCTGGCATTCTTTTCCCTTGGCACGTGCTGGACTGTGACTTCTTGGAAATCTTCACACAACTTTTTTACCCGTTCTAAGTATTTCTGGAGGATCAAGTCCCTAGCTTGGTAAGTTCTATTTACCTGGGAGGTCACAATTTGAGAATCGCTGTTGACCTCAACCCATGATGCTCCGACTTTTTTGGCCAGGAGTAGGTCTCCGATCAGAGCTTTGTATTTGGCTTGGTTATTAGACACCAAAAAGTCAAACCTAACTGACTGTTCATAGACCATCCCCGTTGAGCTCTCAAGGATTATTCCGGCTCCTCCAAAAGCTTGGCTGGAGGCTCCGTCAACATGGAACATCCACCGTGTGTCCGAGTTTTCGGGAGGGCTTCCCACGACCTCTACCAGGAAATCTACCATTGCCTGGGCTTGGATTGCATGTCTAGATTTGTAACTTAGGTCAAATTGGGACAGCTCAATTGCCCATGTCATCATCCGTTCTGCCAAGTCGGGCTTTTGCAAGACCTGACGGATAGCTTGGTCGGTTCGCATTGAGATTGGGTGTCCCTAGAAGTACTATCTGAGCCTCCGAGACGAAATGAGGAGAGCGTAAGCCAGCTTTTCCAACTTTGATTATCTCAACTCTACTCCTTGGAGCACCTTGCTGACGAAATACACCAATTGCCGGGTTCTCTCTCTTTTCCGGATGAGGGCGGCTTCCAGCACTTGGTCCATGACGGCCAAGTAGAGGAATAACCTTACATCTGCTCTAGGCTTGCCAAGGACAGGGGGTGTCGATAGTACCTTCTTGAAGTAGTTGAAGGCCTCTTCACATTCTGAGGTCCATTCAAAGGCAATCCTTTTTCTTCATCAGGTTGAAGAAAGGGAGGGCCTTTTCTGCCGAAGCTCTCAAAAAGCGGGACAAAGCTGTGTGCCTTTCAGGCGACCTATGCACATCCTTGACACAATCCGGGCTCTTCATTTGTAACACGGCTTCGCACTTGTCTGGGTTGGCCTCAACCCCCCTTTGAGTTATCATGAATCCAATGAACTTCCCTACCTCCATGGCGAAAGCGCACTTGAGGGGGTTGAGCCTCATGTTGTGCTTACGAAGGGATTGGAAGAGGACTTCTAAATCACTGACTAAGTCTTCTGGCTGGCTGGTTTTGACTAAAATGTCATCGATGTACACTTCAACGGACTTTCCAATTAGATCGCCAAAAACTTTGTTCATTAACCTTTGGTATGTTGCCCCTGAGTTCTTCAACCCGAACGGCATTACTCTATAGCAGTACGTGTCTCCTGGCATTATGAATGCCATTTTTTCCTCATCAGGCTGGTGCATGGGTGTCTGGTTATATCCGGAGTATGTGTCCATGAAACCCAAGAAACGGTAACCTGCTGCTGCGTTTACCAAGACATCAATATTGGGGAGAGGGAAAGAATCTTTGGGACATGCTTTGTTGAGGTCTAACTAATTAATGCACATCCTCCACTTCCCATTGGCTTTTTTAACAAGTACTACGTTTGATAGCCAAGTCGAATAGTCAAATTCCCAGATAAATCCGGCCTCCAGTAAGCTAGCCGCTAGCTTGGCCATTTCACTAGCTCTCTTTTGGGACATCTTCCTTCGTCTCTGGGCTATGGGCTTGGCATCCTGCTTCATGGCTAGCCGATGTGACATGAACTCGAGGTCGACTCCTGGCATGTCGGTTGGGGTCCAGGCAAATAGGTCGCCGTTTGCCCTGACCGCCTTCATGAGGGGTTCTTTCAAGTTGTGGGGGATGTTCCTGTTCACGAAGGTGAACTTGTCCTCCGTATCCCCAACCCATAACTTCTCCAGATCTCCCTCAGGTTCAGGCCTTGGCTTTTCGTCTATCCTGGCATCCAGGTCGGCCAAGAAGACCCTAGAGGCTTCTTTGGACTTCTTTCTCAGAGAGAGACTAGCATTGTTGCATGCGACAGCCGTTTCTATGTCCCCTCTGAGAGATCCAACCGATCCATTATCAGTAACGAATTTCATGAGAAAAAATTTGGTGTATATGACAGTAGAGAGTTTATTAATTTTTCTTTTTCCTAGGATAATGTTGTGAGTTGTGGAGTCCCTTAGGACAACGAACTCCGTCATTACCGACCTCTTCGCTTCCTTTCTCCAATGCAAACAGGGAGTGTGACTACCCCATCGGGTTTGATGAAATTGTCTCCCAGGCTAATGACTCCATGTTGATGAGTTTTCATGTCGGCTTCTTGGAGCCCTAAGGCATCGAATACATTTCTGAACATGATGTTGGAGTCGGATCCAGTGTCAACTAGGATCCGTTTGACTAGGCCTGTTCCAATTCTAGCCGTAATCACCATGGGAGGGTTCTCAGGGATGTCGTGGAACCATTGGTCCTCTAGTCTGAAGGATATCCTGGGAGGTTCTTGGGATGAGGCTTTGTGAGTTCCTGATAACATGGTCAGGACCTTGACGTCCTTCTTAGTCGCAGATATTGACTTGGGGGTGCATTCCTACCGATCACAACATTAACAACTGCCAGGGGTTGTTCCGACTCCTCATTAAGCCCTTCTCTCGACTTTACTGCTCGGCTTTGGTCTTCCTCGGACCTCTAGCGTTCCTTTCTTCTGGGCTCCCTTATGAACTGAGAGAATTCAGCCAGCTTGTCCTCCCAAAAGGCCTGCTCCAAGACATCTTTGAGGTCGAAACAATCCTGGTTTTTGTGTCCAAAATCCTTGTGATAGTCACAGTACAGGCTTTTGTTCCCGCCTGTTCTATCTTTCAATTGTCGGGGTTTCGACAAGATGCCTTTGTCCGCGATGTGCTGGTATACTTAAATGATTGGGGCCGTGAGGGGAGGTATAGTTCGTGAACTTCCCGACTCGGGGAAAAGGCTTGATAGGTTTGCTCAACCCGTCCTTGGGGGTTCCCTCGATTTCTCCGCCTGTGGATGCCCATGTTGCTGAGGTATAGGGTTAACGGGCTGCCGTTTATTGGTGGCCACCACCTGGCTGACCTCCTCGTTATTGATGTACTCTCTAGCCACATTTTGGATTTCTTGCATTGTCCATACAGGCTTCATGGTGAGGTGCTTCCTGAAGTCTTCATTTAGCGAGCCATTTGTCAGACACAGGCTGGCCACCGAGTCCGTCAGGGCGTCAATCTCAAGACATTCGTCATTAAACCTGTCTAGGCATTTTTTTGTCGGTTCCCCGGTTCTTTGGGTGACCCCTAAAAGGTTAATAGGATGCTTGGCTTTGGCAATGTGCATGGTAAACTGTGCCAAGAAGCCGCGGGTTATATCTGAAAAGGTCGTGATTGAACCTTGCAGAAGCCCGTTAAACCAACGAATTGCTGGTCCTGCCAGAGTCACAGGGAAGGCTCGGCACCTCACCGCGTCACCCACGCCCTTGAGGTTCATCCTGGCCTCAAAGGTCGTTAGGTGTTCCTGAGGATCTTGGGTTCCGTCGTACCTCATGTTCGTCGGCTTATCAAAGTGCTTTGGTAGCCGGACCTTGAGGATGGAGTGGTGGAAATAGGTCACTCCCATGATTATAGGGTCTCTTCACCTTCTCAGTTCCCTATAGTCATCGTGGGCCGAGGGAGATCGAGCGTAGATTATGGGGTTTTGTTGTCTTTTCGACATCTTTTTACTTTCTCTCTGGCCCTCGGATCCGTCATGGGTCGACGGGGATCGGATGCCTGCTCTCCGCCCGACGCGGTCTCGTCGGGGACTCCTCCCCCAGCCTTCTAATCTCCTCGGGGGAGATCGAGTACGGGAGAGGCTTGGGCTAGGTTGGTAACGGTCCTTGGCCGCTAGATCCCTTTCTAGGTTTTGCACACGGTGACGCAGTTCCTGCATAATCTTCGCACTGTCATCCCCGTGTCCCCAAACGGACGCCTTTCGTGGGAGCTGGAGGGGGGTCATTCCTATGAGAGGGGGTCCTCGTGTGCTCGCGGGAGGAAGCCATAGAGGCTATCATGCTCATCAAGCACATTTCCTATTCCTCGCATACCTCCTCTTCTTGTTCATAAACTGGGCCCAGCAGGGAATCCATTCGCACAGTTCCCACAAACGGCGCTAATGTTCGTCAAGTCGGGTGCTTGACGGTTCAAAACTGACAGATGGATGTAGGAGCACTGGGAGGAGGAGGTGGGTCCTGACCGAGCTCCCGCTGAGAGGTCTCCCCGGATGGGTTGAACGGAGTAGGGGGTGGCCACCTGCAAGGACTCTGACGATCAAGTTAATGTCCGTATGAAATGGTGGCAGATAGGGTAGGTGTAGGTGACATATCTCTGGGGAGGGGTAGGACCCTCCCCCTTATATACCTTGCATGGAAGTGGGCCTCACATGTGCAGGTCCTCTTTCCAGGAAGCTTCCTTCTAGCTGGCTAGGCATCACGCTAGAAGAGAGGGAAACTTCGGGTCAGGAAACCCGCCGAGTCGGTAGCCCTGTCGGGTCGGTGGTTCTTTACCCGGGTCCAGCTATAAATGGGCTGGGCTAGAACAATATTAAAAAAATAAAGGATAAGATACTATTTTTATTTCCAACGTTTAGGCTAAATTTTAATTTGATTTTTAATATTTCAAACGTTCAATTTTAGTTTAAAAAATTCTAAATGGGTTTAATGTTGTCTTACAATTAAATTTAACATGAAAAACAAGCATATTTTAAAGTCAATATAATGTTCGATTTCAGTACGTAAATAAAATCGACTCACCAATGATCACTAATATCAAAATTTTTCGGTTAATTATTCGAGTCAAATTTAACAATAGAATAACATTAAATTTATTTAAAATATTTTGGGATTGATGTAGGACATTTAAAATGTTACGAACTAAATTAAAATTTAATCTAAATATTGAAGACCAAATTAGTACACTACCTAAAAATAAAAATTTAAAATTTCTAATAATATTAAATGTATATAAATTTGACTCTTTCTAAAAATGCTTAATCATTTTCGAGAATTGAAAAAAAAAGTAATCATTGATCTATGTAGATGAAGTTAGAAGGATATATAGGAGCTTTATCACAAAACTACCCGGGTCACAACAAAAATCACTTTTAATAATAAATTTGTAGTAAAAATAAAAGAATATATGTATAGTTTTAGTGAAGTCATGGCCCATCCTAGTCCCCTGTCGATCTGTGATGAGCGGATATTTTATACGCTTGTTGGCATCATTTTCATATAGTTTTCATTATGTTTTAGCTAAGTTTTATTATATATTCATAGGTTTTAATGCAAAATTCACATTTTTGGATTCTACTTTGAGTTGTAGTATTTTATGGTGATTTCAGGTATTTTCTGGCTGAAATCAGAGAGTTTTGATAAAGTTTGATTTCGAAAAAGAGAAAGGACTGCAGATGCTGTTGGATTCTGACCTCCATACACTTGAAGGAGCATTTCTGGAGCTACAAAAGATAAAATGACGCGCTCTCAATGGCATTGAAAATCTAACATCTAGGGCTTTCTAGAAATTTATAACAGTCCATACTTTACTCAGGAAATGAAGATCCAAAACTGGAGTTCAATGCCAGGTACTTATCCCAGTCTTGGCATTGGACGCCCAAAAGAGAGCAGCTGGCGTTCAACGCCCAAAAGGGAGTCCAAAGTGGGCGTTCAATGCCCAAGAAGGGTACTAGCACATGAAGACACTCTTAGCTCATCCCAAACACTCACCAAGTGGGCTCCGGAAGTGGATTTTCGCACTACAAGCTTAGTGTATCTCATTTCTGTAATCCTTAGTTATTATTTTTAGTATTTAAAAGGAAAGATCACCCTTGTTTAGATCTCTCCTAGCATTATTCAAATTACATTGTTTCTATGTACAGTATGAGCCACTAAATCTCATAGGTTAAGGTGAGGAGCTCTGCTGAGTTTGATGAATTAATAAAAGTACTACTGTTCTATTTCAATTCGTGTGTGATTCTATTATAAGATGTATCTTCTTTCTTCAACCTTATGAATGGGATGACCCGTGACAATCATCCTCATTCTACATGGGTGCGGCGCGAGACCAGGCCTGGAGAATGCCAAACCACAAGCTTGATTATACATCTCTTAGACGGCTAATCCATGACTTCGTTGGGGACTTCTCGAGACACCAGTTCAGCCGAGGTATAGAGAGATTAGGGTCTTTGTGGTAGAGGCTAGAACCAAAGAGCAACATTCTCTAATTTGGAAGATTCGACCTTGTCTGTGGCATTTTTAGTAGGATCATCAAGGGGATGGATTGCAGGAGTTTCACCCTCATTCAGACTGGGCGTATACTAAGCCTGGCATTCGGCTGAGGGAGGAAGATTAGCAGCCGCGGCCATACGGCGTTGATCACTTACAACCTGCCATAGAAGGAATCACTCACAGTTGGAGGACGACAATAAGAAAGGTTGATTTAGAAGAATGAAGCATCTCCGAAGCCTCAACCATCTTCTTACCATTGAATTCACAACTACTGGGTAACATAATCTTTATTTTATGTTTATGCGT
Source organism: Arachis stenosperma (assembly GCF_014773155.1). NCBI lineage: Eukaryota > Viridiplantae > Streptophyta > Magnoliopsida > Fabales > Fabaceae > Arachis > Arachis stenosperma. Next base: position 30,292,048 of record NC_080383.1, on the reverse strand, counting down.
TCTTCACAAAAAAACATCCTTTATATCTACCTGACTAAGATTTACAGGTTAGCCATAGCTTGTTCATGCTGACAATCTTCATGGGATCGACCATCACTCACCTTAAGGTATTACTTGGATGACCCAGTGCACTTGCTGGTTCAGTTGTGCGTAGTTGTTATTCTCCACGCTGCACACCAAGTTTTTAGCGCCGTTGCTGGGGGTTGTTTGAGTTTGACAACTAACAGATTATCTTGTTTCTTAGATTAGGTATTTTTACGGTTTAGTTTTGCTTTTGTTTGTGTCTTTTGTTTTCTTTTCAAAAATCTTTCAAAATTTTCTTTTCTTTATTATTTTGTCTTTTGTTTGAGTCTTTTGTTCTTGTTCTTGCTAAAGTTTCAAACTTTCTTGCTTTCTATTCAAAATTTTTTCAAAAAAAATAAAATAAAACAGTGTCTTTTATTCAAGTCTAGTGTCAACTCTTAAGTTTGGTGTCCCTCGTGTGTTCTTGCTTTCTTTAAAATTTCGAAAATTATTCTTTAGTATTTTTCTTGGTGTTCAAGTTATTCTTGTTGATTTTATTTGTTTGATCTTAAAATTTTTAAGTTTGGAGTCCTTTGTTGTTTTTCTTTGAAATTTTCGAAAACCTTGAGTCTTTGATCTAAAAATTTTAAGTTTGGTATCTTTTAGTTGTTTTCCTCTTTCGTCATTAATTAAAAAAAATATCTCTTTCATCTTTCCTTAAGTTTTGAAAATCTTATCTTCTTTTCTTATCTTGATTTAAATTTTTTTTAGTTTGGTGTCTTTTTGTGTTTTTCTTTTTAAAAATTTCGAAAATCTTGCCTTCTTCAATTCAAAAATTTTAAGTTTGGTATTTTCTTGTTAGTCAAGTCTTCATTTCAAATTTTAAAATCAAATCTTTTTAAATTTTAAAATCTTTTTCAAATCTTGTCATATCTTTTCAATTTAAAACTTTTCTATCTTATCTCTTTTAAATTTTAATTTCAAATCTTTTCAATTTAAATTACTACATTTTCAAATTTGATTTTCAAATCTTTTTAATTTTAAATCTTATCTTTCTTAACTTCCTAATCTTATCTTTCTCTTTTTAAATTTTAAAAACTTACCTAACATATCTTCTCTTTAAATTTAAAACTTTTTCAATTTCAAAATTTTCTTTCCTAGTTTTTTGAAAACCACATTAAAATTCTCAAATCTTTTTAGTTAATTAGTTATCTTAGCTTTTATTTTCTTTCATTTCTCTTTCTTCCTTTTGAATTCAAATAAATAAATAAAATAAAAATAAAAATATTTTAATTCTAATTTCTTCTTTTTTTTTCAAAAATTCGAAACCCTCCCCCTTTTCTATTTTTGAATTCTTCTTCTTCCTCCATCTCCATTCTATTCTGTTTCTTTGGTTATCTCACTGGAAGTTCTCTGTACTGTAATATAGAGACTTCCATTCTTTTCTTTTTTTTTCTTTTCTTGTTTATGAGTAGGAGCAGGAATAAAGAACCCCTCTTTATACCTGACCCTGAGCCTGAACAGACTCTGAGGAGGAAGCTAAGACAAGCTAAAGCACAGAACTCCGGAGGAGACCTCACAGAGATTTTCGAACAAGAAGCAGAAAATACAGACATGGCAGACAATCCTAATAATGGTGAAGATGCAAGAAGGGTTCTTGGTGACTTTACTGTACCAACTTCTAACTTCTATAGAAGTAGTATCTCTATACCTGCCATTAGAAAAAATAACTTTGAGCTTAAGCCTCAGTTAGCGTCTCTGATGCAACAAAATTGCGAATTCCATGGACTTTTCCTAGAAGATCCACATCAATTCCTATCTAAATTTTTGTAAATCTGTGATACTGTTAAGACCAATGGGATAGATCCTGAGGTTTACAGGCTTATGCTTTTCTATTTTGCTGTTAGAGACAAAGCTAGGATATGGTTAGATTTTTAACCTAAGAAAAGCCTATACTCTTGGAAAAAGTTGGTCAATGCTTTCATGACCAAGTTCTTTTCACCTCAAAAGATGAGCAAGATCAGGGTGGAAATTCAGACATTCAGATAGAAAGATGGTGAATCCCTCTATGAAGCTTGGAAAAGATACAAGCAACTGATCAGGAGATGTCCTTCTAACATGCTCTCAGAATGGACTATCCTAGGTATTTTCTATGATGGTCTATCTGAGATGTCCAAAATGTCATTGGATCATTCTGCTGGTGGATCACTCCACCTGAAGAAAACACCTACAGAGGCATAGGAACTCATTGAAATGGTTGCAAATAACCAATTCATGTACACTTCTGAGAGGAACCCTGTAAACAATGGGGTGGCTCAGAAAAAATGAGTTCTGAAAATAGATACTCTGAATGCCATATTGCCTCAGAACAAGATCTTGACCCAATAAGTCAACATGATTTCGTAGCATTTAACTGGAATGCAAGCTGCAGCTAGCAGCACTCAAGAAGTTTCCTCTAAAAGAGAAGCCTATGATCCTGACCAACCCACAATGAAAGAGAACCTTATGAAAACACCTACAATCCTTCATAGAGGAATCATCCTAACTTCTCATGGGAGGATCAACAGAAGCCTCAACAAGGTTTCAATAACAATCAAGGTGGAAGAAACCAAAATAGTTCAACAACAAAACACCATTCCCATCTTCTTAGCAAGAGATAGAGACTTCTAAAAAGAGCTTCTCTGACTTAGCAAACATAGTCTCTAAAGTCTCTAAGACCACACACAGTTTCATAACTGAAACTAGCTCCTTCATCAGAAATCTGGAGGTACAAGTTGGTCAGCTGAGTAAGAGGATCCCTAAGACCCCTCCTAACACTCTTTCAAGTAATACTAAAGTAAACCCAAGAGAAGAGTGCAAGGCCATAACTGCTGAAGCTGAGGCCAAAACTGGAAGAGGTGATATGGCGTTGAACTCCAGTAAGGAGGCCCCTATTGGGCATTCAACGCCCAAAAAAGAAGATGCTTTGGCATTGAATGCCAGTAAGGAGGTACTTACTGGGTGTTCAACGTCCAAAATGGCACAAAAGCTGGAGTTGAACACTAATAATGGAGTCTCTATTGGGCGTTCAACGCCCACTAAGGAATTCCCTATTGAGGAATTGAAGGAACCCAAGGCTCATGTAGAGATCATAGAGGCTCCCTTGAATGCACTGTTGCAATTCATGAGCTCTGAGGAATACTCTTCCTCTGATGAGGACGAGAAAACTAAGAAAGAGCAAGTTGCTCGGTATCTAAGAGCTCTCATGAAACTAAATGCCAAGTTATTTGGAATAAAGACTTTGGAGGAAGAATCTCCAGTACTCACCAAGGAACTCAATGCCTTGGTTAAGCAAAAATTACCTCAGAAGAAGCCGGACCCCAGAAGCTTCTTAATCCTTGCAGCATAGGCACCATGGCCTTTGAGAAGGCTCTGTGTGACCTAGGGTCAAGCATAAACCTCATGCCACTCTCTGTGATGGAGAAACTGGGAATTTTTGAGGTGCAAGCTGCAAGAATCTCACTAGAGATGGCAGACAAGTCAATGAAAAAGGCATATGGACTGGTAGAGGATGTCTTAGTAAAGGTTGAAGACCTCTACATCCCTTCTGATTTCATAATCATATATACTAGGGAGGATGAGGATGAATCCATCATCCTTTGAAGACCTTTCCTAGCTACAGCAAAAAACTGTGATTGATGTAGATAGAGGAGAATTAGTCCTACAATTGAAAGAGGACTATCTCGTGTTCAAGGTTCACAAACCTCACTCTGCATTGGTCGGAAACAAGCACAAAGTGCTTTAACCACTCCTCTCAGTACAGAGCCTAACAGATCCCCCAAACACCAACTTTAAGTTTGGTGTTGGGCAACCATCATCAAGCTCTGAGAGGAAGGGTGGTAAAAAGAGAGTATCAAAAGGCTGGAGGGACAAGAAAATCCCTATTGAAGGCCTCTCACCTGGAACGAAAGTTGTCTTCACTGACAACCCAATCATCCCACATACTGTGAACAGGATCCTGTCTCTAGAACATGTGAAGCTTAACCATGAGAGCACAGACAAGAAGTTCACTGTAAGGGAAGAAATTCTGAGCCCCTATACATCTCCGTAAGGAGCTAACCGTCAAGCTAGTGACGTTAAAGAAGCGCTTGTTGGGAGGCAATCTAACCATAATTAGTTATTTCTTTTTTATTTTATCTTCCAGAGTTGTTTTTTATGATGTGTAGTAGTCAAGACAGAGACAGAAACATTCAGGATTGGAAAAAGAACACCTTGGCACAAGTTCTTTGCTGGCGTTGAACGCCAGACAAGGAGGCAAGAGTAGGCGTTCAACGTCCACAAAGAGTAGAAAAGCTGGCATTGAACGCCACACACAATGTCCCTAATGGGCGTTCATCGCCCAAAGAGAGGCATGAAGCTGGCGTTGAATGCCAGCCTGGGAGCAGAGACTGGGCGTTCAACACCCAACAAGAAGCAGTGACCTGGCGTAAAACGCCAGGATTGAGCTCCCTACTGGGCGTCCAATGCCCTAAATGGAAGGGAAAGCTGGCATTGAAAGCAAGCTATGGAGCACATGCTGGGCATTCAATGCCCACAAAGGGGACAGGGAAGTCGAATTCCCTAGCTCTCAGGATCAGTGGGTCCTATAAAAAATTTACCTACTCCACCTTCTTCTTTCATACTTTCACACTTTCCCACACACTCTTCCCTATAAATCCTCATCCAATCACATCCATATCTCTTCCCAAAACCATCATAACTCCCACCACCCACTTCAAATTCAAAATACTTTCCCACCCGAAACTCTCCCCATTCGACCCCAACCCAACCCTACCCCTATAAATACCCCCTCTTACCAACCTTTATTCACACACTACATACACAAAGCCCCCCACTTGGCCAAAACACTATCTCCCCTCATCTCCTCTTATTTTCTTCTTCTATTCTTCTCTTCTTGTTGTTATTTTGCTCGAAGACGAGCAAACCTTTTAAGTTTGGTGCGGAAAAGCCTTGCTTTTTGCTTTTTATTCCCACTTATGGCACCCAAAGTCAGAGAATCCTCTAAAAAGAGGAAGGGGAAGGCAATTGCTTCCGCCTCCGAATTTTGGGAGATGGAAAGATTCATCACCAAATCTTATCAAAACCACTTCTATGAAGTTGTGGCGAAGAAAAAGGTGATCTCCGAAGTCCCTTTTAAGCTCAAAAGGAATGAGTACCCAGAGATCCGACATGAAATCCGGAGAAGAGGTTGGGAAGTTCTGACCAACCCCATCCAAAAAGTTGGAATCTTGATGGCACAAGAGTTCTATGCCAATGCATGGGTCACGAAAAACCATGATACAAGTGTGAACCCAAGTCCAAAAAATTGGCACACCATGGTCTGAAGGCGACTCTTGGATTTTAGTTCGGAAAGTGTAAGCTTGGCGCTCAATTTGCTATTGATGCAAGGAGACCCACATCTTTACACTAGAAGAGTTAATTTTAATCAGAGGCTGAACCAAGTCCTCTCGGATATCTGTATGGAAAAAGCACAGTGGAAGAGGGATGCTCAAGGCAAGCCTATCCAACTAAGAAGGCCTGACCTCAAGCCTATAGCTAGAGGATGGTTGGAGTTCATCCAACGCTCCATCATCCCTACTAGCAACTGGTCCGAAGTGACCATAGATCGAGCCATCATGATCCATTGTATCATACTCGGAAATGAGGTAGAAGTTCATGAGGAGATACCTCAAGAGCTGTACAAGGTGGCGGACAAAACCTTCACTCAAGCGAGGTTAGCCTTCCCTCATCTCATTTGCTACCTATGTAATATAGCTGGAATTGTCATAGAAGGTGACATCTTATTGAAGAGGAGAAGCCCATCACTAGAAAGAGGATGGAGCATATTACAGAGCCTCCACATGCACCTCATCAAGAGCATGTGGAGCCGCCTCAATCAGAAATCCTTGAGATACCTCAAGGGATGTATTTTCCTCTCCAAAACTATTGGGAACAACTTAACACCTCAATAGGGGAATTAAGTTCAAATGTGGAGCAACTAAGGGTAGAACATCAAGATCAAGACACCATCCTCTATGAGATAAGAGAGGATCAAAGAGCTACGAGGGAAGAGCAACAAAGGCAAGGACGAGACATAGAGGAGCTTAAACGCTCCATTGGATCAACTAGAGGAAGTAGTAGCTGCCCTCACTAAGGTGGACCCGTTCCTTATTGCTTATGTTATTTTTCTATTTTCCATGTATTTTGTCTCATTGTCTATGTCTTATTTTTTTTAGTGCATGATCATCTCTATCCATGTCTTAAGGCTATAAAATATTTCATACATCTCTCACCTTACTTAAAAGAAAATTTTATTTGAAAAAGAAAGATGAAATGCATGAATTTCGAGTTATATAATAAGAATGGTTCAATTATTTTGATGTGGTGGCATTGCTTTTGTTTTCTGAATGCATGAATGAACAGTGCATATTTGATGTTGGAGTTAAGAATGTTGGATCTTGAAAGAATGATGAAAAAGGAGAAGTATTATTGGTAATCTGAAAAATCCAAAAATTGATGCTTGAAGCAAGAAAAAGTAGTAAAAAGTAATAAAAGAGAAAAAGAAAAAAAATTATAAAAGAAAAAGCCAATAGCTCTTTAAACCAAAAGGCAAGAGCATGGGTCCAAGACTTTGAGCATCAATGGTTAGAGGGGCCTAAAAGAAACTAAATCTTGGCCTAAACAGTTCAAGTGAGCTGCTTCCCTAACTATATGCTTGTGGCGTGGAGGTTGTCAAGTGAAAAGCTTGAGACTGCGGTTAAAGTTGTGACCCAAAGCAAAAAGAGTGTGCTTAAGAACTCAGGACACCTCTATCTGGGGATTCTAGCAAAGCTGAATCACAATCCGAAAGGGTTTACCCAGTTAAGTATCTGTAGCGTTTATGTATCCAGTAGTAATACTGGAAAACAAAGCGCTTAGGGTCACGGCCAAGATTCAAAAGGAAGTTGTGTTCAAGAGTAAAAAATAACTAAACTAGGAGAGTCAATGATATCATCTGGATTCTAAGTTCCTAAAGATGCCAACACTTTTGAGTTTCAATGGATAGTGAGATGCCAAAACTATTAAGAAGCAAAAAGCTACTAGTCCCGCTCATCTAATTGAAAACTGAGCTTCATTGAAAACTCTGAGATTTAATGTATCCTCATTTTCTTTTTAATCCTATTTGTTTTTGGTTGCTTGAGGACAAGCAACAGTTTAAGTTTGGTGTTATGATGAGCGGATATTTTATATGCTTTTTGGCATTATTTTCATATAGTTTTCATTATGTTTTAGCTAAGTTTTATTATATTTTCAAAGGTTTTAGTGCAATATTCATATTTTTGGATTCTACTTTGAATTGTAATGTTTTATGGTGATTTCAGGTATTTTCTTCCTGAAATCAGAGAGTTTTGATAAAGTCTGATTCCGAGATAGAGAAAGGACTACAGTTGTTGTTAGATTCTGACCTCCATGCACTCGAATGATCATTTCTAGAGCTATAGGAGTCCAAATGGCACTTTGTCAACAGCATTGGAAAGCTAACATCCAAGGCTTTCTAGCAATATGTAATAGTTCATACTTTACTCGGGAAATAAAGGTCCAAAACTGGCGTTCAACGCCAGCTACTTACCCCAGTCCTGGCGTTGGACGCCCAAAAGGGAGCAGCTAGCGTCCAACACCCAAAAGGGAGTCCAAAGTGGGTATTCAATGCCCAAGAAGGGTACTAGCATGTGAAGACTTTTAGCTCAGCCCAAACACTCACCAAGTGGGCCCGGAAGTAGATTTTCGCACTACAAGCCTAGTGTATCTCATTTCTGTAATCCTTAGTTATTATTTTTAGTATTTAAAGGAAAAGATCACCCTTATTTAAGATCTCTCCTGGCATTATTTGAATTACATTGTTTTTATGTACAGTATGAGCCACTAAACCTCTTAGGTTAAGGTTAGGAGCTTTGCTGAGTTTCATGAATTAATAAAAGTACTACTGTTCTATTTCAATTCGTGTGTGATTCTATTCTAAGATGTATCTTCGTTCTTCAACCTTATGAATGGGATGACCCGTGACAATCATCCTCATTCTACATGGGTGCGGCGCGAGACCAAGCCTGGAGAACGCCAAACCACAAGCTTGATTATACATCTCTTAGACGGCTAATCCACGACTTCGTTGGGTACTTCTCGAGACACCAGTTCAGCCGAGGTATGGGGAGATTATTAGGGTCTTTGTGGTAGAGGCTAGAACCAAAGAACAGCATTTTCTGATCTGGAAGATTTGACCTTGTCTGTGGCGTTTTGAGTAGGATCATCAAAGGGATGGAATGCAGGAGCTTCACCCTCGTTCAATCTGGGCGTACACTAAGCCTGGCGTTCGGCTGAGGGAGGAAGATTAGCAGTCGCGACCATACGGCGTTGATCACTTACAGCCTGCCATAGAAGGAATCACTCACAGTTGGAGGACGACAGTAAGAAAGGTTGATTCAGAAGAATGAAGCATCTCCGAAGTCTCAACCGTCTTCTTACCATTGAATTCACAACTACTGAGTAACTTTATCTTTATTTAATGTTTATGCGTTCTTCACAACAAATATCATTTATATCTACCTGACTAATATTTACAAGTTAGCCATAGCTTGTTCAAGCCGACAATCTCCGTGGGATCGACCCTCACTCACCTTAGGTATTACTTGGACGACCCAGTGCACTTACTGGTTCAGTTGTGTGGAGTTGTGATTCTCCGTGCCACACACCAATTTGCCTTTAGATAGTGGTGGTGATGGAAGAAAATTTGTGGATAAAATCTGGGTGATTTTGTTTTTTAAAAAAAAAAGTTAATTATTTTGTGTTCATTATTGTTAGTAATTTTAATTAAAAAAGAAATGTAAATAGAAACTTGTTCGAATCATTTTAGTCATTTTGGGACAAAATTGAATCGTTTTAAATTTAGGGTTTAAAATTAAAATTTTGAACAAATATTGAGAATATTAGTATTTTTTTGTTAAATATCTAAATAGTTATCTACACAATAGCATGAAACTAAAAATAAAATTTTCTTTTATAAATTCCCTTAAGTATACAAAAATAAGATAATTTTATTTAAAAAAAAGAAAATTTTAATACCATTAAATTCATATAAATTAATTTTTCTACAAAATTCTTCTACCTATATTTTTAACAAATGGCTGCCAATCCACTACATTTCAGCATTATATTCTATTAAATTAATTATATATTAATTGGATTATTTACTTTAGTGACCCCAGTCACCATAGTTGTTACTAGTTAATTAGCCTATGTGTTTATGCAAGTGATATGATAAATTTGTATGTATATCACATTCTGTCTTTTATTTATAATTATTCAATCACATTTATTTTTTAGATAAATATTTATGTAATTAATATAAAAATAATTATTTTTATTGATGTAATATTATATAATTAAATATATATAAAATTATTTTACATTAAAAATATATTAAAATTAAATTTTATTTATATACGTATGGTTATTAATTGATAACCAAAATGGAATGAAAACATTTCTTAGAAACATAGTGATTGTTTTCATACCCTCAAACATATATAGTACTACTTTTCTCTGTCTCTCTGACCTTATTGTTATTATGATTAATTTGATTTACTCGTACGTAAAAGATTTTAACCAACATTTAATCCATACGGTTAGAGAAGACGAAGTTTCCTCCTGCTGCCATTCCCTTTAACGAAACGTATAATGTACTGTTAGTGCTATAACTTAATCTTTGATCTTACACGCACCAACATTTTCTGTATATGTGTCTAGCTAGTGTCCTCATGTATATTTCAAAGAGTTTCTTATATAATTCCAATAATAATTATAGGAAACACTGTTGTTTGCAATTTTGCATTTTTGCATTGTACCTCTAGGCTTTCCAATTTTATGTATAAATAAATTTGAACAGGTTAGTTTCTTGTTAATGAAATTAATAAAATATGAGAACATAGATTTGATCATTTTTTTATAGAATATAGATTTGATAAGGTACTATAGGGAAAATGCTTTTCCTAATGGATACACTTTCCTAAGCTATTTACTAAGATCACAAGCTAATCTAATAACAGAACGTGTACCAATTATCAAAACTGAATAACTAACTTGATACACTTGGCATAATTAACGTTTTGACTAATCATTAACACCCTTTCAAATTTAGGTTGTCATAATCTTGCACCTTAAGTTTGTCTTTGAACTTAGTGAATAACTTGAGGGACAATGGCTTAGTGAACATGATCCTACGCTAGAATGTGGTCTACATACATCTCTTTTTATTCACTATTTTCTTGTAAAGGTCAATCTCCAAATGTTTGCACCTCCTATATGTTAGTTAGATACCAGAATTAATAAGGATAGCATAATATAATTAAAATTTATGGAAAAAAATGAAATTACACAAAAATTTAGATAATAATAAAAATAATATAATAAAATGATAAAATTATAATTTTTTAAAATATTTAAAAAGTTATAATACTATTTTATACATTATGGACACTCATAAAAAGAGATTACAACCTTATTATTTTTCTTTCTTAATTTTCACTCAATCACACTAACATTGAACATGAGAAACTTCACTTTCAACAAACAAATACATCACCTATATATAATTTTCTTGTTGCATTTGATTTATAAATTATCAAGTTGTGCATAAATTACACATTATAAATTATTTGTATAAATTGCACAAGTGGTGTTATCTCCTTTCACTTCAATTTTATCAAGTTGTAATATTTGACTAGCTAGGATGATTATGTTTATGTATCATCTTTAAATCAATCAAGTTGTAGCACCATATTTTGATTCTAGTCAAAATTTTATAATGTTCTTTAGTTTTCTTCAAACTTTAACTTGTTCCACTATTTGTATCACTTGAAATTTTTAGGCATTTTTATTGACTTCAAACTAAAAAAAAGAATTTTGTTTTTTCTTTTCACAATCTTCTAATCAAAATTATTCTTTTGGTGTATTCATGTTGTTCATATTTTTAATAGACTAAATAAAAATCTGCACCAACAATCAAATTTATCTGTATTGATTGGTTTTGTCATGATATCTTTAAGGTTGTCGTTGGTGTGGATTTTTTGCATATTCACTTTTCCTTTTTCCACTGCTTCACAAATAAAATGATCTTGAATGCCCATGTGTTTCGTTCTTAAATAAAAGGCTGGATTCTTTGCGATATGCAAAGCACTCTGACTATCACAAAATATTGGAATCATATCCTGATTATGACCGAGTTCCTCCAATAACCTTTGCAGTCAAATTGCTTCTTTACAAGATTGCGTAACTTCCATATATCCAGCTTATGTAGTTGATAATACTACAACAACTTATAATTTTGAGAACTATAATACCCGTACTACCAGAATGTCACCCTTCTACCTATGTCACTCTAGTAGCGAAGATATTATGACAACATCCATATATTTGGTAATAAAATAGTAGCCTTTAATTCGAAACGGTATTGAATTTTTTTTGGAAAATCAGAAATTTTTTTTTTGTTCGTACGCACATACATACAAATATATATACACAAAGAATATTATATTCACATTCAAATATATGTACATATATACAAAACTATGTCATAAAATCACAACTCCTATCCCTCTTTACAAAATGTAAATATCAATAACAAAGGCGAGGAAAAAGACATCTATGATAATATAGCTATAAGGCACAGAAAAATCTTCGTAGACTTCCTTGTCCGTTTCCTGAAAAAGATAAAGCTGTAGGGGGTGAAAACCTAACCATATGGTCTCACCGGAAGAGTTTTAAAATTGTTATAGAATGATATACATATATAATCAAAATCCATGTAACAATAGCGATCATTGATCGTCTTATGAATCCTTATCTCTAATTTAACTTATTTCATTCTTAAATCCATCCAATCCCTTACTCATCAATTCCTTAACCTCAATCTTTATTTCAAAGTTATGCGATTATTCATTCAAAACCAAAATCATCAATCACACCACCACAAGTCAATGTGCATATCAAATTTTTTACCAACTTACCAAGACGTATAGCTTACCCAATTACGGCCTCCGACCCAAACAAAATCAAACCACGGCCTCCGTCCCAAAACATAATCAAATCACAGCCTCCGACTCAAAATATAATCAAACCACGACCTACGGCTCAGAACATAATCACTCACAAGGCACCACACTCCACCATAATCCGAATCAACAAGTCACAATCACAAGTAATCAAACAATTACGTACATAAAGAACAATTATGATAAGTAGTCGTACAATTAGTAGTTACACAAATTATTAATTAGGCAAACCAAATCAATTATGTACACCCAAACAATAGCAATCAGATACACATGATGCATGCCTGTCCTATTGACTATAAGCTCACTTGTTGGTTATAATGCCAAACCCTACACCTCCAGTAGCTAATTCGGACATTGAATACCACATCACAAAGCAAGTGGGACTAACCACAATTCTTGCATCTACCCATGCAGGTGCTTCACACTGCAATCTAGAGCAAGTGAGACAACGCCTCAACCTTTGCATGTACCCAGACAGGTGCCTTTCACCACATCCCAGAGCAGGTGAGATAACGTCTCTACCCTTGCATCTACCCAGGCAGGTGTTTAAAATCTCAACCCAGAGCAAGTAGGATGAACAACAACCCTTGCGTCTACCCAGGTGTCCCAAAGCTTAACCTAGAGTAAGTGGGACAAATCCACAACCCTTGCATCTATCTAGGTAGGTGTTTCTAAAATCAAGTCGTTATCAGAGAATGATTCATTAAATTCATCATATCTACCCCCAACATCAAATACAATCATTTTCATCATCAAATTCTTTATTAACATAATCATAATCTCATACATCATTATTTGATTAATCACTTTGTAGGCTATCAAGACAAACTTCCCTAAATCCTCAATTTCAATTTAAATTATCTCCAAGGTCTTCAACCGTTATCTCAAAATTAAATGAGTTAAATCATAAACCAATTTCTTAAATTAACAAAATCATAGAACTCGTTCTTATTTAACCTTGAATAATCAAATTCATTACTTTAAATTTATTAAAATCCTTAAATCATAGCTCTTTAATTAGAATCAATCAAAGAAACTCACTTTTGATTTAACCAAGTTTTTCCAAAACAATTTACAGCTTCATTTTTAAGTTTAAGACATTCTTCAAAAGTACAAAAATCTGTTTCGTTTTCACCAAATCAAATTCAAATACTTTAACTCCTCTAAAACTTCTCAAAATAGAATGCTTCAATCAAATCAACCAACTTCAACTGCTTTTTCAAACTCAAAACTTTTTCTCAAAGACTCAAAAATTATTTATTCTTAAATATCAATTTTCATTACTTTATTTTTGCTTGAACTGCCCCCAAAACATAATCCTTTTCATAATTAATCAAACCCAAAATGAGTTAATTCTTATTATTCAATTTCACGTAAAGCTTATAAAAAATTCGGCAGCATCTCCTCTAAAACTCGAACTTTACCACTTTTCAAGGGTTCCAACCAAACCAACATCTCTCATCAACTGCTTCAATATCAAACTATTTCCTAAATATACATATAAATAAGATCATCTAGAACACTCAATAATTCTCAATACAAACCCTTCAAACAAATCAAGAATCCCAACAATCAGGAAATCAAGTCAATCACAAGCAATCCAACGCTTCATTTAATTCTCAATCCAAACCCAGTTAACTAGTTTCATTCATCCGAACAGCTCAAAGTAATTCATAAGATTCACATAATCACAAAAATATATTTTTAATATCGATATTGATTTATAACAATTCTTGGAAATAAAATGGGTTTAAGAAAAAACCCTACCTTGAATAGTCAAAACCCATAAAATAAACGTGTCAAAAAAAATTTTTTCTCTTGGCCCGCAATAGTGGCAGCCACAGCCACAGCTCCATTATACCCGTAGCCATAGCAGCAACTTTAATTACAAATATGCAATTACCGAAACTCGACCCTACATCACCAATACCTCAAAATCTTCAACAAATTATAACAAAATACTGATTTTCAAGGGTTCTGTTCCGATGGTTACCTGAAACTGGAGGTCGATCTCGTACGAGATCTTCTGTGCTGGATGGAGCGGTTGTGTCCGACTTGTTGAACTTGGTGGTAGTGCTGATCTTTCGTCCCCGGAGGGTGGGGGGTACCTGCAAGGGACTCCAATGCTTAAGTTAGCAAAGGTATTAAGCAGGTATTGAGTAGAATCAGAATATGAGTTATACCTGGGTGCTCCAGTGTATTTATAATGGTGAGATGTGACATTCTTTGGATAAGATAAGTTAGTTATCTTATCTTATCTTATCTTTTGTCGAGGTCAGCTTATCTTCCATGGAACCGCCCTTATCTCTATAGGCTTGGGCTGCCTTTGGATCCGGGTCGTATTCCTTGAGTTGGGCCCTTCTTTGGGCTTTCCTGTCAATTTGGCCGAGTTTTTTTACGAAGAAGCCGGTCCGCTTGACCTAAAGAGGTCGGTCGCTTTGCTACTGAACATCCCGGCTCGAACAGCTCGACCCAGGGTATGAACAGTGCCCCTGCTTGAGCTCGGTCTTCTTTTTTGAAGTCAAGTCCTTGACTTCGGTCCTTCTCTAGTGAAGCCGAACTCAAGCATTTTTTCTATTCCTTTGTAGAAGCTTTTTGAATGTGGAACATTTTTCTCAAAAAGCGCGTGCTTTTATATCAGCACTTTTGGGAACGTGCGAGGGTTTAATACCTTCATTAATTGGTATTAATTGCCCCATTTTCCCTTGTGGCCTTTTATTTTGAATTTGCGATAAGAAAACGGTTTCCCTTCTTCGCTCCTCTTCGTAACTTCTCCCTTCGTTCTCTTGCTCTCTGTCTTTCGCCCACATTTTGCTTTTCTTGCGTTGCAGCGTCGTTCAGTGGTCGGTGATTCCGATCCATCTCTCCATCTCCAACTTTTCTGAAGCTTCCTGCTTTTTTCCAGGTTGGTTCCATTTTCTTTTCGTTTTGCTTTGTCTTTAATTCTCTGGTAAATTGTTGATATTTGCTTGAATGTCGAAAAAGTTTGAACCTTTCTTATGATCTTGTGTTTTCTCGTCGCTGTAATGTGTTTTTTCTTCTTTGCGTATTCCTGGTGTTTTTTCTTTGTGGTTTCCCAGGGGTTTGCATATTCTATTGTTGCTTCTGGCTATTATTTTTGGAAAAATTGTCTCTTGCTCCTTAATTTCAAAAGATCCTTGTTGCTTTACCTTTGTGGGAGATAATGATACCTATAGTTTGCTTTTTGCTTGGAGTGCATTTTCTTGACTTCCTCTTGATACTTTTTAGGGTTTTTGCTTGAGTCTGCAAAAGGTTGTGTTTTTGACGATTTTCTGCTTGGTGTTGTTGACAATGCTCTTTGCTGGTAGACTGTAGAAAGATAGTGGCCTTGATGATTTTTGTGTTTCTACTTTCTTTTTTTGAAATGCTTTGTTTGTTTGAAGTCTTCTTTTCTTGTTTGAGAGATGCTGGGATGCGAGCTGTAGATTTTTCCTGAAAACTTTGCTTTGTTACTGCCTCCAAAGGATGCCCCAGGACTTTGGTTTGAGTTTTGGGGTTTTCCTTTTCTGTTTGTTCGCCTATGTCATATTAATCGAGTTGTTTTGTCCTTCGTCCGAGATATTTTTAATAATCCCATCTTCTTTTCTTATTGTAGGATTAGTTGGCCTCATGTCTTCTCGCAATAACATTGTAGAGATGTCTTCCAGAGTTCCCGAGGGGATGTCTGATTGGCTGGACTCCCTTGTCTTGATGTGTGTCTCTGTTGTGGATGCTGAATTTTGCGTAGAGCTGAGGAAGCGTCATAGGATCTGTGGTAATAGTGCCTGGGAGAGGAATTATGAGCTTGTCGCTCCTGATTCTGATGAAAGGGTTTGTTTTCCTACCTCCATCGAGGGAGAGCGTCCCTTCTTCTATGCCTATGAATATTTCTTCAGCCAGTTGAACATTACTTTTCCTTTTACTGCTTTCGAGATCGACCTGTTGTGGTCGTGTAACATTGCCCCATCCCAGCTTCACCCAAATTCTTGGGGTTTTGTCAAGATCTTTCAGCTACTTTGCCAAGAGTTAGGCGTAACACCTTCTCAGACTCTTTTCCTTTATCTGTTTGTTTCTGCCAAGCCTGGTGGTTCTTCCAAAAATAAAGCTTCCTGGGTTTCTTTCAGGTCTGCCCAGGGCCATAAAGTTTTCGCCATGTATGACGAGTCCTTTAAGGATTTTAAGAATTACTTCTTTAGAGTTCGTGCTGTCGAGGGGGCCTGCCCCTTTTTTCTTGATGAAAATGATGAGCCTTCTTTCCCTCTAGAGTGGCAGAAGGATGTGAGAGTGTCTCGGTATACATGGGAGATGCTTGACAAGGTTGAGCGTGCTTTTGTTGTTGTTCTTGAGGATTTATGGGGGGAACCACCCCATCTTGATCCAAAAAGGTTTTTGAATGACCCGTCCTTGGTTCGGACTGTTTTGGGTACTTGTCTGACTTATTTCTGTACTTGTTTTCTTAGTTTTGCTTCCTCTTCTTGTGATTGTAACCCTTTACTATGGCTGATTCTGTATTTGCAGAGATGTAAAAAAACAATGACTCGATGAAGGCCTTCAAAAGGCAAAGAAGGCAACTGCTGCTCAAAACATCTCGGCCAAGGTGGCCGGAGAGGGATCTTCTTAGGTTCCAGTGAAACCTCCTGTGCCAAGTTCTCCCGGGCCGAGAAAAGCAATTCCTATTCCTCAGGTTTGTTTGGTCAATCCTCCACAGACTTCTGCCGCTGCTTCTGGTGCTCCTCCCTTAAAAAAGTAAAAAACATCCAAGCCCTTTAACCTGGATGCCCCGGATTTTGATGCTGTCGAGTTTGTTGACCAGCAAATTGCCCCCTATGGTAGGCTCTCCATGGATGATGTGTCTCTTCTTCAGCATCTGGATTTTATCACCAAAAGTAGTGTGAAAATGGCACATATAGGTGCAGCTATTTTTCGAACTGTTCAGGGGATCCCGATTCATGCCACAAAATCCTTCATGGAGAAGGCCAAATTAAAATTTGATCGGATCAAGGGTCTGAAGGATGAGTTGGAGGTGAAGTTAGCGAAGGTAGAGAAGGAACTGGAGGGTGAGAAGGCCAGCTCTATTGCCTTGGCTGCTTCTTTGAAGTTGGCTGAGGACATGGCACTGAAGCACAAGGATAGCTATGTCTCAGCTTATAGGGAGTTGGTGCATCTCCGGGATGATTTAGAAACTGCTCGGGTTGATTATGCCGAGCTTCAGGGTCACCTTGTGGGCAGCGTGACTGCCACCTCTGAGAACCTGATGGAGCAGTTCCGGATTGTTGCTCCTGATGCCGATTTGACTCTCGTTAGTCTTGATAACGTAGTAAAGGATGGCAAAATTGTCCCAGATGATCCCGATGATGATGTTGTACCTCCCCCAATGCCTTCTATCAAGGTGTCGACCTCCTCGGTTCCTTTAGTTATGTCAGATCCGGATTGTCAGATTCTGAACCGGGATGATGGAACTGTAGATGCTGTGCCTATTCAGACTCGCCCTCCTTCTTCCCGTACTGATGCTGCCGGGAAAGCTCCCGATCTTTGCTGATCTTCTTTTTAAGTATTTGTGTAAATAGCCTGGTTTGTGGGCTTTTGAAATGTTTTATTGTTTTGTTTAACTGCTGACGCTTTTTAGTTGCCTGCCTGGCAACTTTTACTTTGAAAAAGAAAAGTAGCTTTCTGAGGTAGATTTTGGTGGCCTCTTGAAGCTTTATTATACTATGCTTTATTGCGCTTTAACATGGTATCTCTTCTGGTTTCTGAGAGTGTTGGAATCTTGCTGCTTGACCTCTTTGGATTGCTTTTGTACTTATTGTTTGTAACTTGGATCCTTTGAGGCCGTGACTGTATAGGTCCGACTTGTTTCTCGATTTTCTCGCTTTTGCTTGTATTTTTAGCGCCCCATAACCGATTTCTTTGTGTTGGTCCCCTTCTAAGTTATCTTTGTAATCCTCTTTCTTGGACTTTTGTCAGGTCTCTTTCAGGGATTACTTTTATAACTTGTATTGTAGGGGACCGACTTCGTTAGGTTGATCTCTTCTAAGTTATTTTTGTAATCCTCTTTCTTGGACCTTTGTTAGGTCTCTTTCAAGGATTACTTTTATAACTTGTCTTGTAGGAGACCGACTTTGTTAGGTCGATCTCTTCTAAGTTATTTTTGTAATCTTCTTTCTTGGACCTTTGTTAGGTCTCTTTCAGGGATTACTTTTATAACTTGTCTTGTAGGAGACCGACTTCATTAGGTCGATCTCTTCTAAGTTATTTTTGTAATCCTCTTTCTTGGACCTTTGTTAGTTCTCTTTCAGGGATTATTTTTATAACTTGTCTTGTAGGAGACCGACTTCATTAGGTCGATCTCTTCTAAGTTATTTTTGTAATCCTCTTTCTTGGACCTTTGTTAGGTCTCTTTCAGGGATTACTTTTATAACTTTTCTTGTAGGAGACCAACTTCGTTAGGTCGATCTCTTCTAAGTTATAGCAATTCCGCTTTAATAGGGTTGGCCAGACCTCTTTCCAGGGATTTGCTGATAACTTGGGTTGACTTGGTCCAATTTTTTAGTGTCGGCCAGTCTTTTTAAGTTATTATATAGCAATCCATAAGACCTCGTCAGGTTCTTTTTGGGATCACTTTCGATAACTTCTTGCATTATTCTGTGTGCATCTTTGCCGATTTGTAGATGGTGGTTTCTGTCCTGGTTTGATCGTCCTTTAGGTGAATCTCATTTTTACCTTTGTCGGACGATCATTCCTATCGAGATCGTACAGTGAATCTGTTCTTCACTTTCTGTCGATCTGTTGCTTTATAATCGGACGATGAATGCTTCAGATTAATGCGTCTTGGGAATTTGTAGAATATCTGAAACGTATTTTATTCAAAGAAAGTACAAATATATACATGCGGGAGTTTTTTGTACCCTTAAGTCGGATTAAATCTCAGTCTTGATGCCTCATTAAAAAACCTTTTCAGGAAAAAAGGTGCATCTTGTGATGAGATCTTTTACCTTTCCTAGCTATAGTACTTTCTTAGGTTACAGGCATGTCATGATCTAGGGAGTTCTCGTCCCTCGTGTTCAGATAGTCTGTAGTAGCCCTTCCTAAGTACTTCTTTGACTCGGTAGGGTCCTTTCCAGTTGGCTGCCAGCTTTCCTTCTCCGGGTCGAGTTGTTCTAATATCATTTCGGATTAAGATGAGATCATTCTCAGTGAAACCTCTTGGCACTACCTTTTGATTATACCTGGAAGCCATTCGCCGCTTTAGTGCTTCTTCTCTGATCCGAGCTCTTTCTTGGATTTCTGGAAGTAGGTCGAGCTCTTCTCTTTGAAGTTGAGAGTTGGTTTGTTCATTATAGTGGACTACTCGGGGAGACCCTTCCTCGACTTCTATTGGAATCATTGCCTCCACTCCGTATGCTAATCGAAATTGTGATTCATTCATAGTAGAGTGGGGGTTTGTTCGATACGCCCATAGGACTTGTGGAAGTTCCTCGGCCCAAGCTCCCTTTGTTTCTTGCAGTCTCTGTTTCAGCCCGGCCAATATGACTTTGTTGGCCGCTTCGGCTTGTCCATTGGCTTGGGAATGTTTGACAGAGGTGAACTGGTGTTTTATATTCAAGTCAGCCACTAGTTTTCTGAAGCCTGCATCTGTGAATTGGGTGCCATTATCTGTGGTGATGGAGTATGGGACCCCGAACCTTGTAATGATGTTCCTATATAGGAATTTTCGGCTTCTTTGAGCAGTGGCGTTGGCTAGGGGTTCTGCCTCGATCCATTTTGTGAAATAGTCTACCCCTACTATGAGGAATTTGACTTGTCCCGATCCCTGAGGAAAGGGTCCGAAAAGATCGAGTCCCCACTTTGCAAATGGCCAGGGTGAGGTCACGTTGATGAGCTTTTCCGGCGGGGCGATGTGAAAGTTGGCATGCTTCTGACATGGTGGACATGTCTTTACAAATTCTGTAGCTTCCTTTCGTAGAGTTGGCCAATAGAATCCCGTCCGGAGTACCTTTTTGGTGAGAGCTTGCGCTCCAAGATGATTGCCACAAATGCCGCTGTGTACTTCCTCCAAGACTCCCTTTGTATTGGAGGTCGGTACGCATTTTAACAATGGTACTGAGATCCCTCTTTTGTATAAGGTGTTGTTTATGATAGTGTAGTACTGTGCCTCCCTTTTTAACCTCTTTGCCTCCTTTTCATCTGTAGGGAGCGCTTCTGTTTTGAGGTAGTTAATTATAGGGGTCATCCATCCTTGATCCCGACCTGTTATGGCTAGGACTTTTTCTTCTTCCGATATTGACGGGTTCTGCAGTATTTCCTGGATGAGGCTTCTATTGTTGCCCCCTGGTTTGGTGCTGGCTAGTTTTGAGAGTGCATCAGCTCGGGCGTTTTGCTCGCGGGGTATGTGGTAGATCCTATATTCCCCGAGTTGTTCGAGCTGTTCCTTGGTTTTATCCAAATATTTTTTCATGGTAGGGTCCTTTGCTTGGTAGCTCCCTGTTATTTGTGAGGTAACGAATAATGGTGAGATGTGACCTTCTTTGGATAAGATAAGTTAGTTATCTTATCTTATCTTATCTTTTGTCGAGGTCAGCTTATCTTCCATGGAACCGCCCTTATCTCTATAGGCTTGGACTGCCTTTGGATCGGGGTCGTATTCCTTGAGTTGGGCCCTTCTTTGGGCTTTCCTGTCGATTTGGCCGAGTTCTTTTACGAAGAAGTCGGTCCACTTGACCTAAAGAGGTCGGTCGCTTTTCTACTGAACATCCCAGCTCGGACAGCTCGACCTAGGGTATGAACAGGTTCCGAAACGACAACGCTTATTGTAACGAAGGAAGAATAGCTAAACCTAGAAACAGTAGCTCCGATGGTGGTTCCAGTGGCCATAACCATGTTCCCGGTGGACACAGACATGGCACCGCAGCTCAAAACGGCGAGCAGCGGTGGCGACGCCTACCCAGTAGCAGCGGTGGCAGATTGGCGGCAATGGAGGCACGACGGAAGGCAGAACGCGACGGCGGCGACTCCTTCAACGTCAATGATGACGCGGGTTCCACGACAGAATGACGACGACACTGCAGCTAGCATCTCCTCGCGGTGACGGTGGCGTTTCTCACAAGCTCTCTCTCTCTCTCTCTCAATGTCGCACTCTCTCTCTCTCCTCCTCCTCTGGTCTGATGGCAATTGTGACGACGACACCCAATCCTGCTGGCACCATCCTCTTCTTCTCCTTCCTCTTCTCTTCTTCTTACCCCTCCGTTTTCCCTTTATTCTCTTTTCTTTTTTCTTCCGCCACAGGGGGCATTTGGCAACGTGGTAAAAAGAGATGGTGAGGTGAGTGTGTGTTGTGTTAAGGTTAGAGGTAGTATAAATTAGGATTTGTTTTGGAGGTTTTGGGGTTTGGTAGAGTAAAAATTTTAATAAGAATAAAATGGTAGAGTAATAATTTAAAATCAAATTTAACCTAATATAATATTCTCATTATTTTTTAATTACTAAAACTTTAAATTATAAATAAAAAATATCAAATTACTATGAAAATCATGTGAGTTCTAATTAATTTTAAACTCAAAACCTCATAACTTAATTTCTAAAAATTCGGGATTTTACAACAACTAACTTACTGCACCTTCTTCAAGTGTAAACATGTAGTCAATAGTGGACTATCTTTTGTCAAGGTCTCCTACAAAATCAAAATCAACATAACCTTTGATGGTAAGTTCAAATCCTCCAAAATATAAAGTAGTATTAAAGGTTATTTTGATATATTTCAGGGTCCTCTTCACAGCACTTCAGTGCTCTTTTCCTGGATTTGTCATGAGCTGACCATCCCGACAGATTGAGAAATATCTGGTCTGGTGCAAATCATGACGTACATAAGACTTTCCACCACAGGTTCATACAATACTCGGGATATTTTTATCTTCTCTGCGTTACTGTTAGGACACATCCTAGAAGATAATTTAAAATTTAACAAAAAAATGGGGTAGATGTTAGTTTACACTCTTGCATATTGAAGTTCCACAAGATCTTTCTCAAATAATTTTCTTGGGATAGCCAAATCTTTCTATCTTTTCTGTCTCGACAAATCTGCATCCATAAAATCTTGTTTGCTGGTCCCAAATCCTTCATATCAAACTCCCTAACTAACTTAGTCATTAGTTCTTAGACACAATCTTTATTGGGGACTATTACCAACATGTCATCCATGTACAATTGTAGAATGATGAAATCATTATTACTATACCTCTTATAATAAGTACAATGGTCTTACTGAAGTCTGTTGTAATCAAGGCTAATAATGAAAAAATTAAATCTCTTGTACTAACATCTCGGTGCCTGCTTTTAATTGTATAGAGATTTCTTTAGCCGGCAAACTAAGTTTTCTTTTTCTGGTTCTTCAATGCCTTCTAGTTGGAGCGTATATATTTCTTCTTCAAGTTCACCGTGAAGAAAGGTAGTATTTACATCTAGTTTCTCTAGATGCAAATCATACACAATACATATAGAAAGAACTATTTTGATTGTAAAAATACTGACTACAAGAGAAAATATTTTACTGAAATCAATACATTTTTTCTGAGCAAATTTTATTTGGTCGTGATTAACGCGCTTGATTTTGTAGACCCATTTATTACCAATGTCTTTTCTTCCATCTGGGAGTGGGACAACTGGACAAGCTCCTGTGCCTTGTTTCACCATACTATTTTTATTTTTTCTTGCGTGACTGTCATCCATAAAAGAAGAATGTGAAATTTCTATAGACCACGTTCTAACCCATAACCTAATTTACGATGTTACAATATCGTTGTGTCTTCTTAATTTGTAGATGCTACTGATACCTTTACATATCAAATTGTATCTCCAAAAGAGTAAGTATATATTAGTTGTTAGATATTTTTTCTTCATAATCAAAGGAGCACCATTTGTCACCTTCAACGATCTACTTTCAGTATAGAGCTTGTACCTTTGAGAATCCAAAACCCCAAGAACAATAAAATTTTTCTCAAGTCATTCACATGTCTTACACCTTGAACTATATGGATGGAATCATTAAAATATCTTAGTTTTGATGATACCAATTCCCACAATTTCTAAGACATGATCATCGATCTCCCATGAGTACAAATTATTTTGAAATAGGTTCATAAGTTCTAAACTACTCATGATGTGGAGTCATGTGATATGTTATTGCATAATCTAATAGCCAAACATCAGTGGTTTATTTTCTTCATGACCAATATAGCTTCGATGCACAAGACATCTCTATCATCAGAGGTATTCGCAACACAACCATGTGAGGTAGTTGTTTCAGCAGTTTTTCCTGTGTATTGTTGAACCAACAATCATTCTTCAAGTGTCCTTTTTTGACATAATTGTAACAATTAGGATTCTTCTTTTAAAATTTTGGTCTACCACGACTTTGACTTCCACTAAAGTTACATTTTGTTGAACTGCCTCTCATCACCGACAAAGATTCTTCTTACTTTGAGCTCTCCATTCGATCATCTTTATTTTTGCGCCTACTTTCTTCTTCAAGAATAACAGCAGCAACATCATCAAATCGAAGTTGATAAAAAATATTATTATCTGTGATAATGATTAGTTGACCATACGAGTCTAATAAATTTTGGAGAAGAAGTTCAACATGTTTATTTTCTAGAATCTGACCCTCTATGGTTATCACTTATGAAAATACAATATTAAGATTATTGATATGATCTATCACCGATGTGGATTCATTCATAAAAAAAAAGTATAAAGCCTCATTTTCATGAATATCCTATTGTGAAGTGACTTTGTCTTGTACAACTTAGCGAACGCCTCTCAAATCTCTTTTATTGTCTGTTTCTCCGAGATGCTTGATAATGAAAAATCTGTCATAACCAAGTATAAATTGACAATGGTATTTTCCTCCAATCTCTTTCTACTTGTCATCAATAGTATTAGTAGGCATGTCTTTTATTGCTTCTAAGTAATTCTCCTTTCTCAAAATTACCTTGATCTTCAATTTTTAAAGAAAAAAGTTATTCCCATTAAATTTCTCGATCTTAAATTTTGTTGTCATAGTTCTGGCACCAACTTACCCGTTTGCAGCGACAGATTAATAACCTAAAACTCTGATACCACTGTTAGGTACCAGAGTTAATAGGAAAAGAATAACGCAACTAAAATTTGTGGACGAGGAATTGATGGAACTGAACAAGAATTTAGATAATAGTAAAAATAATATAAAAAAATAGTGAAATTATAATTTCTCAAAAGATATAGAGAAATCTATAATACTCTCTTATACATTATAAAAATAAAACTCATACAAAGAGATTACAATTTTACTATTTTTTTTCTCTTAATTTTTACTTACACCAACATTGAACAAAAGAAACTTCACTTTCAAAAAACAAATACATCATCTATAAATAATTTTTTTGTAGAGGTGCATTTCATTTACAAGTTCATCAAGTTGTGCATAAATTGCACTTTATTAATTACTTGCACTTTGCACAAATTGTGTGTACTAATATCTTCTTTCATTTTGATCTTATCAAGTTGCAATCTTTGACTAGGATGACTATGTTTGAGTATCATCTTCAAATTGATCAAGCTGTAGCATCATACTTTGACTCTAGCCAAAGTTCTATAATATTCTTTAGTTTTCTTCAAATTTCAACTCACTCTACTTGTAACCTCTAGCCATTTTTGTTGAATTCAAAAAAAAAAGAATTTTACTTCTTCTTTTCACACTCTAGAGGATTAGATTTGCAGTCAATAGATATTCACTTTGTGATACGAAATAAAATCTAGAAGAAGATGAAATTAAAAAAGAGAATCACTTTACCTTAATTTGATTTTCTAATGCAACAGTTAAGGAAATTACTCTACCTCTCCGATTCACACTCAAATTTCTCAAAAATCTTAAAAAAATTTCATTCATAAATTAGAAAAAAAATAAAGTGATTACAAAGTTTAGAGATTTTTTATACCTCTTAGTTTTAAAATTCTAACTCATAAGTTCACTAAGACAAAATATGATAATTGGGGCTAAAACAATAAGAAGTAAAAGTGAAATAAATATAAAATAAATCTTAAAAATAAATACTAATAAAATGATACATATTTATTTTAATTTGATTAGTGAGAGTCTTCAACACAATTTGAAAATAGTAAGACTTTTAATTTTCTATAATCATTAACCATTGCCTTGGCAAAATCTTAATACATATCTTGAAAAAACGATTTAGTCATATTTAAAAAAAATTATTCTTTTTATTGTTGCTCTTATAATTAGATTAATTGACATATTCGAGTTCTCAATTTGTCCTACATAACTTAAATTATTTTAGTTGTCATAGTAAATAATAGGTGCTATTGGTTGGGTGATTCTTAATTCATTCACCAGTTGTTTTAGGAAGATCATTTCAGCTTGAACGACAATCATTACTCTATATTAAGTAAATGGTCAAATTGGTTCCTAAAATATCATTCGTTCTTTAAATATTTTAAGTTAATCATGTTAGTCCTTTCGTCACTTTCATTGCTAATAGCATCAGAATTTACTGATGTGGAATGTTAAGTGATATCACAACACATATTTAATAGTCCTAATTGGCGGCTAACATGATAAGTTTATAAAATTAGATCAAATTAATCCCAAATTGAAAGATTCTAATATCTCAAGTTCTCTCCTCAATTAAGTTTTAATATGATTTAATTTTATAAACTTATTATGTTAATAGTCAAATAAGATTCCTAGGTAGTCACAAAAAAAAAGATTTCTAAGTGTGTATTATGGTATCACTTAACGTGCTACATTAGCAAATTTTGACACCACCAACAAATAAAATAACGAAAAAACTGACGTAATTAACTTAAAATCTTTTAAAAATAAATTTAATTTAAAAAATCTTTTAAAATCAATTTGGACAAAGATTACTTTTATGAACAAATTTGACCATTTACTCGTATTGTGCCTCATTGATGCTCTTGCTCACTTTTGTTTGCTTATTGCTCTTCTAACAAATTAAATTGGTTCTTATATATATACAGTAGCCATTGATAGATTTTTCCAAATCATCATCTGCAAATGCAACGGAATCAATATATCTAGTAAATATAGGTCCTTAACCACTATACCATGTACATATCGAAGTATCTTTTTGACTGCTTTCAGAGTGAAATGCAATAGGATTAAATATATTTTGAGACACGGCTAATTGAATAGGACGAGTTTGACATGCTGATTGTCAAGTATATTGAAGAACTCCCACAGTTGACCTGTATTGTTTCAGATTCTTATTATGGGATTCAAAATCAGTAGCTATTAATTTTGGTGAAGATATCCCTGTGTTGGCATAGAATTTACTTAGCAATTCAAATGTATATCACACTAATAGCTTTCCTTGAAGCAAATAACTGACTTCCAAAACCAAAAAGAGAAGTTAAATTTGCCCCAAGTGCTTCAAATTAAAAGTCTTTTTCTTAAGTGCCGGCATATAATTTCTGGGCCAAGACGTGTACACGTTATTTGCCTTTTCTAAACTCAAATTTCCTCGAGCACCTTTTCCCCCAACCTAATCCTAGCACAGCTCATCACTTAGTTGCTTTTTGTAATCAGTTTATTAATATTTAAAAATATAGAATAAAATATATTATTAAATTACTACACTAAAAAAATTAGAGTAAACAAATTAAGTTGATAATTAAGTGAAAATAATAATTTTTAATATTTTTAATATTTTTTAACTTAAAAATATATTTTCTGAAATTAGTTAAATTAAAAAATATTATAATTTTAATAAATTTAAAAAATATATTTTATATTCTATATTCATATATTTTGCTATTGCATAAAAGTTTTGCATAATTTTTTTTTAAATTTAAAATTTAATCAGGTATTCTATTAATTATCTAAATTAATTTCATTCGAAGTTAATCAGATTGAATTGAATTGGGATCCGTCTCAAAAAATGTCTAATCAGATTCGAATTGATCTGCATTTAATCAGTTCAGTTCTTGTTTTTAAATCCAATCCAATCCGATTTGATGACATATCTATATTTTATGAGCGAACACCTAAATTAATTCATAAAAAATTTTGAGTTGGACAATTTAATCGATATATTTTTATTATCTAAAAATTTTTAAAAATTATTTTTGTTAGACAAATTGGTTTTTTGTCAATTTTTATTAATTTTTTAATATGCAAATTATACAAATAAACCTCTAACAAATTTTATTATAAATTCATTATAACTTCAAAAAATACATTTTAAGATAAATTAGTTTCATTCAAAAGAATGCAAAGATCAATTTGTCCAACAATAATAACTCAAAAACTTTTAAAAATTAAAAAATTATTAAAAGTTATAGTGTCCGGTTTAAAATTTTTTAGAAATTAATTTAGATATTTATTCTATATTCCATGTGAAAGATCCAGAAGTATTGATTGGAGACAGGTAAACTCATAGCTCGGCGTTGGGGTAACCGGTTAAACACTTGATGAAACGGATCAACGGGTTACTTCGATGGTTACATACATGATCATTCTTTAATTTGTCTTGATTTTTCTCATTTTATTTTTATCTTTTAAAATTTAAGCAATATTTGAAGTAGCTAGAACTTGGATTTTAATATGAAAGACCAGTCATTTAATATATACGTAAAAGTGAGTACCAAATTAATATTTGAAAGATTCATACACTAATAAAAATATTCTAAAAAATATTAATAATAGAATAGTCTTAATAAAAGATTTTAAAATTTAACAAAACTAATCAAATGTTAATTTTTCTTGTTTTCATTAATAAAAAATACTAAAATGACAAATAAAAAAGATGACATGACAAATTAAAAAATGGCATGATATTATTAATTATTTTAAAATAAAAAATAATAATTCTTAATAATTTTGATCTCCTCTCTTTCATTTCTATTTCTCTTTAACTTAAATTCATTCCTTCACAATCTTTTCAAACTCAATTTTCTCTCTCAAATCAAAATTTTGAAAGACTTCAAAATCAATGTGTTTCATTCATGTAATTATCTCGCTGCTTTCCAACAATCTCCTCCTTTTTTGCATCTCTGCGCCACATACCCCTCTTCTCAGCAACTTCCTCCGGCGACATGAACAACGACTAGCAAAAGGCGTAAAATAGAGGAAGAAGTGTTTGCTGAGCAAAACCGAAACGATAATAGCAGCAGTGGACAATGACAACACAACGTTGTGATGGCAACGGAGGAGCTCCATCTTCTACCTCCTTCCATGACTCTCATTCTCAAGACGATAGCTTCCTCCACCAATTGGTATCATCTTCCAACTCCTTTGCTTCTCCCTCTCCCTCTCCCTCTCCCTCTCTCTCTCTCCTCTCTCTCTCTCTCTCTGTTATGTCTTCTATTTTGTCTCCCTCCTCTGTTTTTTGTTCCGGTAAGCCTAAGCCAGGAGCTACAGCACCATCCTCGTTTGTCGTCGCCCGCCTCCTTGTTTTTTCTATTTTTCTTTTCCTCCTCTATTTGTGTTCTCTTTTATAATTTTTTGATAATAGATGTTGTGGTTTATCTATTTTTGTTTTATTTTTTCGATTTTTTTAATGCATCATGTGGTTTTAATGCTAAATTCGAGGTATGATTGAATTTGAATTTAAATTTTAGTATTTTTGTATTTGTATTCACTGATGTACTTCTAAAAATTAAAAAATTTCTGTGTTTTTGAAAAATTGCAGTGAGTGTTAGAGAGAAAGAAAGACGCTTTTTAATTTACATATGGGTCCATAGATGGTGTATGAATATGATATGGGGGTGGAAAGTGCTTAACAAAATTGTGGTGTCAGTGGTGAAGCAACTCGGACCCTTCGAGTTCCAAACACTAAACGCACGGTCCGAGTAGCGTGTATTTGTCTCAGGGTCCGAGTTTGATGAAGTTCACGGACTGTCCGATTTCCATAGGACCAATCGCACGGTCCGAGTTGGCGTTCAACTTAACACGTGTCGCTTCTCCGCTGATCCATAAACGGTGCCCCTAAAAAACAGACAAAGAACCTCACCCTCTCTCACCATCCGAATACACCACTCTCTCACATTTCACTCTCAGACTCACCTTCTTCTTCCTTTCTCTCTACTGGGTTTTGCATGGTGGAGGAGCAACAACAATGCCAAAAAAAAATATAAAGTTAAAGATGTTGATCGATTTGAGCTTCATATTATTCATTATCTCAGTGATCCTGATTATGTAAGTATTTTTTTAAATTTTTTTAAATTTTATAAATTTTTTTATGTTTATAATTATTAAAATTTAAAATTTAATTATTATGATTGTTGTTAGACATGCAATTGAAGAATATAAATAGAATGATTATGACTAATTTTTGATCATTTGTTAGATTTTTCTAAAATTTTTTTACAGATTATTAATTATATATATCATGATTAGAAAATTTTTTATGATTATTGTTGTTAGGTTTTGTGTTTTCGACTGTAATAGAGAGGCAAACAGAATGGTTATTAAGTTAATAAGTAGAAATTGTTATTGTTTTTTTTTAATTTTTTATTAATTTTTAGTATAATTATGTGTAAGCCAATCTTATTTAAATGTATTTTTAAAAAATTAACTATAACGGTTATGGATGAAGTTAAATGTTAATGTTATTGTTATTATGAGAAAGTGTTAATGCTGAATGATTAGTAGGATTATTTTAATTAAGGCATGTTAGATTTTTCTTTATGAGAATATTTAAATTTTTTTAATTCTAGTAATTATTATTAGCAAGTTAATTATTACCGTCGTTAGAATATGAATGATGGCATATACTAATTGTTAATATTTTTTATTATAGAGGAAAAAATGTTTAACAAAAGAGTAATTAACATTCGATATTATTCTAGATGTTGTAATATTGTTGAGAATTTTGATTAGGAATATATGTATTTGTAATGAGTTTCATTTGCAGTTATGAATAATTTTAAGGATTAATTAATTAATTTTAGAAGTTAGAAAAATTAGTTATTTAAGGATTCAGTAAAATGATTGATGATGGTAAGTTAGTAATTGTTAATTATCTGACTAGTAAGTTGTTATGTTTTTTTGTAGAAATCAAGAATGTTGACATGTAACCATCCAGTTCCTCCGGATCGGTACAACGATAGGGTGGAGGATCATTTGCGAATTACCGGGTTCTATCATGTGTCTCAGATTGGGATAGTGCAGTGTCAGAAAGCATTGGTAAATGCTCTAATCGAACGTTGGCACCCAAACACACATACGTTTCACCTTTCCATTGGTGAAATGTGCCGTGACACTTGAAGATGTAGCTCTAATTCTTGGTCTTTCCACAGATGGTCTTCCAGTCACAGGGATGACAATGAATAGTTTTGAAGCCATGGAGGCGGAGTGTTTGCTTCAGTTTGGCGTTGCACCGCGAAAGGAGGACTGTAGATCTACCTGCATAAAACTGACGTGGCTGCGGAATCTAAAAGAGAATTTAGAATTGACTGATGAAATAAATATACAGAGGTATGTGAGGTGCCACATTATGATAGAATCCAGCTTCGAATGATCCTGTGAAATGGTGGCTCTTGTACATGTGTGACTACTATTATACCTCCTTATAACCCAACAGTACTTCCTGCTGATCAAGCTAACCCTAATAAGCCAATCACACCCTGACCCATACTGTGTACACTTGGCATAAAATGTCAACGGCTCAGACTCATACACCCGGTAGTCTACGCTTCGTCGTATGTTATAGTCTTTTACCGCCTTAATAACAGCTTCTCTGGAACTGAATTCCATACCTAGGGCAAATTCACCGTCTGCGACAATAGAAATTTCTGTTGGGACAACAAGCACAGGAAAAATTTCATTAACACGCAGATATCTCAAAAACGATTGTAAAGGTAAATCAAATTTTACTGAATCCAGTATGCTATAACTCCAAACCTAACAACATGTTATGATGTCACTCTAGACAAAATAAGAACATCAGCAGCATATTTAAAAACCATACCAGATCGGTCGGTTCGACCGGCAAACCAAACGAACCGGACCGGTCTGGTCCGGTTCATGGGTTTGAACCGTAAAAAGGATAGAACTTGTGCAAATAATAATTACAAACTCATGCAATCTGTAATAACTATATTGTAGACAATTTAATTATTATTTTTTAATTAATACTTGTAGCATATAAAAGTAAAAAAAAACAAATACACCTGAACGGTTCGAGCACCGGTTCGATCCTGACAACTACGACATTCAACGCATGATTAGATAATGCTAAATAACGCTAAATAAAAAGTAGCTTACTCATAACTCAATCAATGTCTAACTTAAAAAAGACTAACACCACGTTCACGTACCTGCAGTCATATATTCTGGAAATTCCGGAACATGCATGGCTTCCAAGTCTAAAACTCGCATGAAAGATGGCTCCTCAAACGGCACTTCGTTCGCGAGTGCATTTGCCACTTCTGTCACATCTGGAGCCATGATTCCGTCACCTTGATCTTCATCTCCATTTGGAGCAACAAATTCATAGTTGCTTTTGAACTCTTCTTCACTGTCACTATTATAATCTTCGCGTAGAATATTCCGGTCAGCCTCAGATTGTTCAAACTCAACATACAACTCGATGAACGAGATCTGAAACCGGTTTTCAATATACATTGAAAACATCTCCTGCATGCTCGCTTCGTCCGTCACGTATTTGGTTTGATACTGGATGAATCCACCAAACACCGGTATGGGATATCTGTATAGTATATACGATATCTTTCTTGCCCTCTCAGAATCAATCTTTTCACAGATTACACCTTTCAGCTCTTCAAATGAGATAATAAAAGGAATAACAACATCTAGTGGGTTTTCACAAATAAATTTTACTCCTTCAGTCGTTTGTAACAAAATCTGACCAAAATAGTATATTTTTAGTAATACTCTGTCACTCATTTTTTTCACTCACCACAAAAGAAGCATAACATTAGTCTTAACTACTAGATTTTCAAAATTAAAATTGAAAAAATCAGAGAGAAGAAACAGAAGAAGCTGCCGTTCAAGAAGAAGGAAGACGCCACTAAGCTCCCACCAGTTCACTTCACACTTTTATATCAGCATCTTTAACGAATTCGGACCCTTCGACTAGGTTAACCCTAAACAAAAAAAAAGACACGAATTCGGACCATCCGTGTTCGCCTTACCCGTTCACAAAACGGAGGGTCCGAGTTCAATGTTCCCCAACTCATACTCTCATCTACGAACTCGGACCTTGCGATATGCAATCAAATTCCTCCGTTAAGAAATCATTGGGTCCGATTTCAACTATGCGAATTTTTAACTCCTCACCAAACAAATCGGACCGTGCGATTTGTTATTAAAATATTAAAAGCCAAAGAACACGCACAGTCCGAGTTCTTTCTGCTCACACTGACAAAAAACTGTCCCACATATATGTCTGTTCTCCCATAAATCCATATCGAAGCAAAGCACACACATGCCCCCCATTTCCATAAAATTGAGCTAAAGAAAGAAGAGAATAGAGGAGAGGGAAAGACAAAAAGAAAGAGAAAATTGTTGACAATAAAAAATAGGAAAGAGTTTTGTAATGTCACCATTTTTATTTGTCACCTCAGCATTTTCTATTAATGAAAATGGGAGAAATTAATGTCTAATTACTTTCGTCAAATTTTATAATTTTTTTAAAATTATTTTATCGTTAACATTTTTTAAGATTTTTTTTTGTTAGCGTCTGAATTTTTTTTGGATACTAATTCAATTTAGTAGTTACCTCTATATAATTATGCAATACATTTAAAGAGTTAAATCATATTTATGTAAAAGATTAAATGAAGTGTAGAACTCGTTTAAATAAAGTTTGTTCATGTAATAACATAATGTTCAAATTAATTACTGTGGAAACTTCTTAAATATGACAACCCACATAATAAGTTCTAATTTCACAGCAACCGTATAATAAGATTACCAAATTAATTACTGTGGAAACTTCTTGTTTCGTATATCTATCTATTTATATAACATCACTTGTGTTATTCTATCAAAACACCTTTCCCTTCTCTTCCTCCTTTTTATTTTAATTAATTTTTCATAATTTTAACAATTGACAAAAAAGCAAGATAGAGACAGATAAGAGAGGTTGCCTTGTGTTTAATCAGATTTTAATTACAGCCAAGTTTGGAACTTTGAGGTCAGGCTAGGAATTAGAATACTGAATATGATATCTTTGGATTATGTTCAGATTTTTCATTTTGTGATAGAAGATTTATGCTCTGCTTTTCTGATACAATGTTGTATGTTTCTACTAATGTTTTTCACTATTGGTGTATGGAAGGGTATGTTTTATTGAATGTGTTATTATGCCTTAGCAATATTATAGCTGTTGTGATGTTTTTTTTTTTTTTTTTTTTGGATCATGGGAAATGGTTAATTATATGAATTTGAAATCATGCATAAATGTTGTTTGCTGCAATATCTGTCAAGTGTGTTTTGATTGTTGCTACATCACATGGAGAATTAAGGATCTTCCGTTGTGTTTTCTTTTTCAGTTATTATTATTATTATTATAAACAAAATTAATTGGTCAACAGAGTCTTGGACTTTTGTTTTGGTTCCTACTCCTCCGTTGAGCGGTGTTCGCTCAATTTATTTATTCACTAAAAAATATGAGGAAAAAAAAAGACAAGGGAATTTATTAAAGGATTTTTAGAAAATAACTACTAGGCTATACTATGAATGAGAAAAAGCTAGCAAGAATTAATTGTGGTGGCTAAAATAATTTAGGAAGCTTACATACATTTAGTGTTTTTTTTTTTTCTTTATTTTTCTTTTAAGAATCACATTTTTTATTGGATACGATTCTACTCAAATTAAGTATGATGAGTTTAGTGGCAAGACTTACCAGTAGATAAAAATTAAGAATGCACTTATAGTTATATGCTTGTTGGTTACATATTTTTTCATTTTGAAACCAATGTTGTTGTTCTTATTATTATTATTATTATTATTATTATTATTATTATTATTATTATTATTATATGAGATTAATTATTTGCAAAAATAATTAGCAAATTCTGCATTCCATTTGATTATTTTCAATAAAATCTTCTTAAAATTAAGAACTAATTTTGTGCAAGAGTAATCAAGAACAACTTCATGCAAAATTTTATACATAGATTCAGTTCGTATAATTTTGAATAAACATTCAATTCAGTCTTTGTCTATTTTTACGAAGAATAAAATGATTTCTGTAAAAAAAGGGACAGTTCCACTTTTAATCTTTTTATTTTGGGACAATACAATCCTCTGTTAAAAAATTTATTAAATAATAATAAAAATTAGTTTGGTGGAAATTTTATTTGTATTTTGTAGAAATTTTAAATTTTCACAAAAAATTTTTCAACAATATAATCAATTACTACTACTATTATTACTATTACCTTCTTCGTTTTCATTATTATCATTCCTACATCTATTATTTTTATTGTGTAACCATACTTTATCATCATCATTATCTCCTCTATCGTCATCATCATCAATATTAATATTATTAACATTAAAGTTCTCCTCTTTTATTTTTTATTCGATGTTATTTTTTTCTTTTAAAAAGATGGAATCATAATGTGATTAATCTAATCACGTTAATTAAAGAATAAATCTATTATTCAGTCTCACAAATTTTATTGTTGAGTAATCTTGTCTTTCACTATTTTCTTTTTTCATTATAATTAAAAAATAAAAAATAAAAGAAGAGAATTTTAATGTTGATAATATTGATATCGGTAATGATGACGGTAGAAGATATAATGATAATGATAAAGATAATGATAATGATAATGAAAAAGATAGTAATAATAGTGGTAGAAATTGATTATATTGTTAAAAAGAATTTTATGAGAGTTTAAAACTCTCATAAAATACAAATAAAATCTCTACCAAATTAATTTTTATTATTATTTAATAAATCTTTTAATAGAGAGATATCTTTTATAAAAATAGACAAAAATTAGATTGAGTGGTTACTCTAATTATACTACCAAATTTTGCATGTCATCAAAACACATACTAACAGAGTTGTTTAGTACTTACTACTTAGTACTTTCAGTGGGAAAGTTCAACTTTCAAGCAACGGTGGTTTCCTTTTTTGAGTTTTCTGTCACTTATTTGGGCGTATTTAGTTTTTACTATTTGGTTACATTTTTTTTCATTTATCTTTATTTATTTATTGTTTGAATGATATCTTCTTTTTTCATATTTTTCTTTTCAGAAAAAGCTTTTTACCTCTCACAACTTTTTAACTTCTTTAAAAAATAATAAATAAATAAAAAATTGAACCTATCTATAAATTATCTTTCCAAAAATTTATTTTGTTATATATTTTTTTATTTAGATAAACTGGACTATTTTCAATTTTAAATATTATAACATTACAAACTCATCTACATTACACACTGGCATGAATAATACTTAAAGTCCGTTTGGGAAGTAACAGAAGCTACTTTTTTTTAACTTTTGGATTATAAAAAGTCACACAATCTATGTGTTTGGCACTATTTTAAAAAAAGCTTTTAACTTTTCGAAAAATTAATTGCAGCTCTTTGAAGAAGTAGAAATATATGACTTCTTACTTCTCGAGAAATCATTCTACCACTTACTTAAAAAAATTAATTTTAAAACAAAAAAAATCTACTTTCCTTTTTGACTCTATGAAAAATACTGATCATTCATCACCTGATCACCATTTTCACACAAGGTCTGCTAGAAGCACTGGCCTTCTACCATCATTCTCACGCAATGTTCCAAGTCTCACCATTTTTACGTAATGAAACATCTGATGGAAGTATTGATCCTCCACCACATTTTCAGACTATTTTTTTTTTATCATTTTATCACTATTTTTTATTATTAAATTTGTATTCAAGTGTGGTATGAAATTTCAATTTTAATTTTATTTTTTTCATATGTAATTTTATAGCTTATTATTATTTTCATAGTTAATTATAACAAGTTCTTGACCTCAATAAAGGAGAAGAGAGTTCTAATAGGAGTAAAAATAAAAAATAAAAAACAGCAATAAAATATACATTGACACACATTTTATATTTATTTTTTATTTTCACCTACCATATCATACACAATATTAGTAATTATGTTATGTAAAATCAACATTCAATATTGGAAAATATTTGTTATCATGGTTATTTTAATATTCATTCTCTTTTATAAAAAAATTATCTTTTGCGTTATTTATCCAAACGCTACAACTTTAAAATAAGTACTTTTATAACTAAAAAACCAAACATAAAATAATTTATTTATAAACTGCTTTTAATAAAAGTCCTTATGTTTTAAAATCCTTTTCCAAAAGAACTTATTTAAGTTATTTACCCAAACTGGGTCTTAATGGTTTATAATTATTACATAATTTTGCCAAATTCTAATAGGTAGAGTAAATTAAAAAACACTATAATTTATCTTTTTTTATTATTAAATTGGATTAGACAACCCCCTTACAACTTCAGAATACTGAATACTCACACACAACATTAAAAAATTTTATTTGCTATGCCTTGGCCAAATTTTAAATGCGGGTGCGTCTATTACAAAGTAAGAAATTTCATCACTAAACTAAGGTCTTGTGTGCTATAATTTTTCAAATGAATGAAAAAGTAGAAAATCTATTTTCATTAAGTGATTTATTAGATAATTAAAAACAAAAAATCTTAAAAATTATTTGAAATTCAGAAGAATTGCGGGAAGGAGCTCTTGAACAATTAGAAAAAACTCGGACCCGTTAAACGAAAGCAGATCAGTTTTGAATAAATGGTTATTTTGAAATAGAACGAAAAAAATTAAATTTAATTAAGTCAATTTATACAATTTTAAAATAATTAAAAAATTACAAAAATAAAATTATTCGTTTTGAATAACAAAAAACGATTAATTAAGTCCGACAATAGATTTTTCAACAATTTATCCTTTCAATTAAAGCCTCAGTTGCTATTATGTTGTATTGTTTTTTTTTTGTCATTATTCTAATCATGTACCCATTTACTCGTACTATGAAATTCTTTAACCTCATCCCAGATTTAGCTAAGATTTAAATCTGGTGTAACTTTTTAAGAAGCAGCCATATCTGTAATGTGATCTAAGCTTCAGCTGTTATTATGTTATATTATTTTTATGAGAAAAATCTAAAATAGCCCCTGACAATTACTTCGAAAGACAACGAGGTCCTTGAAAAAAAAATCCAATCCGGCCCCTGACAATTATCTCAAAAGGACAACGAGGCCCCTGTGCCAAAAAAATCAATGTTATTTTTTTTGGCACAAAATCTAATCAGTTCCAAAAAAAAGATCAGGAGTCAGATTGGGTGTTTTTTTCTTAGGAGTCTCGTTTTCCTTTCGAGATAATTGTCAGGACGAATGGGATATTCACTCTATTTTCATTGTTGAACAAAAAACACTGACCCAAACAGAAAAACATGGATAAAATAATTTAGGCCCGTAATAATAGCCCGTTGACCAAAATAAAGAAAAAAGTTGCATAAACTTTTAGTTTTCTCGCAGTAGTTAATTGCATTGCTTTCGTGTACCCAAAAAAAAAAATTGCATTGCTTTCTCAGTTTTTCTACTACATCTACATGTCTACGTGACTATATCTTTGAACAATCCTTGAAAGCGCAACACCGTTTTGACTTTTGACATTAATATTCTTTTAAGAGAAAGTATAGAGAGACAATGTAATTGGTGTACAAAGTGTACGATAAAAATATTTTTGTAACTAAAATTAAATGATAATTAAATATTTATTTTCAATTTCAAATTCAACTCAAATAAAATTTCTATATTGTAAATAATATAAAATTGAAAACGGTCAACTCTCCCTCCCATTTACACGGATTTACTTTTCGGACATTCTCACTTTTCTCAATGGTGCTACCACGCAACCCATAACAACCGCCATTGCGCATAGCCTCGGGAGACGCCGCCGTGCGCACCGCGAAGAACCGAACAACACCGTCGTGCAGCATAACTGCCTTCCTCTCCCCCATGTGAACGAAATTGCTTCTCCCCCAGTCTCATCCTCTTTAACCGTGCTGCACCGCCACCCACAATAGCCCCCGTCACCCATAGCTTTGGGAAGCTTTATGCTTATTTTTTGGGTTCTATATGCAATTGACCAAGTACAGCTGGATCGTGCCAAACAGGCTACAAAATCTGCAATTTTGATGAACTTGGAATCAAGAGTAAGTAAATTTACATCCAATGAAATTTCACATGAAAATCATATTCTAATATTTTCTTTTTATTTTTTTCCCTTTCTCTTGTTCTTTTTATTAATTGTGCCTTTAGTTTTTTCAGTTCATGTGAATTTTTATGACTATCTGCTTATTATTAAACTTAATCTGTTTTCAGATGGTTGTTTCAGAAGATATAAGAAGACAAGTTTTGACATACGGTGAAAGGTATGGATTAGTAATCACATTGTAAATTTTCTATTGATTTGTTGCTTCTTTAACTAAATTTCCGTGTTTGCATATCCGAACTCCTGTCACATCTCATTTTCTTGGTTTTAGATGTTTAGTAGCTTAGACAGTAACCATTTAATTTGTGAATGAGTTTAAGGATTCAAATATCCTTGTGTTTGCCTTGTTTTGGTTATGATGATTCTTGTCATGTGTTGATGTTCCTCTTTGAGAAACTCGTTGGCACATGACATGTGCTTTGTTTTGATGCTGGTTTGATAATAGGTTCTCTCAAAAATGGAGGTGCACTTGTTTACAAGGTATGGTGATGGTGTTGTTCCACTTGATTTTCTGCTCTTGGATTCCAATAAAAATATGTATGTTGAACTAATTTAGCTTTTAGACCATGGTTGATTTGCTTTTTTCTTTTCTTTATGCGCTTATTATGCAATAGCATATTTTTTTAATATATCTGGTTGTGACATGCAAACTTGATGTTGTAAGATAAAACTGAGTAATCTATATCTGAAATGGGAATGAATGACAATGGAGATTCTTTGTGGGGTGTTTGTCTTAGGAGTATTGAGCTAAAAGTACAGCTTTGTGATAAAAGTGTTGTAAATTGTTCAAGATAATTAATGAATCTAAGTGGATGTTTATGCTTCTGTAGATATTAAATATTATTGTATTTGAAAATATAATGATATTCTTTTGTACTTCTTGATAGAATAAATTCATGTCTATTTTGTTCCTGTACTTGAGAACACTATAATAGCCTAAAATAGTAACACACTCTAAGAGTTAATACTATTGAGAGATTTCATTCAACCCCACATTGCATCTTCATATATGAAAATAATAGAACTACATAAGTGTGTTCTTCAACATGGATTGCAAGCTGAAATGTTATTTTCTCTATGTTCTTTGATGCAGCTTTCAAGAACCTGTAATTCCATGAAATATGTGGTGGAGGATTAACTGATGGAGGCGTAAAACACATAAAAGAGATGACCTCCCTTACATAGCTTAACCTGTCCCAGAATTGCAACGTGACAGATAAAATTTTGGAATTGCTATTTGGTATTTTCTGCATATCTTTAGGATTTAATAACTTTCAATCTATTTTGTTGTCATATTTGGTATATTTTCATATAAATACAGGGTTGACTACATTGAGGTTACTTAATGTTTCAAATACAGGAGCTACCAGTGAAAATGCTACCGTTTCTTCTTCAAGTCCAAGAGTTTTGAGAATTGGAGTGCTGTTTACTTTAAACTCTATCATTGGAAGATCAGTAAAAGCCACAGCCACCTTTTGGTCATAATAGACATAGTCTAATCAGTAAAATAGTCTGGATGTTCATTTTACTAAGACGGATTGAGAGCTCAATAACAAGTTGCATAGGAATTGAGATATATCATGTACTATACTTTAAGCCCTTTAAACTAAGATGAATGTTCATTTTACTATAATTATGGATGGTTCTATCCATTCTAAAATGGATGGTTATTTTGGGTATACTATTTGTAGTACAATTTATTACCCTATTGTGTTAATGTAAACAAAATAAAATAAAATAGGCTGAATGTTCATTTTACTAGATAGGCTGATGGTTATTTTCATTCTATTTTGAATGTTTAATTGATTTGGATTGAATTTAACATTATTTTATCTGATTAGAAGACTTTCTTAAAAATATTGTGAGCATGGAGTCTATTATAATTTTAAATTTTACCAACACGCTTAATTCTGTTTAAGTTGGTCATTTTTTTAACATTTAAACTAATAAATTATAAAATATGTCACTATTAGATTAAGTGTCCAATAAATAAAAAAATTAATCGGTGCATTGATGAGCGGATAATTTGTACACTTTTTGGCATTGTTTTTAGTATGTTTTTAGTAGTTTTAGTTGAGTTCTTAGTATATTTTTATTAGTTTTTAGTTAAAATTCACCTTTCTGGACTTTACTATGAGTTTGTGTGTTTTTCTGTGATTTCAGGTATTTTCTGGCTGAAATTGAGGGATCTGAGCAAAAATCTGATCCAGAGACTCAAAAGGACTGCAGATGCTGTTGGATTCTGACCTCCCTGCACTCGAAGTGGATTTTCTGGAGCTACAGAAGCCCAATTGGCGCTCTCTCAACGGCGTTGGAAAGTAGACATCCTGGGCTTTCCAGCAATATATGATAGTCCATACTTTGCCCAAGATTTGATGGCCCAAACCGGCGTTCAAAGTCACCTCAAGAAATTCCAGCGTTAAACGCCGGAACTGGCACCTAAATGGGAGTTAAACGCCCAAACTGGCACCAAAGCTGGCGTTTAACTCCAAGGAGAGTCTCTACACGAAAATGCTTCATTGCTCAGCCCAAGCACACACCAAGTGGGCCCGGAAGTGGATTTTTATGTCATTTACTCATCTCTGTACACCTTAGGCTACTAGTTTTCTATAAGTAGGACCTTTTACTATTGTATTAGAGAGCTTTTTGATCATGTTTTTATGATTGAACTCACTTTGGGAGGCTGGCCATTCGGCCATGCCTAGACCTTGTTCTTATGTATTTTCAACGGTGGAGTTTCTACACACCATAGATTAAGGTGTGGAGCTCTGCTGTACCTCGAGTATTAATGTAATTACTATTGTTCTTCTATTCAATTCCGCTTGTTCTTTGTCCAAGATATCACTTGTTCTTCAACTTGATGAAGGTGATGATCCGTGACACTCATCATCATTCTCACTCATGAACAAAGTGACTGACAACCACTCTTGTTCTACAAGCATACGAGGCTTAGTGAATATCTCTTGGATTCCTGATAACACGATGCATGGTTGATCGCCTGACAACCGAGTGCTCGCCTGACAAACGAGCTAGCCATTCCGTGAGATCAGAGTCTTCGTGGTATAGGCAAGAACTGATGGCGGCATTCAAGAGAATCCGGAAGGTCTAACCTTGTCTGTGGTATTCTGAGTAGGATTCAATGATTGAATGACTGTGACGTGCTTCAAACTCCTAGCAGGCGGGGCGTTAGTGACAGACGCAAAAGGATCGATGGATTTTATTCCGGCCTGACCGAGAACCGACAGCTGATTAGCCATATGCTGTGACAGAGCATGGGAACATTTTCACTGAGA
This sequence comes from Arachis stenosperma, assembly GCF_014773155.1. Classification (NCBI taxonomy): domain Eukaryota; kingdom Viridiplantae; phylum Streptophyta; class Magnoliopsida; order Fabales; family Fabaceae; genus Arachis; species Arachis stenosperma. The sequence continues at coordinate 30,250,358 of NC_080383.1, read as the reverse complement.
GGATGGGAGGTAGCCACTGACAACGGTGAAACCCTACATGAGCTTGCCATGGAAAGGAGTAAGAAGGATTGGATGAAGACTGTAGGAAAGCAGAGAGACGGAAGGGAAGGCATCTTCATTCGCTTATCTGAAGCTCTCACCAATGATATACATAAGTATCTCTATCTTTATCTTTATGCTTTATTCGTTTATCACTATACCCATTTGAGTCTGCCTGACTGAGATCTACAAGGTGACCATAGCTTGCTTCATAGCAACAATCTCCGTGGGATCGACCCTTACTCACGTAAGGTATTACTTGGACGACCCAGTGCACTTGCTGGTTAGTTGTGCGAAGTTGTGTTTATGCCATGGTATTGAGCACCAAGTCTTTGGAGCCATTACCGGGGATTATTTCGTGTATTAAAAAGTATTGATCACAATTTCGTGCACCATGCATCTAATAGCAAGAATTCTTATTGTAATTGATTAATACAATAAGAATTCTTGCTGTTTATATTGCTCTTACTCATTTAATTTTCTTTTTTGCATCAATGATTGAGATAAATCATGTACTATACTTTAAGCCATTTAAACTAAGGCGGATGTTCATTTTAGTATGATTGCGGATGGTTCTTTTCATTCTAAAGTGGATGATTACTTTGGGTATACCATTTGTAGTATAATTTATGACCCTATTGTGTTGATGTAAACAAAATATTAAAAGAGAAACTAAAATAGGCCGGATGTTCATTTTACTAGGTAGGTCGATGGTTATTTTTATTGTAATTTGGATGTTCTATTTATTACTATGTTTCTTTCAGAGGAAAAAATAAATTAACAAAGAAGTTGTTACTGTACTCATAAACGTGTGATTAAAGGCAAATTAGGATTAGTGGTCACTAAACATAGCCCGAAACTTCATGAAAATCAACCATCCATATACATTATAATATAATCATCCGTCTTATTTCAAATAACCATTCACTAGATCAACCAATATAAGAAATCTGTTTAAATCAGTCCAATATTTCAAACTCCAACCATGGTGTACAGAAGTAGAACAATCAAGTAACTCAGCCAAATCCATTGCATGAACACCTAGTTATCAGCTAAACCCGTAGTCATCAAGTATAAAAGAATCCAATCACCAATATAAGCAATTTAAGAAAACAATTAGTAATCTGTGCTCAACTAAATATGTGCTCAAGTGTTCAATAAACTCACAATCCAAAAGAAACAGCAATCACTAGCATGAAAACCAACCATCCATATTATGGTACTAACTAAACCAATATTTAAAATTCTAAAAGCTAAAATATAAAAAGAAAAGAAACTAGCCACATCCACAATTTGTTGACATAAGTCCAATATTTAGAAATCCAACCACTGTGTACACAAGCATAGCAATCAAGTAACTCAACAAAATTTATTGTATGAACATCTAGTTATCAGCTAAACCCTTAGTCATCATGTATAAAATTTCCAATCATCAATCTAAATAATTTAAAAAAACAATCAGTCATCTTTGCGCAACTAAATACGTGCTCAAGTGTTCAACAAACTCACAATCCATATGATGCAAAAAAATCAATTACTTAGTACAAAAAAAAAACAGGAATTGCTAGAATGAAAACCAACCATCCGGTTATGTAGTAAAGTAATCATCCGTGTTGAATCATTATTGTACTAACTAAGCCAAAATTTGACAAAATTTTGAATGCTGAAATAGGAAAACCAAGTAAACCAGCAATAGCAACATTCTGCTCAATATAATCCAATTTTTCACAATCCAACTTTGATGTACAGAAGCAGAACAATCAAGTAACGCATCAAAATTTATTGAATAAACATCTAGTTATCAACTAAACCCGTAGTCACCACCTAACCCAGGGCCGAGCGAAGTAGCTGCTACCAGCCAGGGACGACACGCGCGAAGGAGGTTGGGCACTGCAGTTTGGGTTGGCATTGGTGGAGGCTCCAGGTCACGCGGCAACGCAGCGGTTGGATGATGGAAGAAAAATGTATAAGGAATCTGGAGTTGTGAGATCAGTAAACCAGTAGGCTCCACCATGCTTGAGTGATGGCATTTTTTCTGCCATGTTTAATATCTATCATTACACAAGATAATGTGAATCAATAGAAAAATATTAAAGATCCTGAGACTCTCATAATTAGGGAGAATATCAAATTTAAATTCAGCTTACTGCAATGAAGAAACTGATCAAGATAGGTTGTATTATCCACTCAATTTTGCCTCGAGCAAAGTTGGTATACATACCACATCAAATATTCCTTGGACATTCAATCGGTCAACATCAACTAGAACTGAACTATTTTTTGGCACCAAAATGGTAATGATATACTAACTCGGCTGCATAAAATTATTAATGGTAGAAAAAATCTTGTCATCATATTATGCATATTGTACTGTGAATTTTAGTTATCAGTTTCCAAAGTATCTGAATTTTTATTTGAAGTAAGATTCTACACACATCAAATAACATCATTTTGCTTCAAAAGAAGCGAAACACCCAAAAAAAAAATATTTTTCTCAAGCTTTTCCAAGCATCATCATGTTGAACACGTGATAATAAAAATCAATGTTAAACAAATCTATCTTTAGTAGTAGTTAGTAAGTACCAAAGCGGAAGTCCTAACTCATACATTTTTATGTAAAGTTTCTTTGAAATTTCAATAATAATTGCAGCAACAACAAGGGGAGAGTAAACTACATATGACAATTCATTTTGCAACAGTAATAATTATATGGAGCGATAAGGGTTTATTAACAGTATACCACTTAGCACTTACAACAGGGTAAAAAGTATGCATTCAAATAAAATGAAATTGGCACTCTTTAGTGAATTAATCAAAGTCTTATTTTGAACCAGAATCAAAATAAAGATATCTATTTGGCACCAACTAGCTTCAATTGTGAAGGAATTCCCACTCACAGGATTCTGTAGCCGATTGCAAGGATCCCCATATGTTCGATTTAGAGCATCCGTGATGGTAGTAACAAAACAAGAAGCTGAAAATTCGTTAGTCTCCCGATCAGTGTGTCATTTTACATAAGTACCTAACATTTAAGAAATAAAAATAAAAATGAGTAGAATTTTGGAAAAGAATGCATATGTTGCTATAAAATTTCAATAAAACAAAAGATCGCAGCTTGAATTTCATGCATTGGAACAAATTCACGCCACTAATAGCACTATGGCTGGACTTCCATATCAAAGCACAGAAACTTATCACCCTTTTTGTCTTATTGCTCAGCAATCAAGCACAGCTGGAGTACCTTAATAGCTTGTTTCTTCCAAAAGAGAAACAAATGCTCTCCTTGCAAATTGAAAGCAATCTTATCAAGCCTAAATTCCTAAAATACAAACTAGATGAAAGGCTCATCAGACTAAACATTAATAAGCAAAGAAAAATATATAATTACAAGATCAAGAAGTACCTTGAGGCAAGACCTTGACGAAATAATCTCCCTAATTGCCAATAAGACCTAGAAAAACTTGTTGATCAATGATCATCTAGTAGGAGAACTAAACTGTGTAAAGAAGAAAGATATGTTTATTCTAACAAAATTATAGATTAATCCACATAATCATGCAATGTCTCAAACAAATTAAAAGATTATGTAATGTCGCTTCATCGAGAGGAAATAACATACCTTTTACAAATTACTTCTAAGAATCTTACCAACGAGGGGAAGATTGATGTGAAAAGAGAACCCATGGCATACACAATGCAGTCCACATTACTTAACTGCTTTAATACAGTTGCATTAGGTGAAGGAAAGACCTATTGAAAAGATATCAAGACAAAAGGAAGTTATAATTATAAATTGCTCATAAATTATTAAATCAATAGCATAATTCATTTCCTAAAAAAACTTTATAAAAATGAATAAAGTTGCACTTTGTCAAATATATTCTTTTTCTCTTTCATAACAGAAGAACAATTCTAATAAAAATAGCACCAAAACATATTTACTTTATGGAGCAAATTTTTTCCCTCACTTGACATGTAGAAGACACATTTTATTTTTGAAGGAAGTGCTGGAGTGGAAAAGCTCTCCTACCCACAAAATGATAAAACTTTAGTATACAAGAAAGATAAGATATATAGTTTTACAATATTACATACTAGATCAACCAACCAATCACAATTTTGTAGTATGTCAGTTAGTGAGAATGACAGAGAAAAAAATTAGTTTGGAAGCTACAACTTCACCAAATTTTATATTAGGAAAACATTAAAGTAATAGAGTGACTAATTATGAAATTTATACCAAGTACTATTGTTTATTTCAAACTCAACTAATATGTAAGTTAATATTTTTTATGCCTTTATTGACATGTTTACAACATCAGCATATGTTCCACATCATTACAACTTAAAAAATACCCTTCCTACATTGATATTACTTTCCACAAGAGTCCAAAGATTTAAGTTGGACAATGTAATCAACATGTTGTAATTTAAGAAGATCACTAACCAGTTCACGATATCATCAATGCACAAAAACATCAAAGAAATCAAGAGAAGAAATAAGAAATACAGCATTCAAAGAAATCTAGTTAAAGTATTTCATCGAACATGTTGAGTGCGAAAAAATAAATAAGAGAATTCAAAGAAAAATAGTAAATATAAACATGAGGATATAATCATTACGATAAATTATAACAAAATAGAGCACTAATAACAAACAATTGCAACAACTTCAGCACAACAAACATTAAGAAACAACAACGAAATTGTAGGGAAGAAAAGTATAATAGAAGAATAATTGAATACTCACTATCAGTGTTTAGTATTGAGGTTGGAAGAGAAGAAAAAGTCGCCGGACGGAGAATTAGGGTTCGCACTCAAAGAAAAGGGGAAACAAAAGGGCGACGCGGGAATAGCGAACGGTGAATGGCAAACGCGAACCGCGACGGTGAACGGTGAACGGCAAACGCGAACCGCAATAGTGAGACGATGAATGACGAACCGTAGCATGGTGAAGGTTGTTGTGTTACTTTCTTGTTTTTTTATTCTTCTCATCTCATCCGAAACGATAGTGAAATAGTGAATACATTTTAAAAAAAATAGAAATTTAATAAAAAATAGGAGAGAGATATAGACTGAATATGAACCGTTTAAAAATTAAGTGTATAAATGCCATATTGTTAATTATTAGAGACCCTTAAAATAACGGTCATAAATGAAGCGTAGCTATATGTTCTATTTGGTGTAGTGGTAATTGAAAGACACATCATATCACTGGTTAGGAATAATTAATTATTTAACAGTCATTATATCACCAGTAAATTCATTAAGACAGACACAAGAAACAAAAAAAATTGTTGACTCCACTAAACCAGCAACAAAAATACGATCATCTTCTCATCTAGTAAAATTACTTAATTTAGTTTTCTTAGTAAAAAAAATGTTTCACAATTTTCTCCATTCTCCTAGGAAACTAACTAATTTAAGCCTTTTTTTTCATTAAGTAAAAATTATAAATTAACAAGCTATGCACCATTGTAAGTTCAACATGGTTTTCACCACATCTGTTAACAAAAAAGTAACAACTGTTTCCAGAATTTCACGCCAGGAATTAAAAAAGAAAAATATTATGATGTCAAATATCAATATAAAAAAAATGTCATAAATGAAAACCAAATACAGACAATATCATACCAAGGGTTTGATGTAAAAAATTCAGTTAGCAAAGCCAAAGTTAATCATACAAAACTATTACATTAATGTTGATTGTTCTCTATTTCATCTTCAATTGCAATTTCTTAGAGTATGTAGGGTGGTAGATTTTTTAGGATAGTGAGTCAACAAAGATAACTCCATATGCAGCCACTTGTAACACAATGACTCTGTACATAGATAAATATATTGCTTCATTTTGTAGCTACCATTAACAAACTTGTCCAATCTACGTTCAGTTTATTGAAACTTGTTACTTTTTTATATTGTCTACCTCATTGAATTGTTCACTTGACCTATTCAACAAAATCCCAAAAGGTAAAATGAAGAAGTACAAGAACAAGAAGTGGCTTAATTGAGATTGTAGTAGGAAACAAAACAAGCAAGAATGGCAGTGTTCTATTAGAGTATTAGGTGAAAATAATTAACATCAATTTCCCACCTTATACCGTAATTATGCCACTGTAAAATGAGTTTCACTTTAAATTTTTCACAAAATGAATTGCCACTGTGAACTAGTATGTGATGAGGTGTGGTATTCTCTTCAAACCTGAATGATACGACCACGACGAGGGAGGGCGGGAGAAGAGCGGGAGGAGAGCGACGAAATAGGATTATGGGTTATAGAACGTGAGACTCCACCATTTTGGTGACGACGCTCGTGATTGGCGATGGAAGTGCGAGGCTGGAGCTCTTATGAGAATACAAGAAGGCTAAGAGCAAACTTATGGAGTAAAATAAGGTTTGTAAGGAGTTTTCAATAGGAGAGAACTTGTAGGGAATTTTCATAGGAGGATTTTATTCTTGATCATTGAAATTATAGCTTAGATGATACTATATATATTTTTGTAGCATTATAATTGAAACATCATCAAAAATAAAAAAGAAAGTTAATTCACATCATATTTTCTCATATTGTCTTTGTTATAGTTAGTGCATTATTGTGGGTAGTGTTCAATTTTATATTATTTTGTATCTATTAGAAGTCCAAATTCCACTGCAGACTCAACAATTGGTATCAGAGCCAACGTTATATTATTCATTATTTGCGTGGTAAAATTCAATTTTGAATATAATGGCTTCTACTAGTGGTAATGTCAAAGTAGGCAAATATGAAATCGAAAAATTTAATGGGAAAATAATTTTTCCTATTGGAGGATGCAGATGAAAAATCTGCTTATATCACAAAAATTACACAAGGCACTGGCAGGAAAAGAAAAAAAATAAGAGGAAATGAAAGATGAAGATTGGGAAGAATTAGATCTTGAGGCGCGGGCTGCAATAATCTTATGCCTTGAGAGGGATGTTGCTTTTTTGGTAAATGAAGAAGCAACTGTAGTAGGCGTTTGGGCAAAGTTAGAGAGTAACTTCATGATGAAGACTGTAACTAACAGAATCTACTTAAAATCCAAATTGTATACATGCAAGATGGAAGAAGATACCTCAATCCAAGAATATATCAATAAGTTTGATAGGATTATATCAAACTTAAAGGATATAGATGTGAAGATTGATAATGAGGATTAGGCACTTATATTGTTACTTTCATTACCAAAGTCCTATAAAAATCTAGTGCAGACATTGATGCTGGTGGGTGACACTCTCACCATGGATGAGACGAGAGCATCACTTTTAGTGGATGATCTACGTAAGGTTGCTACAAGTGTAATGTCATCTCCAAATGGAAGAGAGTATAATGATCAAGCACAAGGATTGTTCGCGGCTAGAGGAAGGACTAATGAAAGAGGAAAAGATAATAAGCGTAGAAAGTCTAGGCCAAAATCTAGACCTCACGCAGAGAGAACATGCTTTAAATGTGGGGAGCCTGGACATTTTAAAGCAAATTGTCCAAATAAGAAGATAACTTTCAAGAAACAGAACAATGACAACCCAAAAGAAAAGCAAGAAGCAAGCTACGTCTCAAATGATGAGGATGACCATTACTCTGTGGCAGAACAATCTTATGAAATCTTCAATAAGTGGATTCTTGATTCAGGAGCATCTCACCATATGTGCCCAAATAGGAAGTGGTTTACTACCTATCAAAGCATAAATGGTGGCACATTTTTAATTGGCAATGATCATGCTTGTAAAACTATGGGGTTGGGTACTATAAGAATAAAGATGCATGATGGAATAGTAAGAACCTTAAAGGATGTGAGACATATTCCATGCGGAAAAATCTTATCTCCATAGGTTTGTTAGAGAAAAATGGTTGCAAAATAGTTGCGGAAAATTGGGTACTAAAAGTTGTTCGTGGTTCTTTGGTAGTGATGAAGGGAGTTCGTCACGATAATCTTTATTCTCTTTTGGGGACAACAGTCATATGTGAGTTAGCAGTTGGAATCGGTAGAAGTAGTGATCAAACAAATTACACAAGAATATGGCACATGTGGCTTGGACATATGTCAGAGAAAGGTCTATCATTGCTTTGTTGACAAGGTTTGCTGAAGAATATGAAGAAACCACAAATGGAATTTTGTGAGCATTGCGTGTATGGAAAGGCACACAAGGTAAAATTTTCTACAAGCAAGCACAAAAGCATATGGTTGTTAGACTACGTGCATACTGATGTTTGGGGGCCGTCTAAAGTTACTTCCAAGGGTGGTTCCAGGTATTTTGTTACTTTTATTGATGATTATTCCAGGTATGTTTGGGTTTACTTCCTCAAGCATAAGAATAAGGTATTCGACACTTTTAAGCGATGAAGAGCAATGGTTGAAAACTGAACAGGTAAGAAGCTGAAAACTCTACGATCAGATAATGACACAGAGTACACGGATGGAGCGTTCAAGGAGTTCTGTGATCGAGAAGGCATTGTGAGACACTGGACAGTTAGAGAAATACCACAAAAGAATGGAGTCGCTGAACGGCTGAATTGTACGCTACTTGAGAAGGCACGGTGTATGCGCTCTAATTATGGGTTAGGCAGAGAGTGGTGGGCGGAGTCGGTTGCTACAGCTTGCTACATAGTAAACCGATCCCCACATTCTTCTCTAGATAGAGACACACCTTATAAGGTGTGGTCAAGGGAACATGCAGATTACGAGAAACTCAAAGTTTTTGGATGCACAGCCTATTATCATGTCAAAGATAATAAGCTTGATGATAGAGCTAAAAAGGCAATCTTTTTGGGGTATCTAAGAGGAGTTCAAGGGTATCGTCTTTGGAGCGTAAATGATTCTAAGTTTGTAATTAGCAAAGATGTTACCTTTGATGAATGATTTATGGTAGCTCTGTCTAAAGATACGATGCCAGATGATGGTGATGTTAAAAAATTTCAAATACTCAAGTGGTGGAGATAGAGTCTAAATACCAACAAACATATTCTAATAGTGTTCAGGTGGAGCATCCTAATGCTACTCGAGATGATGCAAAGGATGAACTTGATCATGAGGAGATTCAATGAGAAAATGCACATGCATTACAACAATAGCAACAAGATTCTTTGACTAGGCCAAAGAGAAATTATAAATTCGTTCAGAAGTTTGGGTCAGACAAGCCTTTGAGACATTATGGGCAGGTAAACTTGGTAGATTATGCACTCTCGATAGAGGATGATAAGTTGGTCACCTTCAAACTTGCTATCAAAGATAAAGATAGAGAAAGTTGGTTGGTCACTATGGAAGAAGAGATGCAATCTCTCCATAAGAACAAGACATGGAAGGTGGTCTCGTTGCCTGTGGAAAAGATTGCAATTGGTTGTAAATGGGTGTATAAAAGAAAAGAAGATCCTACTAAGTCAGATGTTGCAAGATTCAAAGCTAGGTTAGTAGCAAAGGAATTTGCACAAAAAGAAGGTGTTGATTACAACAAGATATTTTCTCCTGTGGTGAAGCACACTTCCATAAGGGTGCTTTTGAGTCTTGTTGCTTAGGGTGATCTTGAGTTGGAACAGCTAGATGTAAAGACAGCTTTCTTGCATGGTGACTTAGAGGAAGAATTTTACATGTATCAACCTGAGGGTTTCAAGGTTGAGGGTAAAGAAAATCAAGTATGTCGCTTAAAGAAATCGCTATATGGATTGAAACAATCTCCTCGACAGTGGTATAAGCGATTTGACTCCTTTATGTTAAAACAAGATTTTTCCAGAAGTAATTATGATTGTTGTGTATACATTAATAAGCTTTCTGGAAGTGATTATATCTATCTTCTATTATATGTGGATGACATGCTTATTGCTTCTAAGAGTAAGGTGGAGATAGATAGGTAAAGGTTCAACTTGGTAAAGAATTTGAAACAAAAGATTTGGGTGTTACACAAAAAATATTAGGCATGGAAATTAAAAGAAAGATCAAGCCGAAAATTATTCTTGAGCCAAAAAGGGTACATTGAGCGCGTTATTGAAAGGTTCTAAATGAAAAATGTTAAGCCAGTAGTAACACCGTTGGCTCCACATTTCAAATTCTCTGGTAAATAATCTCCCACAACAGCAGAAGATAAAGCTTGCATGGAAAATGTACCTTATGCTAGTGCAGTTGGTAGCTTGATGTATGCTATGGTGTGTACACGCCCAGATATTTCACAAGCAGTCAGTATTGTTAGCAGGTTCATGACAAATCCGGGTCAGGCACATTGGGAAGCAATCAAGTGGATATTAAAGTACTTGAAAGGTACCATTAACATAGGTTTATGCTTTAGTGAAAAATCATGTCAAATTAGCGGTTTTGTTGATTCTGATTATGCTAGTGATCTAGAAAGAAGACTGATGAGCGGATAATTTATACGCTTTTTGGCATTGTTTTTATATAGTTTTTAGTAAGTTTGAGCTACTTTTAGGGATGTTTTCCTTAGTTTTTATGTTAAATTCACATTTCTGGACTTTACTATGAGTTTGTGTGTTTTTCTGTGATTTCAGGTAAATTCTGACTGAAATTGAGGGATTTGAGCAAAACTCTGAAAAAAGGCTGACAAAAGGACTGCTGATGATGTTGGAATCTGACCTCCCTGCACTCGAAATGGATTTTCTGGAGCTACAGACCTCCAAATGGCGCGCTCTCAACGGCGTTGGAAAGTAGACATCCAGGGCTTTCCAGCAATATATAATAGTTCATACTTTATTCGAAGAATGACGACGCAACTTGGCGTTGAACGCCAAGTACACGCTCCTTTCTGGAGTTAAACGCCAGAAAAACGTCATGATCCGGAGTTGAACACCCAAAACACATCATAACTCGAAATTCAACTCCAAGAGAAGCCTTAGCTCGTGTATTGATCAAGCTCAGCCCAAGCACACACCAAGTGGGCCCCGGAAGTGAATTTATGCATCAATTACTTACTCATGTAAACCCTAGTAGCTAGTCTAGTATATATAGGACATCTATCTATTGTATTAGACATCCTGGATTGTATTTTGAATCCTGTGATCACGTTTTAGGGGGCTGGCCATTCGGCCATGCCTGGACCTCTTTCACTTATGTATTTTCAACGGTGGAGTTTCTGCACACCATAGATTAAGGGTGTGGAGCTCTGCTGTACCTCAAAGATTAATGAAGTTCTATTTTCTTTTATTCAATTCTCTCTTATTCTTATTCCAAGATATTCATTCGTACCCAAGAACATGATGATAGTGATGAGTTAGATAACCCTCATCACTATTCTCACTGATGAACGCGCGTGATTGACAACCACTTCCGTTCTACATGCAACAAGGCTTGAATGTGTATCTCTTAGATTCCCCAACAGAATCTTCGTGGTATAAGCTAGATAGATGGCGGCATTTATGAGGATCCGAAAAGTCCAACCTTGTCTGTGGTGTTCCGAGTAGGATCCTGGGAATCCGGAAAGTCTCACCTTGTCTGTGGTATTCCGAGTAGGATTCCGGTAATGAATGACTGTGACGTGCTTCAAACTTGTAACCTGCTGGGCGTTAGTGACAGACGCAAAAGAGGGATTCTATTCCAGTAGGAGCGGGAACCAACCGGTGATTGGCCGTACTGTGACAGAGTGCGTGAGCATTAGCTTTCACTGCGAGGATGGGATGTAGCTATCAACCATGGGTGATGCCTCCAGACTGGTTAGCTGTGCGAGTGACAGCCGCATAGGATATTTCCCCGTGAGGATGAAAGTAGCCACAGTTGATGGTGAACCCCTATACAAAGCTTGCCATGGAAAGGAGTAAGAAAGATTGAGTAGAAGCAGTGGGAGAGCAGGCGTCCGAGAGCTCTACAGCATCTCCATTCCGCTTATCTGAAATTCCTACCAATGAATCTGCATAAGTATTTCTATCCCTTTTTATTATTCCTTTTTATTTACAATCCAATAATCACAATTACCTTTTTAATCTGCTTAACTGAGATCTGCAAGGTGATCATAGCTTGCTTCATACCAACAATCTCTGTGGATTCGACCCTTACTCATGTAAGGTTATTACTTGGACGACCCAGTACACTTGCTGGTTAGTTGAACGGAGTTGTGAATTCAAATAAAGAAAATAAACAGTGCCCTAAGAGTATATTCATTCAAAATCCAAGAAACATAGATCACAATTTCGTCCACCAAGTTTTTGGCGCCGTTGCCGGGGATTGTTCGAGTATGGACAACTGACAGTTCATCTTGTTGCTCATATTAGGTAATTTTCTTTTCAAAATCTTTTTCAAAATTTTTCTTTTATTTTTCGTTTTTCTTCAAAAATATTTTCGAAAAATATTAATAAAAATCCAAAAAAATTAGAAAATCATAAAAATCAAAAATATTTTGTGTTTCTTGTTTGAGTATTGAGTCAATTTTTAAGTTTGGTGTCAATTGCATGCTTTTAAAATTTTTCTTGCATTTTTCGAAAATCCCATGCATTCATAGTGTTCTTCATGATCTTCAAGTTGTTCTTGATAAGTCCTCTTGTTTGATCTTGATGATTTCTTGTTTTATGTCTTTTCTTGCTTTTCATGTGCATCTTTGCATTCATATTTTTCATGCAAAAAAAAAAAAATTCTAAGTTTGGTGTCTTGCATGTTTTCTTTGCATTAAAAAAATTTTTCAAAATTATGTTCTTGATGTTCATCATGATCTTCAAAGTGTTCTTGGTGTTCATCTTGACATTCATAGCATTCTTGCATGCATTCATTGTTTTGATCCAAAAATTTCATGCATAAAGTATTTTTGTTGTTTTTCTCTCTCATAATTAAAAATTCAAAAATCAAAAAAATATCTTTTCCTTATTTCCCTCCAAATTTTCGAAATTTTGGGTTGACTTGGTCAAAAATTTTCAAAATTAGTTATTTCTTACAAGTCAAGTCAAAATTTCAATTTTAAAAATCTTATCTTTTCAAAATCTTTTTCAAAATCATATCTTTTTCAAATCTTTTTTTTATTATTTTCGAAAATTTCAAAAATCCTTTTCAAATTATTTTCAAAATCTTTTTCTTATCTTTATATGTAATTTTCGAAAATTCACTAATAATTAATGTGATTGGTTCAAAAATTTGAAGTTTGTTACTTTCTTGTTAAGAAAGGTTCAATCTTTAAATTCTAGAATTTTATCTTGTAATTTCTTGTTAGTGAAGTAAATAATTTCAAAATTTTTGAATTAAATCTTTATCTTTTATTTGATCTTTTTCAAAAATTTTATCTTTTTCAAAATTTGATTTCAAAATATCTTATCTAACTTGTTATCTTCTTATCTTTTTCAATTTTGATTTCAAATCTTTTTCAATCAACTAACCAACTTTTTGTTTGTTTCTTATCTTTTTCAAAACCACCTAACTACTTTTCTCTCTCTAATTTTCGAAAATATCTCTCTCTTTTTCAAAAATTCTTTTTAATTAATTAATTGTTTCATATTTAATTTTAATTACATTTTATTTCTAATTTTCGAAAATTACTAACCTCTTTTCAAAATTATTTTCGAATTCTCTTTTTCTTTTCTTCTTCTATTTTATTATTTAATTACTAACACTCCTCTTCACCTCTCTTCATCCATAAATCTGAATCCATCCTTCTTCTTTCTTATACCCCTTCTTTTTCTACTAACATAAAGGAATCTCTATACTGTGACATAGAGGATTCCTCTTTCTTTTCTTGTTTTCTTCTCTTTCATATGAGCAGGAACAGGGATAAAGGCACTCTTGTTGAAATTGATCCAGAACCTGAAAGGACTCTGAAGAGAAAATTAAAAGAAGCTAAATTACAACAATCCAGAAGAACCCTTCTTGAAATTTTCGAACAAGAGAAAGAGATGGCAGAGGAAAATAATAATAATAATAATGCAAGGAGAATGCTTGGTGACTTCACAAAGCCAACGTCCAAGTTTGATGGAAGAAGCATCTCCATTCCTGCCATTGGAGCCAATAACTTTGAGCTTAAGCCTCAACTAGTTGCTTTAATGCAACAAAACTGCAAGTTTTATGGACTTCCATCTGAAGATCCTTATCAGTTTTTAACTGAGTTCTTGCAGATCTGTGAGACTGTAAAGACGAATGGGGTTGATCCTGAAGTCTACAGACTCATGCTTTTCCCTTTTGCTGTAAGAGACAGAGCTAGAGTATGGTTGGATTCACAACCCAAGGATAGCCTGGACTCATGGGATAAGCTTGTCACTGCATTCTTGGATAAATTCTTTCCTCCTCAAAAGCTGAGCAAGCTGAGAGTGGATGTTCAAACCTTCAAACAAAAAGATGGTGAATCCCTCTATGAAGCTTGGGAAAGATATAAGCAGCTGACCAAAAGATGTCCATCTGACATGTTTTCAGAATGGACCATATTAGATATATTCTATTATGGTCTCTCTGAATTTTCAAAAATGTCATTGGACCATTCTGCAGGTGGATCTATCCACCTGAAGAAAACGCCTGGAGAGGCTCAAGAACTCATTGACATGGTTGCAAACAACCAGTTCATGTATACTTCTGAGAGGAATTCCGTGAACAATGGAGTACCTCAGAAGAAAGGAGTTCTTGAAATTGATGCTCTAAATGCCATATTGGCTCAGAACAAAGTGTTGACTCAACAGGTCAACATGATCTCTCAAAATCTGAATGGATTGCAACATGCATCCAACAGTGCTAGAGAGGCAGCTTCTGAAGAAGCTTATGATCCTGAGAACCCTGCCATGGCAGAGGTTAATTACTTAGGTGAACCTTATGGAAACACCTATAACTCATCATGGAGAAATCATCCAAATTTCTCCTGGAAGGATCAACAAAAACCTCAACAAGGTTTTAACAATGGTGGACGCAATAGGCTGGGCAATAGCAAGCCATATCCATCATCTTCTCAGCAACAGACAGAGAACTCTGAACAAAATAATTCTAATTTAGCTAATATAGTCTCTGATCTGTCAAAGGCCACTTTCAGTTTCATGAATGAAACCAGATCTTCCATTAGAAATCTGGAAGCACAAGTGGGCCAGCTGAGTAAGAAAGTCATTGAAACTCCTCCCAGTACTCTCCCAAGCAATACAGAAGAAAATCCAAAAGGAGAGTGCAAGGCCAATGATTTAATCAAAATGGCCGAATGCACAAAGGAGGAGGAGGACGAAAATCCTAGTGAGGAAGACCTCCTGGGACGTTCCTCAAGCAAGAAGGAGTTTCCTATTAAGGATCCTGAGGAATCTGAGTCTCACCTAGAGACCATAGAGATTCCATTAAATCTCCTTCTGCCATTCATGAGCTCTGCGGACTATTCTTCCTCTGAAGAGGATGAAGATGTGACTGGAGAGCAAGTTGCTCAATATTTAGGAGCTATCATGAAGCTGAATGCCAAGCTGTTTGGTAATGAGACTTGGGAAAGTGAACCTCCCTTGCTCATTAGTGAACTAGATACTTGGATTCAGAGAACACTACCTCAAAAGAAACAAGATCCTGGCAAGTTCTTAATACCTTGCACCATTGGCACCATGAGCTTTGAAAAAGCTCTATGTGATCTTGGGTCAGGGATAAATCTTATGCCACTCTCTGTAATGGAGAAGTTGGGGATCATTGAGGTACAATCTGCTTTGTTCTCATTGCAATTGGCAGATAAGTCAGTGAGGCAAGCATATGGATTAGTAGAGGACGTGCTAGTAAAGGTTGAAGGCCTTTACATCCCTACTGATTTCATAATCCTAGACACTAGGAAGGAAGATGATGAATGCATCATCCTAGGAAGACCTTTCCTAGCCACAGCAGGAGCTGTGATAGATGTCAACAGAGGTGAGTTAGTCCTTCAATTGAATGGGGACTACCTTGTGTTTCAAGCACATGGCCATCCCTCTGTGACAAAAGAGAGTGAGCATAAAGAGCTTCTCTCAGTTCAGAGTCAAGAAGAACCTCCACAGTCAAACTCTAAGTTTGGTGTTGTGAGGCCACAACCAAACTCTAAGTTTGGTGTTCAAACCCCATATCCAAACTCTAAGTTTGGTGTTGGGAATACCACACTTAAATTGACCTGATCATCTTGTGGCTCCAAGAGAGCCACTGTCAAGCTATTGACATTAAAGAAGCGCTTGTTGGGAGGCAACCCAATTTTATTTATCTAATTTTATTTTATTTTGTTTCTTTGTTGTTTTTGTGTTTTATTAGGTACATGATCATGAGGAGTCACGAAAAAAATAAAAAAAAATTAAAAACAGAGTCAAAAACAGAAGAAAAAATTTTTCACCCTAGAGGACGCACGGGCTGGCGTTCAACGCCTAGAAGGTGCATCTGGCCGGCGTTCAACGCCAGAACAGAGCACCATTCTGGCGTTGAACGCCCAAAACAAGCAACAACCTGGCGTTAAACGCCAGGATGCGCACACAGAGGACAAACTGGCACTGAACGCCAGAAACAAGCATGAAACTGGCGTTCAACGCCAGAAACATGCATTACATGGGCGTTTAACGCCCAGAACATGCACCAATGGGCGTTTGAACGCCAGGATGATACATGAGGGCATGTTACATGCCTATATGGTGAAAGAATGGTATTTCTTTTCACCTCAGGATCTGTGGACCCCACAGGATCCCCACCTCAGGATCTGTGGACCCCACAGGATCCCCACCTACCTTTTCTTTTAATCCTAATCACACTCTCCTAATCCAAATCTCATTCTCAATGTCACACTTCCCAAAAACCTTCACCTATCACCTCAATTTCTCTTCCCAATTACCCCATTCACCATTCACATCAACCCCTCTTCCCCATAAACCCCACCTACCTCCATTACATTCAAATTCAATTTCCCACCCTTTCCCACCCAAAATGGCCGAAACCCAACCCCCCTCTCCCTATAAATACCTTTCCTTTCTTCTTCATTTTCACACAACACAAACCCCTTCTTCTCTCAAATAGCCGAACCCACTCTTCTCCCTCTCTTTCAATATTCTCTTCTTCTTCTTCTACTCTTCTTTTCTTTTTTTGCTCGAGGACGAGCAATTTTTAAGTTTGGTGTGGTAAAAAGCCTAAGCTTTTTATTTTTCATTCACCATCAATGGCACCCAAGACCGGAGTTTCCTCAAGAAAAGGAAAAGGGAAGGCAAAAGTTTCCACTTCCGACTCATGGGAGAAGGAGAGATTCATCTCCAAGAGCCATCAAGACCACTTCTATGATGTTGTGGCAAAGAAGAAAGTGATCCCTGAGGTCCCTTTCAAGCTCAAGAAAAATGAGTATCCGGAGATCCGACTTGAGATTCAAAGAAGAGGTTGGGAAGTCTTAGCCAACCCCATACAACAAGTTGGAATTTTAATGGTTCAAGAGTTCTATGCCAATGCATGGATCACTAGGAACCATGACCAAGGTATGAACCCAAATCCGAAGAATTATCTCACAATGGTTAGGGGGAAATACTTGGATTTTAGTCCGGAGAATGTGAGGTTGGCGTTTCATTTACCTATGATGCAAGGTGATGAACACCCCTACACTAGAAGGGTCAACTTTGATCAAAGGTTGGACCAAGTCCTTAGGGACATTTGTGTGGAAGGCACCCAATGGAGAATAGACTCCAAAGGCAAGCCAGTCCAACTAAGAAGACTGGACCTCAAGCCTGTAGCTAGAGGATGGTTGGAGTTCATCCAAAGATCCATCATCCCTACAAGCAACCGATCTGAAGTTACTGTGGATCGGGCCATCATGATTCATAGCATCATGATTGGAGAGGAAGTAGAGGTTCATGAAGTCATATCCAATGAACTCTACAAAATAGCTGACAAGCCTTCATACATGGCACGGCTAGCCTTCCCCCACCTCATATGCCATCTATGTTATTCAGCCGGAGTTATCATAGATGGAGATGTCTCCATTGAAGAAGACAAGCCCATCACCAAGAAAAGGATGGAGCAAACAAAAGAAGTCCCTCACGGCCCCCAAGGAGAACATGAGGAAGTTCATCATCAACAAATGCCTCATGGAATGCACTTTCCTCCCAACAACTATTGGGAGCAACTCAGTACCTCTTTAGAGGATTTGAGCCATAATGTGGAACAACTAAGGGTGGAACACCATGAACACGCCCTCACTCTCCAAGAAATAAGAGAAGATCAAAGAGCAATGAGGGAGGAGCAACAAAGGCAAGGAAGGGACATAGAAGAGTTGAAGAACATTATGGGTCCTTCAAGAAGAAGACGCCACTAAAGGTGGATTCATTCCTTGTTCTTTATTTCTTTCTGTTTTCGGTTTTTAATTATGGTGTTTATCTATGTTTTGTGTCTTTATTTCATGATCATTAGTATGTAACCATGCCTTAAAGCTATGAATAAAATCCATTAGTCCTTCACCTCTCTTAAAAGAAAAATGTTTTAATTCAAAAGAACAAGAAGTACATAATTTTCGAAATTATTATTGAATTTTGTTTAATTATATTGATATGGTGACAATGCTTTTGTTTTCTGAATGAATGAATGAACAGTGCATATGTCTTTGGATATTGTTGTTTATGAGTGTTAAAATTGTTGGCTCTTGAAAGAATGATGAACAAAGAGAAATGTTATTGATGATCTGAAAAATTCATGAAATTGATTCTTGAAGCAAGAAAAAGCAGTGAAAAAAAAAATGGCGAAAATTTTAAAGCAAGGATCCAAGGCTTTGAGCATCACTGGATAGGAGGGCCCAAGGAAAATAAATCCAGGCCTAAGCGGCTAAATCAAGCTGTCCCTAACCATGTGCTTGTGTCATGAAGGTCCAAGTGAAAAGCTTGAGACTGAATGGTTAAAGTCGTGATCTAAAGCTAAAGAGTGTGCTTAAGAGCTCTGGACACCACTAACTGGGGACTTTAGCAAAGCTAAGTCACAATCTGAAAAGGTTCACCCAGTTATGTGTCTGTGGCATTTGTGTATCCGGTGGTAATACTGGAAGACAAAGTGCTTAGGGCCACGGCCAAGACTCAAAAGTAGCTGTGTTCAAGAATCAACATGCTTAACTAGGAAAGTCAATAACACTATCTGAAATTCTAAGTTCCTAAAGATGCCAATCACTCTGAACTTCAAAGGAAAAAGTGAGGTGCCAAAACTGTTCAGAAGCAAAAAGCTACAAGTCCCGCTCATATAATTAAATTAATATTCATTGATATTTTGGACCTTATAGTATATTCTCTTCTTTTTATCCTATTTGATTTTCAGTTGCTTGGGGACAAGCAACAATTTAAGTTTGGTGTTGTGATGAGCGGATAATTTATACGCTTTTTGGCATTGTTTTTATATAGTTTTTAGTAAGTTTGAGCTACTTTTAGGGATGTTTTCCTTAGTTTTTATGTTAAATTCACATTTCTGGACTTTACTATGAGTTTATGTGTTTTTCTGTGATTTCAGGTAAATTCTGACTGAAATTGAGGGATTTGAGCAAAACTCTGAAAAAAGGCTGACAAAAGAACTGCTGATGCTGTTGGAATCTGACCTCCCTGCACTCGAAATGGATTTTCTGGAGCTACAGACCTCCAAATGGCGCGCTCTCAACGGCGTTGGAAATTAGACATCCAGGGCTTTCCAGCAATATATAATAGTCCATACTTTATTCGAATAATGACGACGCAACTTGGCGTTGAACGCCAAGTACACGCTCCTTTCTGGAGTTAAACGCCAGAAAAACGTCATGATCCGGAGTTGAACGCCCAAAACACATCATAACTCGAAATTCAACTCCAAGAGAAGCCTTAGCTCGTGTATTGATCAAGCTCAGCCCAAGCACACACCAAGTGGGCCCCGGAAGTGAATTTATGCATCAATTACTTACTCATGTAAACCCTAGTAGCTAGTCTAGTATATATAGGACATCTATCTATTGTATTAGACATCCTGGATTGTATTTTGAATCCTGTGATCATGTTTTAGGGGGCTGGCCATTCGGCCATGCCTGGACCTCTTTCACTTATGTATTTTCAACGGTGGAGTTTCTGCACACCATAGATTAAGGGTGTGGAGCTCTGCTGTACCTCAAAGATTAATGAAGTTCTATTTTCTTTTATTCAATTCTCTCTTATTCTTATTCCAAGATATTCATTCGTACCCAAGAACATGATGATAGTGATGAGTTAGATAACCCTCATCACTATTCTCACTGATGAACGCGCGTGATTGACAACCACTTCCGTTCTACATGCAACAAGGCTTGAATGTGTATCTCTTAGATTCCCCAACAGAATCTTCGTGGTATAAGCTAGATAGATGGCGGCATTTATGAGGATCCGAAAAGTCCAACCTTGTCTGTGGTGTTCCGAGTAGGATCCTGGGAATCCGGAAAGTCTCACCTTGTCTGTGGTATTCCGAGTAGGATTCCGGTAATGAATGACTGTGACGTGCTTCAAACTTGTAACCTGCTGGGCGTTAATGACAGACGCAAAAGAGGGATTCTATTCCAGTAGGAGCGGGAACCAACCGGTGATTGGCCGTACTGTGACAGAGTGCGTGAGCATTAGCTTTCACTGCGAGGATGGGATGTAGCTATCAACCATGGGTGATGCCTCCAGACTGGTTAGCTGTGCGAGTGACAGCCGCATAGGATATTTCCCCGTGAGGATGAAAGTAGCCACAGTTGATGGTGAACCCCTATACAAAGCTTGCCATGGAAAGGAGTAAGAAAGATTGAGTAGAAGCAGTGGGAGAGCAGGCGTCCGAGAGCTCTACAGCATCTCCATTCCGCTTATCTGAAATTCCTACCAATGAATCTGCATAAGTATTTCTATCCCTTTTTATTATTCCTTTTTATTTACAATCCAATAATCACAATTACCTTTTTAATATGCCTAACTGAGATCTGCAAGGTGACCATAGCTTGCTTCATACCAACAAACTCTGTGGATTCGACCCTTACTCACGTAAGGTTATTACTTGGACGACCCAGTACACTTGCTGGTTAGTTGAACGGAGTTGTGAATTCAAATAAAGAAAATAAACAGTGCCCTAAGAGTATATTCATTCAAAATCCAAGAAACATAGATCACAATTTCGTCCACCAAAGACGTTCTACGACCGGTTATGTATATAAAATACAAGGTGCTCCAGTTAGTTGGCGATCGATGTTACAGGCTACAGTGGCACTATCTACTACAGAGACTGAGTACATGGTAGTAGCAGAAGAGGTGAAAGAAGCATTGTGGCTAAATGGTCTTCTAGATGATTTGGGGTTTCAGCAAGATTGCGTGAATCTGAGTTGTGATAGTCAAAGTGCAATTCATTTGGCAAAAAATCAGGTTCATCATGCTCGTACCAAGAATATTGATGTAAGATATCACTTTGTGCGTGATGTTATAGAAAAAGGCAACATTTCTCTTGTAAAAGTACACAGATGAAAATCCCGCAGACATGTTGACTAAAGTAGTATCAGGAAACAAATTCCAGCATTGCTTGTATTTGCTCAACATTATTCCATGTTAAGTATTACATGGCGAATAAAGGAACTATGTTTCGTTTGATCCTGGTAAAGGGTATAGAGGCAGTCGTTGTCAAGATGATGCAACCAAATACGAGTACTACAATTTGTTCGTTCAAAATTTGAGTCAGTTTTTCAAATTGTGACCGAGGTAGAAAATTGTGAGAATACAGAAACGCTAAGAGCAAACTTAGGGAGTAAAATAAGGTTTGCAAGAAGTTTTTAATAGGAGAGAACTTGTAGGGAGTTTTCATAGGAGGATTTTATTCTTGATCATTGAAATTATAGCATAGATGATACTATATATATTTCTGTAGCATTGTAATTGAAACATCATCAAAAATAAGAAAGAAAATGAATTCACATCATATTTTCTCATATTGTCTTTGTTATAGTTAGTGCATTATTGTGGGTAGTGTTCAATTTCATATTACTTTGTATCTATTAGAAGTCCAAATTTTGCTGCAGACTCAATAGCTCCCGTGCAACTGACGGCGACAATCAGAATCCTGATAGCGGAGGTTGCAGTGGAGGAACCTGGGTTTCCTTCTAGAGAGATGCTTCTCCTTCTGTTGACAACTGGGCATGGTGCGAGAATGAAAGATTGCTGAAGACTCAACCCAACTGTTTCATCCATTTTTTTTTCTAAGAAGCACTCCCGATCTAAAAGGCCCAACCCATGAAGCTGTTGTGCAACCCAACAGCTCGGCTCAGCTAACCATTCCATGAGCGCCTACCTTCTCCTGATCCCTGCACCATTATGCAAAAGATGGTAACACATGTCAAGAAGAGATGCAGCCAGAAAAAATATGTGTAAATCTGTATGAAACTTGATATGTACGCTAGATGACCCCTTAAAAAATACTTTTATTTTTGTCAAATTTCCATCACGTATTTTCATTTAATTCTCCTCATAAAAAATGTGAATCATGAATATCTATAAATATTAATTTTTTAAATTAACACAACTATAATATAATCTAATATAATTCAATTAATCATATTAAAATATAATCTAAACACAAATTTAACATAATTCACATACACATAAAATTTTTAATATAAATATTAAAAAAAATAAAATAAAAATAATTTCTAACAAAATAATATAATATAACTTTTATATATAAGTAGTGATACTTTAGTAATTTCACTGTTTGTAGGTAATACATGCAGATGCCCATTAAATTTGTAGAAATTTTATGAGTTTGGTTAATCCTCTGCTGTCGGTAATACCCAACTGCACCCACTTTCACGGCTATTTTGTCATTCACAATATATATATATAAGAATTTAATTTTAATATACTTTTAATATAAAATAATTTTATTTTAATTACATAATGTTATATCAATAAAAATAATTATTTTTAATATTGACCGCTGTGAATGGTCATTCAAAACAATAAATGCCATTATACGATTAAGTAACGGTCAGTACATCAAAATTTAACTCTATATTTAAATATATTAAAAGTATAATTATTTATTTGAAAACCAATTAACATTTAGTATTCCCGCACCATTTCAACTTTTCATATCCTCGGTCTTTATCATGCATGGTTCTGAAAATCGAACCGGACTAGCCGGTTCAACCGGAAAAATTGGAAACCGGTCACCTAACCAATCCGGATAAGGTCAGAAACCGACTGAAAAAAAATCGGTGAAAAAATCGGTCGAACCGACGGTTAACCGGTGAACCAGGAGAACTGTCCAGTTTTTTCACGATTTATTGGTTTGCATATTAAACTTCAAAACGGCGTCGTTTTGAAGAAGAAAAAAAAAAGAAGAAGAAAATGGCTATCAGCTATGCACGAACCCTAATAGCCACCACCCCCAGTATCTCAGTATCTCTCAACTCTCACCCTCTCACCCTCCCACAGCCCTTCATCGCCGTCGCACCTCTCCTCCATCGCCGTCGCGGAGCTCCTCTCCTCCATCGTAGTCGCCCAGCTCGCCACCTCCACCGTCGCACCTCTCCTCCATCGCCGTCACGGAGCTCCTCTCCTCCATCGCCGTTGCCCAGCTCGCCACCTCCACCGTCGTCGCCCAACTCTCCACCTCCACCGTCGTCGCCGGTAATACTCTGCCTTCCACCTCGGTTCATGTATCCTATTTCTGTTCCCATTTGATTTCATGTTCCTATTTCTGTTCATGTTTCTGTTCCTCTCTATCACAGAAAACATGCTCTTTGATGTTTATCTGGATTACATGATTTTGAGTTGCTGCTTCATGTTTATTTGGATTACATGATTTTGGTTTCTGTTTGATGAATCTTGAATCTGTTTTTGGCTTTCTATTATGATGCGTTGAAGGCAGATGGGGATTATTTTTGCTGCTTCAATTTTACTGCTTCATGTATCTGAGTTCAATTTTTGCTGCTTCAATTTTGCTGCTTCAATTTTGAGTTGCTGTTTCTTCAATTTTACTGCTTCATGTATCTGAGTTCAATTTTTGCTGCTTCAATTTTGCTGCTTCAATTTTGAGTTGCTGTTTCTTCAATTTTGCTGCTTCATGAATCTGAGTTCAATTTTGAATTGCTGTTTCATGAATTTTGCTGTTTTATTTTTTGTTTAGTTATCAATTTTGATGTTTGAAGTTATTTGTGAACCTCTGATCTTAAGTAATGGATAATTTATTATGTGAAATATTAAATTTTATTAAGTTATAAATTATTGAATTTTATTAAGTTTAATAATTTTATTTAATATTTAATTAAACCGGTTGAATCCCGGTTAAATCCCGATCAAACTAGTAAACCATTGAATCAGTGACCTCACCGGTTTATTGACCAATTCGGTTCTCGCAACCTTGTTATCATGTTTACCACTGTCGACATGCATCAACTAAGCTGATGATCCCATGATTTGATCCATTTTAGTGGCCGATAATAATAATTAAAAAAAAAACAAAGAAAGCAATATAAAAGAGGAGGGAGAGACATACCAAAATTCTGGGCGCCATGCTGTTGAAAGTAGAAAGGAAGGAAGGCAGGAAGGCAGCAACTAACTAGGTATTGACACCCAAATCACATTTGTGGCGCGCGTCGTCTTCTTCCTCTCACACCACACCACACCACATCCCTCTCTAACTCTCTTCATTTTCTTCTTCTTCTATAACAATAATAATGGACTCTCACAACTCTTGAAACCCCTTCTCATTCTCACC
The DNA here is from genome assembly GCF_014773155.1 of Arachis stenosperma. Taxonomy (NCBI): domain Eukaryota; kingdom Viridiplantae; phylum Streptophyta; class Magnoliopsida; order Fabales; family Fabaceae; genus Arachis; species Arachis stenosperma. The sequence continues at coordinate 30,225,747 of NC_080383.1, read as the reverse complement.
CATGATCCCTTCTCTCCCTCATCACCATGGTTATCCACTCTCCCACGCAACCCCCTTCCCCCACCGCCCCCACCACTGCCCATGGAGGCCTTGTCGTCGGAAACTACTGCCATGACGTCCTCATCCGCGACCACCACGTAACTGCCCACGCCCTCGGCGGCGCCCCCTCCTTCATCATCCCCGTCCTCCACTCCCTTTCCCTCCCCTTCCTCCTCCTCTCCAAGGTCGGCTCCGACTTCTCCTATTCCTCCGCCACCACCACCACCACCCTCCACCCCCCAATCGTCGTCTCAACCTCCCAAACTACCGTCTTCCACGCTCACTTCCTCTCCGCTACCCCCGACACCACCTCCCTTCCCCCCTCCGGCCACCCCGACCGAATCCTCAAACGTGTCGGATCATGCGATCCCATAACCCCCTCCGACCTCCCCTCCAATTCCCTCTTCCTCTTCGGCTTGGCTGTCGGCGTCGCCGGCGAGATCCTCCCTGAGACGCTCCAATCAATGCTCGACCTATGCGACGTCGTTTTCGTCGACGCGCAGGCCATAATCCGAACATTCGACCCCGAAGATGGAACGGTGAGACTCGTGAATTTGAATGAAACGGGATTCTTCCACCTTCTCCCTCGGATCGCGTTCTTGAAGTGTTCGGCAGAAGAGGCGATTTTCGTCGATATTGAGGAGGCGAGGAAGTGGTGCTGCGTGGTGGTCACGTGCGGAAGGCATGGGTGTGAGGTGTTCTGGAAGGACGGGGAGTTGAAAGTGCCGCCTTTTGCGGCGGATCAGGTTGATCCGACGGGGGCAGGGGACAGTTTCTTGGGCGGGTTCGCGGCGGGGATCGTGATGGGTTTGGGTGTTTGGGATGCGGCGTTGTTGGGGAATTTCTTTGGTTCCTTGGCTGTGGCCCAGGTTGGTCCCCCAAAGCTTGATGCCAAGTTGTTTCAGGTTTGTTGCTTTTTTTTTATTCTCTTTGTTCTTATCTTTTGGCCTTGTTGGTTATAAACTTATAATTGAAATAGTAGTGAATAGAAATCATAGGATGATGGTCATAATAGGTGAACGAACTCATTAGAAAAAGTTTAACTTGTTTCACATTCAAACGTGTGCGTCATTTTTATCGAGTTGACGAACCTTCTTTCACCGTTAGATTAGATACCGAGGAGGGTTTTTGGGAAGAAGAGGAAAGAAGGCTAGAGCACATTCGATGTAGTTGCTTGCTGTATACGCGTGTTTGTGTCACTTTGATTTTAGTAACGATAGCTGTTCCGAAACAAAGTTGTGTACAAGAGCAATGCTATGCAATCAAAATGCTTATTGTGGACAACTTATCATTTAAGAGTTTAGAAGTCTGCAGGATCCGTCATTCTCCCAAAAAAAAAAAGGGTTCCTTTGTGCATTTTTCTAGTACAGAAATAGTATGAGAAACTTGAATTATAAAGATCATTCGTTGATTTGAAATTGATTGTGGAGGTCGTTTGGAGGGTGCTGTCATGTTAGTGATGTCAGTTTGAATTTTGGCAGAGATTGATGTTCTGTATTAAAGCTTCTGCATATCCAACGTAATAATACATCCCTATCTTGGAGTGTTAAGAAACCACATATAAGTGCGGAGGAAACTTAGGAAAGTTGAAATGAGAAATTTATATTCTTGCGGTATGGAATTTTCCTTTGTTTATGTACCATTCGATGTGGGCTACTTTGGCTTTATTCTTTTGCTTTAAAAATGTTAAAATGGGAGACAAATGGCGGTCACTCAGCACAGCTTGTGTAGCATTTATTGTTAAATAACTTCTTTTTGCTATAGAAATACCTAAGAATGTATTCTTAGAATATTCAGAGGTGGACATTAGCAGTGGAAACAGGAATTGTTCTTCATGTAGGATGATGCTGTCAGAGCTCCCCGTATGAATTTTAACCTTTTGAGTTATGGGGGATGGCCAAGCATATTAGTGGAATTTTCATTTACAGATATCTATAGTTTGTGAACCATGCTATGATGCATGGAGATAATCCAGTGTTATAGATCTAGCATACTTTCACATCGATAATTTCTGTTAGATCTATACTATTGTATTATCTTTGATGCATCGTGCACCTAGTTAAAGTAGGTCATTTGAGACATTCATGTAGTAACAAAAATACATGCTGATTAACTGATATCAGGAATTGGTTTTCATTGTTTTGGTTTTGCATATAAACTGGAGTTGCTATCATTATATTGGGAATAAAAAGCGTTGAGTCTAGGATCATAATGTGCAATTTATACTACGATAACAGCTATTTGGTTATCATTTCGACGTTTGGTTAACATGGTTATAGAAATTCACAATACCACGCAATTAATTTAAATGATTTCAGAACCAGATTTATCAAGGCACGGCTATGCATTTTTTTTCTAACTCTCAACTCCGAATAGTTTGAAGAAAATCTTGTTTGTCATGTTGCCCTGGCCCTCACTTATATTTGCATAATACTAATTTCAGGTAGTTAAGGATGAGATGCAGAAAAGGAAGATACAAGACTTCCCCTGCTTAGAAAGAAGAGGTGATTGGTTGGGGTTTCGGGAATCACCTGATCAAGATCAATTCTATGAATCTCTTGCTGCTACTAAAACCGTAGTTATGTCCCAGATTCAAGAACCAGATTGGAATTTAGTGAGCTCTCCAAAGGAGTCGGCAGAGCAGAATAACTCAAAGGCAAAACTGCCACTGAATTACGTTCAAGAGGAACCGATTCCAAGTTGCGATGGCAAACCTTGATCTCATTGACGTTGGAGCTCAAAATGTCACATTCAATTTTCCTGCACTCTTTCATTTTAAGGAACGCTGCATTTTGTACACCAAATTCCACATGTAGCCTAATTGTAGTTATAACTTGTAGTTTTACTAATCACTAATAAGAAATAAAAAGGGAAAGAAAAATATATATCAAATTCAACGGATTGAAATTCCATTTGGACTGGTTGTTGAGATCATGAAATTTGATGATTAGCAACACAATTCCGTTACGCATACACTCCACCACAAGCCATTTGTATAAAATTATGTAGGAGGCATAAAAGTAAATCATTTTTAGTTTTTTACGACAATCGTTAACTGATGCATTGCTTCATTGCTGAAGGCCTTTTTTCTTTCTAATTTTGGCCCAATGTTGGTGTTTTTTTTTTCTAGAAATGGCTCATTTGCTGTGTAACGTGGGTTTATGGGAAAAATAATTTCTGAGGTTGAAATCACCAGTCCAATCAATAAGTCCAAATGATGGGGTAAATTGGTAGTTTACCGAAAAAAGTAAGGGCCACGTTGGAAATTGAGGTAGAATTAAGGATGTTCATGGGCTAGGTCGGGCTCAAGTTAATTAGATTCGGATCCGGCTCTAAAAAGTCACTAAATATACTGTGACCTGATTCGAAAGCGACCCGAAACAAATTGGGTTGACCCAATATAAAATTAGTATATATAAATTTTTTAATTTTATATACTAAAGTAATAAAATTTTATTTTTAAAAATTAAATTTAACAAATATTATATCATATTTATACTAAAATAAATTATTGTAAAACAAAAATAATACCAAGTATCCAACATGCAGTTGCGATGGAGAGGGGAGGAATTTATGGAACATTGTTTTCTCTCTTTTTCTATACTATACTGAGTGAAACCAAAACCAAAGAAAAAAAAAGGTCATTTTCCAACTTTATATTCATCTTCACTCACCAAATTTTAATAGAGATGGAAAAAGCTTTACCGTGAGTGTGATTAACAAAGTTAAAAGAGTGAAGTAAAAATAATAGTTTGTGATCTTATTAAATCTGAAAAAATATTATTCAATTTTTAAATCATCTTACATATGTAAGTTAATTTATTTAATATAAATTTTAATTAGTATTAATATTGGTTAGTATTAGTTAGTATTGTTCAGAGACTGCTATTATATTAGAATTTGTTAGTATAGTTTAAAAGCTTAGTTTAGTTAAAATATTAGTAATCAGTGCTTTAATTTTTGTAAATATGTTTAGGGATAACTAAAAAGTGTTTGTAATTAGTTAAAATGTTAGAGTATGTAGAGTAAAATTATTTTAATATTTTAGAGTTAATATAAAATTGATGTGATTAGTTAAAATTTTGGATTTTATGCTATAATTCTTTTGTAATATATTTAGGGATAATAAAAATAAGAATAAAGTATCATTTTTGTTCCTAACATTTGGGTTAAGTCTCAAAATTGTTGTTAACATTTAAATCGTCATATTTAAGTCTCTAACGTTTTAAAATTAATTCAATGTTGTTTTTCCGTTAGGAATCTGTTAACAGAATTAACAGTGAGACAAAATTGAGACGGTTTTAAAACGTTAGGGATTTAAATAGGACGAATACATTGGGGACAAGAACGATATATAGAAATAAATTTTAATTTAATCATTCAATAATATTATTTTTTTTACAGTATGTAGTTATTCAATTATTTTTTAATCATAAGTAGGAAAATTATACTTAATCACATTACTTTTTAGAAACTTTATTTTTTTTATAAATTTACTCATAAAGATGTTACTCATCATGAAATATTTGTAAAATGACTAATACATAAACTTGCGAAAAAAAATAATACATATACAATAAAGTAATGTGATTCTAGTAATTTTACAAACATTTCATGATGAGTAAAAATTTCTAAGTGCAAAATTATAAAAAAATAAATTTATTTAGAATGAAAGTAATGTGATTAAGTGTAATTTGTTTAGATGTGATTAAAAAATAATTGAATAACTATATATCGTAAAAAAATGATATTATTGAAGGATAAAATTAAAATTTAATTCTATGTATCATTTTTATCCCAAACGTTTTCGTTCTATTTAAGTCCCTAACGTTTCAAAATCGTCTCAATTTTGTTCCGCCATCAATTCTATTAACAGATCTCTAAAGTCAATGTTACAACTAACTCAAGTACAACATAAACATTTATAACAATGTCAATCTAGCTTAAACACTTCAACTTTTCCTTATTCAATCTCATCCCAACATTGTTCAAATATTCACCTTATAGGCTAATTGTAACACCCTAATTACCCTAAACTTTACCTCGCGCGTAAAGTAAAGGTTAATCAGAAGTTACGATAAGTCTAAAGCTTATACATATAATATATAGAAGAATTAATATATTCTAGGAACCCAATGATGGATATAGTTCAAAAACAGGATTTAAAAAGCGCAAAACGTACTAACGAAACTTCTAACTTAAAGCACAAGGTATAGATATAATATAACAAAATAGTAGGATATAATAGAGTAATGATCTAGCCACAACTTGCGAAGTTTAAGTCGGCTAGCTATATACAGACCATACAGAAATCGGAAAGTTAAAGTAGCTTATACAAGTTGTTCTCTCAAAGTAATGCCTCTAGGCAAAAGTAAAATACAAAAGATGAGAGAGTAAATAAAAGAGACTAAAAGACTTCCAAAACAGAAAGAAGATCCTCCGCTTTGTCACCACCAATCAACTCACCGAGGTAGGTTGCGACCTGCATCTGAAAAACAACAACAGAACATGGTATGAGAACCGGAGGTTCTCAATATGGTAACAGTGCCCAATAATGTAAGATATAAGGTTCCGAGATGTCAGAGACAATCCTATAACTTCACATCGATACAGAATATCCAAGCCTTAATAAAATAAATAACTTAAACCATAAACCGTAAACAGGGTTATCTAAACTTAGGAAATTTCTAACTAATATTAAATCACACCGCTGTATCCCACAGCCTTTGCCAACCTAACCTCCATGCAACCCCATCACCACCGCCTACCTATCCTCCTCAGCACCAGACAAACACAGATAATGCAAGTAAGTAAAATATTGATAATATTCATATATAACAAGTAATTCAAGAAGCAAGTATGCATATTATACAAATAGGCAAACTCAAGTAATCAAAGCCAACAAGCACATAAGAGATGCATATGATGAATGCATGTCCTATTGGCTTGTGATATCACTTGTCGGTCTATAACTGCCAACCCGACACATCCTTTCGGATGTAGCTTTTCTGCCACGCCCACAGATATAGTGTCGGGCACACTCTATTCACCCACGGATATAGTGCCAGGCACACTCGCATGCGTAACCCAAGGATATAGTGCCTGACACACTCTTGCAGTAGAAAAAAATTATCAATCATAATTCATTCCCAGGGATATAGTGCCCTACACACCATCATGCTTAACCCAAGGATATAGTGTCTGACACACTTTTCACATTCAACAAGATTATCATTCCTTTTTGAGTTCTCATCGTACTTAACCCAAAGATACAGTGCCTGACACACTGTCCACGTTCAATATCCATCAAGCTCATAATAACCATCATCGGTTCTTAATTTCTATTCCGACTCGTTAGCCATCAATTTCTCAATTCGTTGTCAGTAATCACCAAGTTCACTACTCTTCCTTCTCTCTCAACCAAACTCATCCTCAATACACCAGAAACCTAAACCTTCGTTTGCTAACTTTTCAAAGGAATACCAAATAAAATCTCTTAAGACATATCTCATGATTCAATGCCCAACAATAAGCCCAAGAGTCTTAAAATGGTGTCACAGAAGCTTACAATCTTGTTGGAAAGGTGAAATAGTTGAAAACAAAGTTTAAATTTTGAGAAACAGGGCGTGTGCGTACGCATAAGAGCGTGCGTGCGCACGCCTAGATGAAGTTTTAAAATGTGTGCGTACGCATAGAGGTGTGCGTATGCACAGGTACCAATTTTTTCAATTTTGTTCGCTCGCACAAAGTGTGCTAGCACCCTCTACATATTGCCCTTCCCAACGTGTGCGTGCGCACAGGTTGCAAACGTTCATTGGGTATGTGCGCGCACAAGCTGTGCTAGCGTTCTAAACAGATTGCCTGCCTCTGCGTGTGCGTATGCATAGGTTTAAAATATCGCAGAGCTGTGCGTGTCCACATACCAAAATTCAAATTTTACAAACTTTATATGAATTTAAAGACTTTTCAATAATATAATACACTTCAAATTTCAATATTCAACTAAAACAATATCACTACTTCCATATTAAAAATAATTTTTATAAAATTTACACTTTTTAATATGGTCTAGGACTTGTGCTTTTAGCATTGTTGGCATTGTTATTTAAATTTGTTTTAATTTTACTTTCTCCGATCCTTTGATCCAACGGTCCATCTCAGCTCGTCTGCTCCGAAGATATTTATTTTTCCAAATATTTATTAATAAACCATCCAAAGATATTTATTAATTTAGACTATTTTATTCATCGTCGTATCAAAAACCACAAAAAGATATTTCAAATCCCATTTCTCCACCTACCGTCACCCAAATCTGTCACAGGCCCAATCATCACTGGCCACCTCCTCAAACCTTTGAAAAATTAACTTAACACTCACTAGACCGTCAAGTTTCATTGTCACCGCCACCAATCTCCCAATTTAAGCTATTAAAAAAAACCGCCATTGACGTCTCTCAAGTCAATCGCCCAGCTATAAAGACACCAAAAAAAATCGCCCAGCTATAAACCCGTTGTTTTATTTTTTTTCTCAAAAAGTTTCTTCAACTGTTAAACGGAGAGAGAGAGAGAGAGAGAGAGGATTTTGAACGGAATGTTTAACGCCGGAGATGGACGAAACCGCTGCGACGACGAAGCCTGACTGGCCTACCAAGGCGGCTGATGCTGCCGACGGAGAGACGGCCGAAGTTTCCGGTGATGAAGAGGAAGACAAAGGAGAGTGTGACCGCGAGGCATGGGACACGCTGAGCCGGAGCTTCCTGCAGGCGCAAACTGTGCTGGACGAGAACCGCACGCTGATTCAGAAGGTTAACAGCAACCATGAGTCGAAGATCCCTCATAACATGGCGAAGAACGTTGGTCTTATCCGTCAGATCAACGGAAACATCTCGAAGGTTCTATCCATCTACTCCGATATGTCTACAAGCTTCTCTGGAATTGTTCGCCAGCGCCGCGCTGCGTCCGCCGTCTCTGCCATCACCGTGAGCGGCAAGAACCGCGGCAGCGACGAGGACGAAGATGAAGAAAGCAGTGAGATTGACTCGGAAAAGCTCGTGCAGGAGAAACCGGAGTAATTCTTTCTTTGTTTCTCTTTATATATGTTTTGCTGAGATTGATAAATTCAGTTGGTTAGGGCTCTTGGATCAGTTTTTAGTCTGTGAGGTGTAAGGTGTTTTGCTTTAATGTGTCAGTGAATTTTTTCATTTTTTTTATACAATTAAATGTGTTTGTGAAATTATAGAGAACTGTGTGTTATATATACTGAGATTGCATTCTTCTAGTGTGGTTTGAAATAATGAACTGAGTGACTGTTGTTATCGGTGGCTATTCTGTGTTCTGCTTTTGTGCAATGGATGCTTGATCATTGGTTGTTATGTTGTAAGGATTGTTGAATTGATGATGGCTGAGAGTTCATCCATACTACCTTCCTTAACCACGTGCTGATATAAGAGGTACTTTTGATGTATTGATTTAATTTTGCATGTTCATGGTTTCTTTGTGTTTCAATGGAGGCCCTTCTAGATAGGTGAAGAAGAGAGATACAAGGATTGAACCTGTAACATTATTGAGCTCATCATGGAGAAGATGATCATGGCCGGTCCACCCTGTTTGAGTTTATGTCTCTTTGGCTCATGGGTTGTTTAGTTATTTAATTTACTTATTTTGTTATTGCTGTTGTTTGCGTTTTTTAAATTTTGATCATGAGTTGATATACTACGGTCAAGTTAACTGGTTATTTGATTCCATATGAGATTCTGGTAATTGGAGTAGAGGCTTTAGAGAGTATATTTAAAGGTGGTTGCTCCAAGAAGATTCATGCAAAGATATTTTATTTTGATTATTGGATAATAAGTCGTAGTTCTGTAAGCTTTGATTTTTATTTAAAGTAAAAGTATTATCTTTATTTAAAATATTACTAAATAAATAAGTCACATCTTTTTAAACAAAGATCATGAGAAGATATTTTTAGCATTTTTATTGGAGTAGTTGCCGTATTTAAAAAGCTACTCTAAAAGAAGGCTTCCATGAACTAAAGAATTAAGAAAGCTTTAAGGATCTGTTTGAGTAGGTCCATAAATTACTTTTTTTTTTAACTTATGAAAATATATAATATTAATGTCTAGTACAATTTTTAAGATTAAATTGCAGTTTTTTAAAAGACTATTTTAGTGTTTATGGAGAAGTTAAAAAAATGACTTCTCTCATGATAAATTTTTTTTTATGATTCTTTTCTTAAAATAAACACTTTTAAAACTAAAAAACTAAATACAAAAAAACTTATTTATAAATTACTTTTAATATAAGTATTTATTGTTTAATCTATTTTTAAAAAAATAACTTAATTAAGTTATTTACTCAAATTGGGCTTAAATTCCAAACTGAAATTTGGGATGCTGAGATCATGACATTAGCTCGTTTGGATAAGTCTGGTACAATTTTTAAAATCAAATTACAGTTTTTTAAAAAATTATTTTAGTGTTTATGGAGAAATTAAAAAAGATAACTTTTTTTGTAATAAAATTTTTTTTATCACTCATTTTTTAAAATAAACAGAACTAAAAAATTAAAAATAAAATAACTTATTTATAAATTATTTTTAATATAAATATTTATTATTTAAATTTTTTTTTAAAACAACTTAAATTTGTGGTTTGTGAAATTCGCATCCTATTTAAAGACGTAAACTTAAATTTTTATGGGACGCAAATAAAGACCTGAAAAGATTTTTAAATTTATTTTTAGATAAAAAAATTAAGTACCATTTAGTTTTTTTCATACACGTTTTACAACTAAAATAAAATTATTAGAATAATTAGATTAGATAATTGATTTTAAAACAAAATAAGAAGAGATATAATGGCAATAAGTATATATATTTATGTGAATTAATTAATTTTTTATTTGAAAAATTCTCTTGTTAACTTTTAATTAGAAAAAAAAACTATTTGATTTAACTATTATTTCTAATAAGGTTTAATTATTCTGTTGGTCTTTATATTTTTGTAAAATTTTTAATTAGGTCCCTATATTTTTTTTTTAATTGAGTCTTGTACCAAAATTTTTTTTTAATTGGATTCCTATATTTTTTTTCTCTTTTATTTGGGTCCCTGCACTAATTATTTTTTTTAGTTGGGTTCCTATAAAATTAAGCCAATTACTGCTAAGAGGGACCTAATTGAAAAAAAAAATTGGTGCAGGGATCCAATTTAAAAAAAAAAGTATAGAGACTGTTACGATGGGTAACTGGAGATTAATGGGTTGGACAAGTTTGGCTGGCCTAATCGTCTGAACGGTGAAACGTCCAAGTGGGTTTATGCTCCGAGACCCCCGTCCGACTTGTGTAAGGGAGAATGGGGGGTGGTACCTGCAAAGACACTCCGATGCCAAAGTCAGCAAAGGGGTAAAATAGGTCTAGAGAGTATTGGGCTTCTGAGATACCTGAGAGGTGCCAGTGTATTTATAGTGGTAAACCCATAACCACCGCTGAAGTAGTTCCGCCTTTTGAGGTGGATAACCGTCCCTTTATCTTAGGGAGGTTGAGATATGGCTCCTGGAAGTGGGTAGAGAGATTTTAGGGGCAGTTACTCATTTGAATGAGTGATTATTTGCCAGCTTATCTTCGTCCCCAACTTCTTTAGGGTTAGTCGTGGTACGAACCGACTTCGTAGGGAAGAGGTCGGTACAAGGTGAGGCTCAACCCTTTTGGGTTGGGCCTTTTGTTGGGACCTGGGCCTTATTATTGGGTCAGGATATGAACAGTGCCCCTACTCGAGCCCAATTTCTTTTAAGATTTGGGTTCGAGTATTCTACTCGGGGTCGTGACCGGCTTGTGAGGGAACCGACGTGATTGTTTGCAACTGACATGAATTTTTGTGACTTTTGATTTTCACAGTTACATCTAATCAAACGTCGCGTCCGTTAGGGGTATGCGTAGGTATTAATTACCTTGGTAACGGTGCATTCATTAATGATCGCTTCCATTTTTACCATTATGCCCCTAACGTGCTTATAAGTGCTTCCCCCTTCTTTCGTTGTTTCGTTTTTTCGATTTTTCAAATTTTCCCTTTCATCTGTTCGTGGAACACTTTCGTATCTGTTCGTGGAACACTTTCGTTGAAGGCTTTCATCTTCCTCTACCCCTTTTCAGGCAAAGGTTGGTTCTTTCTTCCCTTTTATTAAGTGCTTCTGTTTGCATGCCTTTTATTTTCTTTGGAGAGGGAGAAGATGACGCCGTAGGTTTCTGTTAGATTCCATGCCCCCTTAGGAGCTCTCATTTTTTATTCTTTTTTCTTTTTCCTTTGTAGGTTTTCATCGTACCTTAGGAAAAAATGTCTTCTATAGAAGTTCTTGCTCAGTGGGTTGATGTTACGGTCTTGGGGGAGGAACCCTTGGTTGATGCCGAGTTTATCACCAACCTTCGCACTCATCACCATATTTGTACCTCTGAGGAGGATGAGCCAAAGTATGAATTGGTGGTCCCGGATCTGGAAGACCGGGTTTGTTTTGGGAGGGATACTGAGGAGGTCCCTCATTTTTTCTACATGTATGAAAGCATGATTATCCGTTTGGGTGTTTTTCTTCCATTTTCTAATTTTGAAATAGCTGTTTTACGTCACTGCCGAATTGCTCCTACCCAACTTCACCCCAATTCTTGGGGTTTTCTGAAAATTTACCAGTTTATCAGCCATGCCTTAGATTTTCCGACCTCTTTGAGGATTTTCTTCTATCTTTTCCACATGACCAAGCCCTTCAGTGGGCTAAATAACAAGCAGCAATGGGTGTCTTTCCGAGCCATACAAGGTCGGAGAGTTTTTACCCTTTTTGATGAATCCTTCCATGACTTCAAAAATTATTTTTTCAAAGTTCAACGTGTAGAGGGTCACCACCCCTTTTTTCTGGATGAAAATTCTGTTCCTCGCTTTCCTCTGTACTGGTTGGAGGCCTCCCCCTGTGAGAAACATGGTTTGGACGACTTGGATGAGGTGGAGGCAGCCATTATGGGGTTCCTCCGAGAAGTGTGGGGGAGGGCCCCATATCTGGATACCAAAAAATTTCTCCAGGGGTCGCCGACCTTTGTCCAAACACAATTAGGTAGCCTTTGTCTTTTCTGCTTTATTTCCAACTTGTTTTCCCGACTTGTCTGACTTTTTTGGCTACTAATTTATTTTTTGCAGAGATGGTGAAGAGGAATTCCAGTGAATCTTACCAGAGGGTCCAGGAGGCCAAAGCGAAGTCCCGTGCTAGGACCGGTAGCGCCAAGGTAACTAGCTCTCCTCTTCCTCTTCCTCCCCCTTCTTCCCAAAATTTGGGGACCTCTTCTCGTACTATTGTTGTTTCCTCCTCGGCCTCTTCTCAGCCGCCCCCTTCCCCCCGATCTTTTCTTGAGTCAGACAAGAAGAAGCGCAAGACTTTAGAGTCTTCCTCTTCTTTTGAAGGTGAGGCTAAGGTGGATGCTCCTGCATTTATCCGGAAACACATCTATCCCCATACCCGTATAGGTATGGATGATGTTTCTTTCCGGAACCACCTCACTATTCTGGCTCAGAAAAATGTCAGGGCGGTGGCGGTGTGCACTAAGTTTCTTGATATTTTTGAGAAGGCTCCTCTTAGCTCTATGGGTTCAACTTCGAGGGTTGAAGAGTTGGAGGAAAGGCTTCTCATGTATCATAAACATGAGAAGGAGTTGAAGGAGGAGGTCGCTAAATTGAAGGAGGAGAGGGATGGCCTTCGGGAGAAGGGGAGCAAGTTACAAGCCCAATGCAATATGGAGGAGGGCTTGAGGAAGAAGGCGCAAGAGAGTTATTCGAGCTTGTTCAAGGACCTCGTGGAGGTGAGGAAGGACTTGTTGAATTCTCGGATTGCTTACGTCGAGTTGGAGGACTCTATTGCTGAGGGAACCGAGGAGGCTTGGAGGATTTTTAAGGAGCAGGTCGGAGTCCTTGCTCCCGATCTGGATCTCTCTCCTTTGGACCCTGACAAGATTGTCATTGATGGGGCCATTGTGTCTCCTCCCCGAACTGTGTCTGAGTCCGAGTTGAAGACTCGGGGTCAGAGAATCATAGAGTCTCCTCCTCGACCAGACGACGCTCCGAGTTCTTCCAAGGCTCCCGAGACTTCTCTTCCAACTTCTGTGGGTGCTCCTCTCCCTGGTCCTGGTGGCGTTGCGGCCGATCTTCCTGATTCTGGTGGTGATCCAACTACTCCCGGTGGTGATGCTTAAAATTTTTGTTGGCTATATGGGGGCCCGGCCTGTGGGTCCCCTCTTTTTAAACTCTCTCTTTTATGTTGGTGGTGGTAGTTGACATTTTATTTGGCCTTTTAAGGCCGTAAACAAAATATTTTAGAAATACCCTTTTTTGGATAAGGGTTTAAGTTATCTTTCGTGTGCATGCTTTTCTGTTTTTGATACTTAGAAAATTTCTTCGATCTTTTCTTGAAAAACCTCCTTTGGCTTGTCTGTCCTTCTGAGCTTTTTTCGCTTTGAGGACTTAGGACAGTCTTTTAGCTTTTTTAATAGGTTTTTTGATCTCTTTTTCACTATTCCTTATACTCAACTTTGCGGTTTATTGAGTTTTTGTGACTTAGGTTATTTTTGCGATGCATTTTTTCTACTCGGTTTTTCATTTCGATTTATGGGTCGAAGTGTTTCCGAGCTACTCGGGCTTTCATTTCGACTTATGAGTCGGAGTGTTTCCAAGTTTCTTACGATCAACTTTTATAACCTCTTTACACCGACTTGTACCTCGTCGTTTTATCCTGACGACCATCTAGGTCGGTTCATGGGATTTTCACGCTTTGTCGAGCTTAAGTCGGCGCGTTTCGTAGAAAAAGAAAAAGAATAATCGAGAAGGAATTTTTTTGTAAGAGATGTTTGTAAAAGATCTTTATTTATTTGGAAAGGTACTTTTACTGCTACTAAGGGTTTTTAGCAATTTATTCCCCTTAGGCCCTACTGTGATGCCTCATTAAAAACCCTTCTTCAGAAAAAATCCTTTGTTTTTTTTTGGGAAAAAATCGTGAAGTAGGAAAAAGAGTACATCAGGGAGTAGGGTTCGCTTTTAACTATAGTACCTTTTCATGTTGCAAGCATGCCACGACCTTGGTAACTCGGTGCCGTTTAGGTCGGTCACCTTATAATAACCTCTTCCTAAGACTTCTCTAATCTTGTATGGTCCCTTCCAATTAGCAGTGAGCTTTCCTTCCCCAGACTTGTTGACTCCTATGTCATTTCTAATCAAGACCAAGTCGTCTGTAGCGAAGCTCCTTCGAATGACTTTCTGGTTGTATCTGTTCGCCATTCTTTGTTTTAATGCCGTTTCTTTAATATGGGCTTGTTTGCAGACTTCAGGGAGGAGCTCGAGTTCCTCTTTGTGTCCCTGTATGTTCCCGATTTCATCATGGAAAATCACCTTTGGGCTTTGTTCACTGATTTCCACCGGTATCATGGCTTCTATGCCATAAACAAGTCGGAATGGTGTTTCGCCAGTGGCAGATTGTGGCGTCGTTCGATAAGCCCATAACACTTGTGGGAGCTCTTCTGTCCAAGTTCCCTTTGCTTCTTGTAGTCTTTTCTTCAGCCCTGCCAGTATGACTTTGTTGGTTGCCTCGGCTTGTCCATTGGCTTGTGGATGCTCCACCGAGGTGAACTGGTGTTTGATTTTCATGCTGGCCACTAGGCTTTTGAAGGTAGAGTCGGTGAACTGGGTTCCGTTGTCTGTAGTAATGGAATAGGGTATTCCAAACCTTGTGATGATATTTTTGTAGAGGAACCTCCGACTTCTTTGGGCTGAGATGGTGGCCAATGGCTCTGCTTCTATCCACTTTGTGAAGTAGTCTATTCCCACGATCAAGTATTTGACTTGTCCTGGCACCTGGGGAAAAGAACCTAACAAATCCATTCCCCATTTTGCAAAGGGCCATGGAGAAGTTATGCTGATGAGCTCCTCGGGGGGAGCCACGTGGAAATTTGCATGCATCTGGCATGGTTGGCACTTTTTCACAAATTATGTGACATCTTTCTCCAAGGTTGGCCAGTAGAATCCAGCTCGGATTACTTTTCTGGCTAGTGACCTGGCTTCGAGATGGTTTCCGCAGATCCCATTATGAACCTCTTCTAGTACTTCCGTGGTCCTTGAGGTCGGTACGCACTTCAACAACGGTGTTGATATTCCCCTTTTATAGAGAATATTTTTCACCATAGTGTAGTATTGTGCTTCCCTCTGGATTTTCTTAGCCCCTTTTTCCTCTTTGGGGAGGATGTCGAATTTTAGGTATTCGACCAAAGGATTCATCCATCCAAGGTTTAGCCCTGTTATCTCAAGGACATCTCGTTTGTCTTCTACTTTTACTACAGAGGGTTCTTGGAGAGTTTCCTGGATCAAGCTTCTGTTATTCCCTCCTGGTTTGGTGCTTGCTAACTTGGAGAGGGCATCTGCTCTGCTATTGAGATCCCGAGTTATATGCTTAACTTCGGTTTCCGCGAAGTGCCCTAAGTGTTCCAGAGTTTTTTCCAAGTACCTTCTCATGTTTGGGTCTTTGGCCTGATACTCTCCATTTATCTGGAGGTCACCACTTGAGAGTCGCTGTATATCATCACTTTCGTTGCACTGACCTCCTCTGCCAGTTTTAACCCTGCAATCAGGGCTTCATACTCTGCTTGATTATTTGAAGCTGGGAATTGAAATTTGAGGGACACCTCTATTTGGGTTCCCCTTTCTTCGACTAGTATTATGCCTGCGCTGCTTCCTGTCTTGTTTGAGGATCCGTTTACATAAAGTTCCCATGTAGTTGGTTTTTCCTCTTGATCTCCCGCGTATTCCGCTATGAAGTCGGTGAGGCATTGGGCCTTAATTGCTGTCCGAGTTTCATACTTTAAGTCGAACTCGGAAAGCTCTATTGCGCATTGAACCATTCTCCCTACAACATCCGTCTTCTGGAGGATTTGCTTCATGGGTTGGTTCGTTCGGACTCTTATGGTATGTGCTTGGAAATAAGGCTGTAGCCTTCGTGAGGCTATTACTAAGGAGTAGGCAAACTTCTTTAGTTTGTGGTACCTTAGTTCAGGGCCCTGTAGAACTTTGCTGATGAAGTAAACTGGATGCTGTCCGACCTCGTCCTCCCTTATCAGGGCTGATGCGACAGCTTTATCTGCTATTGACAGATATAGGACGAGATCTTCCCCGCTTAGAGGTCGGGTCAAGATTGGTGGTTGGCTCAAGAACTTTTTGAACTCCTGGAACGCTCCTTCGCATTCTGGAGTCCATTCGAACTGGCATCCCTTTTTTAATAAAGAAAACAGTGGAAGGGATTTGAGTGCTGATCCTGCCAAGAACCTGGAGAGGGCTGCTAGTCGGCCATTCAATATTTGGACCTCTCTTAAGCAAGTCGGGCTCTTCATTTCAAGGATAGCTTTACACTTGTTGGGATTTGCTTCGATCCCTCTTTGTGTTAGCATGAACCCTAGAAATTTTTCGGCCTCTACTGCGAAGGTACACTTTGCGGGATTTAACCTCATCCCGTGTAGGCTTATGGTGTCGAAGACTTGTGAGAGGTCTGACAAGAGGTCGACTTCTTCCTTGGTTTTCACTAGCATGTCATCTACGTAGACTTCCATTGAGCTCCCCAGGTGGGAAGCGAACACTTTGTTCATCAGTCTTTGATATGTGGCCCCTGAATTTTTTAATCCAAATGGCATGACCACGTAACAATTTGCTCTGGGCGTGATGAACGATGTCTTCTCCTGGTCTGGCTCATACATCAGGATTTGGTTATATCCTGAGTAGGCATCCATGAACGACAAGTATTGATACCCCGAGCTGGAGTCTACTAGAGCGTCAATACTTGGAAGTGGATAAGGGTCCTTGGGACATACTTTATTTAAGTCGGTGTAGTCGACACACATTCTCCATTTGCCATTTTGCTTCTTGACTAGCACTACATTTGCTAGCCATGTTGGATATTTGACTTCTCTGATGAAGCCGGCTTCTAGGAGTGCCTGTACTTGCTCTTCCACCGCTAGAGCTCGTTCAGGGCCAAGCTTGCGCCTTTTCTGTTGTACAGGTCGGGATCCTGGGTATACCGAGAGCTTATGGGATATTAGCTTGGGGTCTATCCTGGCATGTCGGAGGCTTTCCAGGCGAAGAGGTCGGAATTGTCTCTTAGGAGCTTAGTCAACCCTTGCTTCAGGGTTTCCCCTAGGCTGGCTCCTATGTTGGTATTCTTTCTTTCTTCTTCGCCGATCTGTATTTCCTCGGTTCTTCCCCCTGGCTGTGGTCGCAACTCTTCTTTGGCCCTTGCTCCACCGAGTTCTATGGTGTTGACTTCTTTGCCTTTTCCCCTTAGGTTCAGGCTTTCATTGTAGCACTTTCTTGCCAATTTCTGGTCCCCACGCACCGTTGCTATCCCCGCTGATGTCGGGAATTTCATGCAGAGATGGGGGGTAGATACCACTGCTCCTAGTTGGTTTAGGGTAGCTCTTCTGATTAGGGCATTATATGCTGACCCCACGTCGATGACTATGAAGTCTATATTCAGAGTTTTGGATTTTTCTCCTTTTCTGAAAGTAGTGTGGAGGGGAAGGAAACCCAGTGGTTTTATTGGCGTGTCGCCTAGCCCATACAAGGTGTCAGGGTAGGCTCTCAGCTCCCTTTCGTCGAGCCGTAGTTTATCAAACGCAGGCTTGAAAAGGATGTCTGCTAAACTTCCTTGGTCCACCAGAGTTCTGTGGAGATGGGCGTTGGCTAGGATCATGGTTATCACCACCGGATCATCATGTCCGGGGATTATTCCTTGCCCATCTTCCTTTGTGAATGAGATGGTAGGAAGGTCGGGCGATTCACTTCCGACCTGGTAGATTCGCTTGAGATGTCTTTTGCGAGAGGACTTGGTGAGCCCCCCTCCCGCGAATCCGCCTGAGATCATATGTATATGTCTCTCCGGAGTCTGCGGTGGTGGGTCTCTTTTGTCCGCATCATCCCGCTTTCTCTTTCCATGATTGTCCAACATCTCCATGAGATATCTGTCAAGTCGGCCTTCTCTGGCCAGCTTTTCTATCACATTCTTGAGGTCGTAACAATCGTTTGTTGAGTGACCATATATATTATGGTACTCGCAGTAGTCGCTGCGACTCCCCCCTTTTTTATTCTTGATGGGTCTGGGAGGCGGCAGCCTTTCAGTATTGCAAATTTCTCTGTATACGTCCACTATGGAGACCTTTAGAGGAGTATAAGAGTGGTATTTCCTGGGTCTGTCGAGACCGAGGTCTTCTTTCTTCTTTGGCTTCCTTTCTCTATCTTTTATCGAGGGGAGGTGTCCAGGTCGCCAGCTTGACTCTCTTAGTCTGGCGTTTTCTTCCATATTGATGTACTTCTCAGCTCTTTCTTGTACATCACTCAAGGAGGTGAGATGTCTTTTTGATATGGACTGTGAGAAGGGTCCTTCTCTAAGCCTATTTACCAGCCCCATAATGACCGCCTCGGTGGGCAGGTCTTGAATCTCTAAGCATGCTTTGTTGAATCTTTCCATATAATCCCGTAGAGGTTCTCCGACCTCCTGTTTTATTCCCAGGAGGCTATCAAACCACTTCATTACGGTTTTCGATAAGGTGGTCGGGAAAGCTTTGCAGCGTGTTGCATCAGAAGCGTCAGCTAGATACATCCGACTTTTAAAATTGCTTAAATGATGCTTTGGATCTGTGGTTCCATCATAGAGGTCCATGTCGGGGATTTTAAAGTTTCTTGGAACTTTTGCCCTCATTATGTCATCACTAAAGGGGTCTTCCCCTCCTGGGGGCGACTCTTCTCGGTCGCCGTGGGAGTTCCGACTTTTGAGGAAGGATTCTAACTTTAAGAGTTTTTCTTCTAACTCTTTTTGTCGTTCCATCTCCTCTCTTAAGTGCTTTTCTATTTCCCTTTGTCACTCCCGCTCCTATTTCAGTTGTTCCAAGCAACCTTGGTGGCCATGGAATAGCCCCATTAGTTCGGTTGTATGGGGTGGCCCATCCATTTCCGATTCACGCCCCTCGGAGGAGTTCATCTTCGGATTTTTAAATCCAGTGGTGCCTTCCCTATGTTGGTCGTTGGTTCCCTGGTGAAGGGTTAAGTCTGGGTCATTATTTCCGGTATCTAGATTCTCTTGTTCAGAATCTGATGGCACATGACCATCTTCCGGTGACATATCCGCCATTACTGGTTGATCTCTCGGGTCCCCGGCAACGGCGTGATAAACCCCATTTTTAGAGTTCATCTTGTGTTGAATTTAGAGTATTTTGATAACCTTTTCTCGCATTTAACCTATGAATTGGCATGGTTTTGTAATCTCTCCCGTATTTGCGCTTAATTGTAAAAACATGCTTTTTAAGCCTTATTTTGATGAATTCTAGTTCCTCTTTGATTCCATAAGATGCCTTGATGTGTTTGCTAGTAATCTCAGGATGAAATAGGTTAGGCATGAATCAAGGGAGCAAGGAAGAAAGCATGCAAGTGGAGAGAAGCACAAAAAGCCAAAGAATTGATCTAGGCCATGCACGCGCACGCGCACAAGGCGCTCGCGCGCACATTGCGAAACAAGCCAGGGACGCGCACGCGTACCGTGCGCGCACGCGTCGATGACAGCACATGACCTCATTAATGCAACACGTGCCTGGCGATTTGAGAGGGTTTCTGAACCCACTTTTGGCGCCAATTGCTAAGGGAAAGGAATAAAAGGATGAAGGATTAAGGGGAAGGCATGAATCAATAAAGGAATGAATCATCTAAGTCTAATATAGAATATACTTAGGATTAGTTTAGAGTTTTAGAGAGAAAAGCTCTCACTTCTCTCTAGAATTAGGATTAGGTTTAGTTCTTAGATCTAGGTTTTTATCTTAGTTTCCTTCTACTTCTACTTTCCAATTCATTGTTGTTACATTCATCATTCTTCTACTCCTTTGTTGTAATTTCCTTTATATTGCTCTTATACTTTGTTGTAGATCTACTATTGCTACTTCCATTTTCTTTCAATTCAATAAGAGGTAATTCATAAGAATTGTTCTTCATTGATTTTCTATTGTTGATCTCTTGTTTTTGTAGTTGTAGATTCCTTTAATTCTTGCATTTAATAATGTTTACTTGTATTGCACTCTATGTGTTTGATGAAATGTCTCTTCTAGATATAGTGTAGGTTTTGTTCCTCTTGGCCTAGGGAGAGTAATTAGTGACTCTTGAGTTATCTAATTCCTTTGTTGATTGGTAATTAGAAGTTGCTAATTAATTTGAATACCTCTAAAGCTAGTCATTCCTTTAGGAGATGATTAGGGCTTGAGGAATCAAATTGATTCATCCACTTGACTTCCCTCCATAGTTAGAGGTTAACTAAGTGGTAGCAATGAACAATTCTCATCACAATTGAGAAAGGTAACTAGGATAGGATTTCTAGTTCTCACATCTTGCCAAGAGCTTTGTTAGTTGTTAGTTTATTTTCATTGTCATTTACTTTCATGCCTCTTATCCAAAACCCCAAAATAACTCATAATCAATAACAAGACACTTTATTGTAATTCCTAGGGAGAACGACCCGAGGTTTGAATACTTCGATTTATAAATTTTAGGGGTTTGTACTAATGACAAACAACTTTTTGTATGAAAGGATTATTGTTTGGTTTAGAAACTATACTTTACAACGAGATTTTATTAGTGAAATTCTAAACCGTCAAAAATCCAATCATCAAAATGACGCCGTTGCCGGGGAATGCAATGGTGTTATGTTATTGGTTATTGTATATATGTGAATATTGTGAATATGTTTGCTTTTTGCTTCTTTGTTAGTTTTTAGTTTGTTCTCTTTATTTGTTACTATTTTTTTTTGTTTTTGCCCTCTCTTGCTATCATGAATTCTCACTTTGGCTATGAGTGTGATTACAATTATGTTGTAGGTAATGAGGACTATAATGAAGATGTGCATCAAGTATGGGACAATCAAAGGTGGGAGGAGCCATATGCATATGATCAATCTTCATGGCAACAACCTCCGCCAATGCACTATGAAGAAGAGCCATTCTATGATGCATACCAATCCAATGGCTATGGTGAATCACCTCGTGACCTTCAAGAACTACCACCATATGCCTATGAACCATATCCTCAACATAACTCTCAACCATACTCACAAGCCTATTTTCACCAAACGCTTCCGTATGAACCCAATCCATATTCACCACACCATATGAGCCATACATGGAACCCAAATCCCAAGATTACTACTACCAAAAACCACCTCGATGCACACCACCTCCACAATTTCACCAAGAAGAACCACCTTCCTACCATAAACCATCCTCCCAAAATAATGAACCCTCCTACTCACCCCAAGCCCCAATAGACGATCCTCTCACTTTGTTACTCCAAGGACAAGAAGCCATGAAGCGGGATACACTTGAGTTTGTGACCAATTTGACCAAGGTGGTGCACACTTTAGCCCACCAATATTTGAATACTCAAGGTACTTCCATGACGACATTTGAAAAGTCAACAGAAGAGCAAAGTATGAAGGAGAAATCGGGCAATACGGTAGAGAAGGAGAAGCCAAGTTTTACGTTGGAACAATTGGAGGAGCCAATGATCATTGAAGAAAAGGAAGAAGTGGTTGAAGATTTGGGAGATGTTGAAAGTCCATGGGAATGTAGCATCATGGAGCACTCTTCCAAGAAGCTCGATATTGATGTTAAGGAGGGTGCTCAACCTCCAAGGCATACCATCGTTGGAGATTTAGAAGAAGCCTATCAAGAGATGGATTCAATCATGGATGAGTTTCTCTCTACAATGGAATCCTCTTCCCTTGGACATGAAGTTAAAATTATAAAAGAGTGTGCACAACCTCCCAAGGAAGACGGAAATGGCATGGTGTATATTGAAATTGAAGAATATGAAGAGGTTGATCGAGAGATGGATTCATCTATCCATGAATTCCTATCCCAAATTGAATCACCTCCCATTGGCCAAGATGAAGTTCTTGAAGACAACACCAAGCCAAGCGAAAAAGGGGACAAGGTTGAAATTGAAGAAGCTTGTGAAGAGGTGGAAACAACCAAAGAAGAGCCTAAAGAAGTAGACCTTGCATTGTCTAAGTGTGGGGAGGTCCCCCTCCCTAAATCAACTTTCAAGTGGGTAAAACTCTCACCCCTAAGCTTTACTTTCTCACTTGAATATGGTTTAATAAAAAATGATGGTCAACTTAGAACTCTTTGTGGAATTAAGAATAGGAAAGAGTCGTGTAGTGGTTGGAATTTCGGTATAAAAATCATAAAGGCTAAGACTCTAAGGTGTATGAATGAGGATGGTACGAAAATTACCATATATGGGCTTAGAAGGAAGCATTGGCGGAATAAAGAGAATTCTATGCGTCAATCACCCTTATGTCAACCACCCATCCGACAAAATCATGAAACAAAACTGACGGACGGGTGTGAAGATAAGATATGGGATCCTGGTTCGCTTTGTGAAGACCAACTAAGGAAACTCATATCTTGGGTAGAACTTTGCCCAAGCTCGATGAAGACGGTTGGAAATTCTGTCAACCAATTGAGAAGCATGGATCCTTGGAAATTCAAGGATGAGCACAAGCATAAGCCACCATGACAATAAGCACCTCAAAATGTCCAACTTAAGGACTTAAACTAAAAGTGTTAGGTGGGAGACACCCCACCATGGTAAACTCTTTCCACTCTCTTTTAAATTTGCTTAACAAGTGATTTGAGTTACCATTGTAGGTAGATGTTTCATATAAATTTGTTTGTACAACTCAATTGTTAGCTTAGTCACATGTATGTTGTGTTTAGTAGTAGATGAATAATATCATATTGTATTTTTGTGAATTGCATTCTTGTGCTTAGTAAGTAGATGCATAAAGAGTTGTGAGCAGTAGGGGGAGCACACTTGAACATAAGTCTCATGAAAAAAAAAGGAGGGGGTGGACGCGCGCGCACAATGTACGCGCACGCGTCCCTGAGCTGATACATCATCACCCACGTACCCGAGAGTTGGGCCTCTCTTGGGCAAACACTATGCCCTGAGCCCAACATGACCCACGCTGACGCGCACTACGTGCGTGCGCGCAGATTATGAGAACATGGAAGTTCACGCAGACGCGCACCTGCCGCGTCCGTGTCGATTTGCTGCCGCAATTTTTGAGCCAAGCCCCAGAGAGTTGAGCCAGCTCTGGGCCAACCTTAAGTCCCTGGCCCAACTCGCTCTGCGCGGACGCGCACTTGCCGTGTGCGTGCCCATTTGCCCAAGGAGGAACAGACGCGAGCGCACGCATCGCACTAGCGCGCCTTATCACAAATTACCAACGTACGCAGACGCGCACTTGCCGCGCGCGCGTCCCTTACATGATGCTGCCACTCTAGGCCTTTGCCCCGAAAGTTGGGCGTGCGTCAAGCCCACTCTAAGCCTCAGGCCCAACCCCATGTACGCGTGCGCGCACTGTACGCGCACGCGCCGTTGTATAGTCTGCCAACCCACGCGAGAGCGCACTTCACGCTCACGCGTGGATCTCCATTTTCCTCAATGTACGCGGACGCGCAAGGTGCGCGCCCGCGTCGATCCAAAAAAGGGGATAACCCTAACACGCGAAGAGTGTCGCGCAGCCGCGCCCCCTTTCTTCTTCCCCAACTTCCATTCTTCCTCTCCTCTCCCATAACTGCCGCAGCAACCGCCATCACCGCGGCCGCCATCGTTCCCCATTAACCCTCTCTCTCTCCTCCATTCACTTCGTTCTCTCTCTCTTCCATCCACTCACTCTCTCCTCCTCGGTCAAACCTCAACCACCGCAGCGACTGTCTTCACCGCCACCGTCCACGGCGGCGCGCCTCTGCTGGCCACCAATCCCAATTCTTCTTTCCTCCACAATTTTTCTCCCGCTCCCAGGTTCCTGTTCATACTCTGTTTGTTCTTCACCGTTCAATTTTGTTAGTTTTTGACATTTTCTATTACTTAGTTAGAATTTGAGTTTTGCATGTTAGGATTAGATAGAAATATCTGCTGTTAGGTAGCTAGGGCTGGATAGAGGATTCTAGGCCTGATAAGTGCTCCGTTTGTGTTTATTTTCTGCTTGTTCATTTGTTTGATAAGTGCCATGTTTGAGTTGCTCTGTGTATCTTCTGTGTTGCCTGGATGCTATTTTGTGTTGCTTTGAATTAATAACTTTGTAATCATGATTGTTTGTGCCATTTTGCAATCCAGGAACGTCCAATTTTAAGCCGAAATGCTGCCCAATTTTTGAAAATTTTAATTTCATTTTGCTCTCTATTACGAATTTGGGCTACCTTTTGTTATTTTCGACTTCCGGGATTTGCATGATATGTTGTGACCATGATTTGTATGCTTGAAATGTTCATTTCTCATCATGCTACTAATTTTTAACTCCAATTTTTCTAACTCACTGCTTCTGTTTCTTCCAAATTTGCATTTTAACTCTTTAACCATTCTTTGAGTATTGATGATGCACATGCTTATTCTTTATGAATTTTGGTCATTAGTGAACATTGAATTCTTGGAATATGGCTGTGTTTTCTGTTCTTATTTGTTGGCCATATTTCAAGTTCCATTCACATCATGTTTGCTTGTCATCTATTCTACATCCTGAATATGCTTTCTTTGCTTTGTGCTACATACTTTATTGCTTATATTCCATTATATTTCTTTTTCAGGATGTCGGATAAAGGATAGGCTATAGCCACCTCTTCCAAGAAAAGAAAACACTCTACACCCTCTATTCCCTCCATCTACAAGAATTATGCTAAGAATCCTCTAAATGACGAAGAAAGGAAAAATCAGCTGTTACCTTCTACTGACCCAACCAAGTTCCCTAATCTCTACTGTGAGCTTCGACTTTCTAAGTATCGGACAACAAAACTAAACACCGAGAAGAAGCTTGTTCTCCCCAATGATGTCCGACGGGCCATTACTAGTCGGATCCTTGAGTTGGGTATAGACTTTGTTGACCGAGATTTGGGGGATATCAACATATCTTGGGTGAAGGAATTTTATTGCAACTTCTTCCGTCCGACTTTGGATTCGGTCCAGTTGAGGGGTAGAGAGATCATGATCACTGAGACGGCCATAGAGGAGGCTTTGCAGTGCCGACATATTCCTGATGGCACTTGCGCCCATCAGCAGGCCGAGTTGGCCATACACAGCATGACTTTTGATTACGAGGCACTGAGGAGCGTGATTGGTCTACCAGAGGCTACATGGGTTATGGATGCAAACAATACCAAGCCTAAGGGGATGCTATTCGCTCACTTGATTAGAGAGGCCAGGACTTGGCAGATGATCTTTGGCCACTACGTCTTGCCTACCACTCACTTCTCTGAGATCCCCATGGAGATGCTTCTGCTGATTGGGTGTGTCATGGAGGGGAAGGATGTCTATTTTCCGCGGCTCATCCGGCAGTGCATGTGGCGGGCGCATATTCGTGGCCTACTTCCATTTCCTACTTTGGTCACGAGTATGGCTGCCCTAGCCGAGGTCCCTTGGTCAGATGACGATGTGTTACCACCACCGCCTGATGCAGATGACAGAGAGATTACTATTCCTTGGGGTGGTTGGGTACACGAGAGGCTGCCAGCTAGACGCCGTTCCAGGGCTAGAGCGGTAGTGGGGACAGCCGGACAGTCAGCCCCTACAGCAGCACCATCTTCCTCTACTACAGCAGCCCCCTCATCATCGACAGTTCCACCTGCAGCACCTGAGACCACCTACTTACTGGTCCAGCGTCTATTCCGGTTTTTAGAGTGAGAGAGACTCCATGTCAGACGCCGATTAGATCGGATGGACCAGGCGCTTATTTCTCTGGGTGCTGAGTTACCTCCGCTTCTCGATTCTCCGGCCTCCGATGAGCAGGATCATCAGGAGGAGGATGCGGGGGCACCGACTCAGCAGGCTGCTCCTCCAGATGCCCCAGACACCACAGAGACGGCTCTGACTCATGCGGAGCCAGTCCCACAGCCACAGCCAGAGCCTACCGTTGTACCTCCCACTGATCCTCCGGTTTAGCATCGAGGACGATGCTTGATCTTAAGTGTGGGGAGGGCACCGGTAGCATTATTTGGGGACCGTTGAACTTTTCGGCTACTCTCATAGTTATCTTACTTTGCATACCTATTGTATATATTTTGATGCATTTTGAGTTTGTTTTGGACACCTTTACTGCTTATTTTGGATTTTAGATATTTTGATGCTTTTGATGCTTGTGGATATCTTTAGATTTCATACTTTTAGTTGGATTTTTCTTTATACATTTTTGCATATCTTTCTTTAGAAATCATACTTTGAATTGCAAAAACTTAGTCACCCTTTTTGCATAAGAAATTGGTTTTAAGCAAAAGGAAAGGGTAAACTAAGGAAATTTTTGGATTTTTCAATCACAACAATGCTTAGTCAAACATTGAGATTTTTCAAGAAGTTTAAATATAGAGCATTAACCCAATTGATTGAAAGAAAATTTATTTTTGGTGAAACTTGCTTGAATTTCATACTTTGTGAAGCATGTATTGAACTAAGAGCACAAGCTTGTGAGACTTGAGCCTATTGATGTGGTTACATTTTATAACCACTTATCTTCCATTCTTGTGTGAAATTGTTCTCTTTCTATGATTATGATCCTTGATTTGCTTGATTCTATATGTCCATTTATTTCTTGTATTTATGCATTTATATGATTGAGGCCATCATTTCATTAGCTCACTTATCCAAATAGCCAACCCTTTTATATTCCTTTGTTAGCCAATTTGAGCCTACGATTAACCAACTTATTCTCACTTTGCATACCTATTGTATATATTTTGATGCATTTTGAGTTTGTTTTGGACACCTTTACTGCTTATTTTGGATTTTAGATATTTTGATGCTTTTGATGCTTGTGGATATCTTTAGATTTCATACTTTTAGTTGGATTTTTCTTTATACATTTTTGCATATCTTTCTTTAGAAATCATACTTTGAATTGCAAAAACTTAGTCACCCTTTTTGCATAAGAAATTGGTTTTAAGCAAAAGGAAAGGGTAAACTAAGGAAATTTTTGGATTTTTCAATCACAACAATGCTTAGTCAAACATTGAGATTTTCAAGAAGTTTAAATATAGAGCATTAACCCAATTGATTGAAAGAAAATTTATTTTTGGTGAAACTTGCTTGAATTTCATACTTTGTGAAGCATGTATTGAACTAAGAGCACAAGCTTGTGAGACTTGAGCCTATTGATGTGGTTACATTTTATAACCACTTATCTTCCATTCTTGTGTGAAATTGTTCTCTTTCTATGATTATGATCCTTGATTTGCTTGATTCTATATGTCCATTTATTTCTTGTATTTATGCATTTATATGATTGAGGCCATCATTTCATTAGCTCACTTATCCAAATAGCCAACCCTTTTATATTCCTTTGTTAGCCAATTTGAGCCTACGATTAACCAACTTATTCTCACTTTGCATACCTATTGTATATATTTTGATGCATTTTGAGTTTGTTTTGGACACCTTTACTGCTTATTTTGGATTTTAGATATTTTGATGCTTTTGATGCTTGTGGATATCTTTAGATTTCATACTTTTAGTTGGATTTTTCTTTATACATTTTTGCATATCTTTCTTTAGAAATCATACTTTGAATTGCAAAAACTTAGTCACCCTTTTTGCATAAGAAATTGGTTTTAAGCAAAAGGAAAGGGTAAACTAAGGAAATTTTTGGATTTTTCAATCACAACAATGCTTAGTCAAACATTGAGATTTTTCAAGAAGTTTAAATATAGAGCATTAACCCAATTGATTGAAAGAAAATTTATTTTTGGTGAAACTTGCTTGAATTTCATACTTTGTGAAGCATGTATTGAACTAAGAGCACAAGCTTGTGAGACTTGAGCCTATTGATGTGGTTACATTTTATAACCACTTATCTTCCATTCTTGTGTGAAATTGTTCTCTTTCTATGATTATGATCCTTGATTTGCTTGATTCTATATGTCCATTTATTTCTTGTATTTATGCATTTATATGATTGAGGCCATCATTTCATTAGCTCACTTATCCAAATAGCCAACCCTTTTATATTCTTTTGTTAGCCAATTTGAGCCTACGATTAACCAACTTATTCTCATTTTAGCACATTACAAGCCCAAGGCAGAAAACCAATGAAAAGTCCTTGTTTGGATCTTTGATTAGCCGAGGCTAGTGAGAGTGTTTATTATTCAAAGTTGGTGAGGCTTGGGAACATTGGATGGGATAAAAAGGGTAGTACACTTTCATGTTTAGGAATTGGGTACATACTCATGTATTGGTTAAATGTAGAGACCTTATGCATTGATGCTCTTGTGTATAGTTTGGAAGAAAAAGGAAAAAAATGAAAAGAAAAAGAAATAAAAGTGAAAACGAGAAAAACAAAAGAATAGAAAAAGAAAAAAATATAATAATAGAAAAAGAAAGAAAAAGGAAAAAATAATAAAAAGGGGACAAAATGCCCCAAGGTGAAATTCAATAAAAAGGAATTAATGCATAAGTGTTATGAACTAAAAAAATAGAATGCATGAATATGTAAGAACAAAAGTGAAGAATGGGTAGTTAGAATAGTTTGAACTTGTATAGGTCATTATATAGTTAGGTGGGAGAGTCTATGCTAATCAAAGATTCAAATCCTAGCCACTTAACCATAAATGATCTTACCTTGACCCTAACCCCATTACAACCTAAATGAAAGACCTCATGATGAATGTATGCATGCATTAAATAAGTGTTGATTGTTAGAAGAAAATCAAATTTTGGAAAACATGATTAGAAGAGAATTGAGTGGATTAACCCTTAAACACTTGAGTGAATAGAGCGGATACACATCCGGTGAGGGTTCAAAAGTTCAATCACATGTGTTCACCCATATTATCTATATTCTTACAAGCTTGAACTCTTTTTGATAATTCAATACAATTGTGGTTTGGACTTAATTCCTATTGCCTAGCTCTTGTGCTTACACATGCTCTCTTGGGAATTGACTTGTTTGAACTAAGCATTTCTATTTGCTTAGATAATTGCATTTAGATAGGATTCATATAGTTTAGTTGCATTCAATAAATGTCATACCCCTTAGTTCCTTCTTATTTTAGTATGAGGACATGCTAAGGTTTAACTGTGGGGAGGTTGATAAACCCCATTTTTAGGGTTCATCTTGTGTTGAATTTAGAGTATTTTGATAACCTTTTCTCGCATTTAACCTATGAATTGGCATGGTTTTGTAATCTCTCCCGTATTTGCGCTTAATTGTAAAAACATGCTTTTTAAGCCTTATTTTGATGAATTCTAGTTCCTCTTTGATTCCATAAGATGCCTTGATGTGTTTGCTAGTAATCTCAGGATGAAATAGGTTAGGCATGAATCAAGGGAGCAAGGAAGAAAGCATGCAAGTGGAGAGAAGCACAAAAAGCCAAAGAATTGATCTAGGCCATGCACACGCACGTGTACCGTGCGCGCACGCGTCGATGACAGCACATGACCTCATTAATGCAACACGTGCCTGGCGATTTGAGAGGGTTTCTGAACCCATTTTTGGCGCCAATTGCTAAGGGAAAGGAATAAAAGGATGAAGGATTAAGGGGAAGGCATGAATCAATAAAGGAATGAATCATCTAAGTCTAATATAGAATATACTTAGGATTAGTTTAGAGTTTTAGAGAGAGAAGCTCTCACTTCTCTCTAGAATTAGGATTAGGTTTAGTTCTTAGATCTAGGTTTTTATCTTAGTTTCCTTCTACTTCTACTTTCCAATTCATTGTTGTTACATTCATCATTCTTCTACTCCTTTGTTGTAATTTCCTTTATATTGCTCTTATACTTTGTTGTAGATCTACTATTGCTACTTCCATTTTCTTTCAATTCAATAAGAGGTAATTCATAAGAATTGTTCTTCATTACTTTTCTATTGTTGATCTCTTGTTTTTGTAGTTGTAGATTCCTTTAATTCTTGCATTTAATAATGTTTACTTGTATTGCACTCTATGTGTTTGATGAAATGTCTCTTCTAGATATAGTGTAGGTTTTGTTCCTCTTGGCCTAGGGAGAGTAATTAGTGACTCTTGAGTTATCTAATTCCTTTGTTGATTGATAATTAGAAGTTGCTAATTAATTTGAATACCTCTAAAGCTAGTCATTCCTTTAGGAGATGATTAGGGCTTGAGGATTCAAATTGATTCATCCACTTGACTTCCCTCCATAGTTAGAGGTTAACTAAGTGGTAGCAATGAACAATTCTCATCACAATTGAGAAAGGTAACTAGGATAGGATTTCTAGTTCTCACATCTTGCCAAGAGCTTTGTTAGTTGTTAGTTTATTTTCATTGTCATTTACTTTCATGCCTCTTATCCAAAACCCCAAAATAACTCATAATCAATAACAATACACTTTATTGTAATTCTTAGGGAGAACGACCCGAGGTTTGAATACTTCGGTTTATAAATTTTAGGGGTTTGTACTAGTGACAAATAACTTTTTGTATGAAAGGATTATTGTTTGGTTTAGAAACTATACTTTACAACGAGATTTTATTAGTGAAATTCTAAACCGTCAAAAATCCAATCATCACGGCGCCAATGTTACGATGGGTAACCGGAGATTAATGGGTTGGACAAGTTTGGCTGGCCCAATCGTCTGAACGGTGAAACGTCCAAGTGGGTTTGTGCTCCGAGACCCCCGTCCGAATTGTGTAAGGGAGAATGGGGGGTGGTACCTGCAAAGACACTCCGATGCCAAAGTCAGCAAAGGGGTAAAATAGGTCTAGAGAGTATTGGGCTTCTGAGATACCCGAGAGGTGCCAGTGTATTTATAGTGGTGAACCCATAACTACCGCTGAAGTAGTTCCGCCTTTTGAGGTGGATAACCGTCCCTTTATCTTAGGGAGGTTGAGATATGGCTCCTGGAAGTGGGTAGAGAGATTTTAGGGGTAGTTACTCATTTGAATGAGTGATTATCTACCAGCTAATCTTCGTCCCCGACTTCTTTAGGGTTAGTCGTGGTAAGAACCGACTTCGTAGGGAAGAGGTCGGTACAAGGTGAGGCTCAACCCTTTTGGGTTGGGCCTTTTGTTGGGACCTGGGCCTTATCATTGGGTCAGGGTATGAACAGAGACCTAATTGAAAATTTCACGAAATTATAGAGACCAACAGAATAATTAATCTTTCTAATAAAATTCGTTAGGGTAAAGTATATTTTTTGTCCTTGAAATTTAGTAAAAATTTTAAAAATATCTCTAAATTTTATTTTGTTTCAATTTTGTCCCAAAAATTTTCGATTTGTATCAAATATATTTCTGACGGCTAATTTTTCAAAAAATTAAAGACCAATTCAACAATAATTTCATGAGATCAACTCTCAGCACAAGCAAATCAAGCATAATTTTCATGTATTATTGTTACATGAGTCTTAAATTTTTTAAAACCTTAGATGTCACGAGTATATTTGATCCAAATCGAAAACTTTTGAGATAAAATTAAAAAAAAATAAAACTTAAGCTAATTCATTTTTAAATTCACTACATAAAAGGTTATTTAAACACACAATTTTTTATTTTTGTTCAAATTTTATATTATCAATATATTAAAATTAAATTCTATAATAATAATAATAATAATAATAATAATAATAATAATAATAATAATAAATTATTCTTGCGTGGATAGAAAATAAGTATAATATTAATCAGAGTGAGTAGCGTACCTTCACTTTCTTTATGTCAGGAGTTGATATATTTATAGAATTATTGTACTACAGAAGGTTACTTAGTGAGTCTAATTATGTGATAACTGCTCTTTAGTGAGCTTCTACAGAAAGATTTGCGAAGAGATTCGTGTACCCATCTGAATTTGCACGTAGTTATTTAATTTTATAGGATGAGTCTGGAGAGCAAAAGACGTACTCTCCAAGTACTCCTGATACAGGACCCAAATTTCGATTTATAGTTTTACTTGAGTCGAATCATAGCCAATGAAATAATAATAATAATAGTAATAATAATAATAATAATAATAATAATAAAATTATAGAATATATTTTCTATTTTCTTTTATATACAAGTCGCGGTTATATGCGACGACTTCTAATACAAGTAAAGTCAAGTAAAGATTTTGCGTATAGTAAAACGATAAATCGCAATAAAAAATCTGCGGAGCTTCAACTAGGAGCTCGTGGTGGTGGTGCGCGGGAACCTAGCGTGCAGTACCATGCTTGTGCAGGGGTGCATGCAAAATAGCTTGTAGGTACTGTGGTTCACAAATTTCCTATAACGAAACTTGTCATTGTTTGGCTAACATGTGCCAAATATAAATTAGAATTATACACGGTTATATCGGAATAAGTCATATTTAATAATAATTTTTTTTTAATTATAAGTTAAAAAATAACTATTTTTTAAAAATAAAATACAATTATTTCTGTGTACTCTTGTGTACTCTTATATAAGCTTATGTACTCTTGTTTAAATAAAAAAAACATGCATTTCGATAAATAAAATTCAAAAATAAATTTAACAAAATAAATAATTTTTATAATTTATATTAGAAAAAAATCTCATACTTAACTCATAAATAAACTAATTCCCTTTAGTTTTTTTACTAGAAAATTGTGTCATGCTATTGTCATAGTTAGGAGCCATCTTTTTCACTTTTGTTAGTTATATTGAGAATGAAATCCATCTTTTCATTCAATTTGAGCAAAGTTTATTCTGCCAAGTGTTAATTTTGGGAATATATTGGTGAGTGGTGACAGCCTCCAATGTGATTTAGAATTCTTTTGCATCAGTCATTAGAATATGCATCTATTCAAGTATCTGAGTGAATATTATAATACTCCTGTATTGTTTGAAATTTTAAAATTTCTTTATATTATTAATATTATAATATATGTTAACACAGTATTTTAAAAGGTATTATATTAATGAAATTTTTAATGTATATTGATAGAATTATTAAATAATTAATATATTATTTTTATAAAACTACAAACAAATATTTATATTTAAATTATAAATACTTAACTACATATTTAAATATTTATTATACTATAACAAATATTAAAGAGTATAATAAAATAATTATTTATTAATATTTTTTATCCAACTCGTTAATACTTTTATTATACTTTCAACATGTACAATATTTTATTCTTCTATTTTATACCATATTTTTATAATAAATGAAGGAATAAATATGGTATAGTAATATTTTTTATTTGTTTTAAAAATTAAAAAATTATTTTAATTCATTTAGATAATTTTTTTATTATAGTAGTCTTTTAAAATTAAATTTAAATTTTGAATTTTTAATATTAGTAAATAAAATTGATTATAAAAATTACAAAATTTAAATCCAAAAAATTATTTTTGAAAGAAACATCTTGAAATGAATATTAATTTTAGTAGATGGGTGTTTGCCAATATTTTTGAAAAAGGAAAAATGAAAAATTATTATTTTACGTTCTAAAATGAAATTTATTTTTATTTTAAAATTTTAATACATTAATAGTTTAATATATCTAAATATATAAGTCTCATATTTCTTAATATCTAAATGTATAAACCTCATATTTCTTAGAAACACTGTTAATAGAATATTTATACGTACGGATATCTAGAAAATAATTAATACATAAACAAAATATT
Source organism: Arachis stenosperma (assembly GCF_014773155.1). NCBI lineage: Eukaryota > Viridiplantae > Streptophyta > Magnoliopsida > Fabales > Fabaceae > Arachis > Arachis stenosperma. Next base: position 30,192,039 of record NC_080383.1, on the reverse strand, counting down.
ATTTAAATTTATCTCATAATACTTGTCTTATATACTACTTTTTTTTTCATCTATAGCATCATGATTTTAAAAATTAATTATATTATAACATACTATTTAATTAGGATATATAAATATATATTAGGAACAAAATAAATATTTTTTAAAGTGTTATTTCAAATTAATTTATCAAAAAATACTTCGAAAAAAAAGAGATATTAAAAATAAATTTAGATGCATTGAGGTACTGCATAATTTTTTTAATATTTTATTAGAGATGTTTATTTTAGGTAATTAGTTGAATGTAATTTTAGATTTTTATAGTTAAAACTAAATTTAAAAATAATTTTAAGTAAATAGTCACAAATCAAGAAGTAGAATAGTGTTACATTATCGTCAGATTCATAACTAGAGTTGTTACTTTAATGTTTAATCCATGAATTTAGGGTGTAATTGGATTGACTTGGGTTGAGTTTGGAAGAAATTGAAAACTGACCTGATTAAATTTGATCGTTTTGAAATAAATCAGATAAATATGTTTTTGTGATTAAATCGATCATATCAATTTGCATTGATTTGAATACCGAATTAGAATTAGATTTTTAAAAAATAAAAAAACAAAAAATTTGCAACGAAGAAAAATAAGAATAAACCAATCCTGGTGACGTTGGTACCAAAATTTGTGGGTGCTAAGGAGATCAAGGACTTCGGGTCTATTAGTATGGTGGGGTGTGTGTATAAGGTGATTTCAAAGGTTCTGGTAAGAAGAATGAGGTCAGTTATGCCAGGATTGGTAGGCGAGACTCAGACGGCTTTTGTGAAAGGTAGGAAAATTCATGAAGGTGCTTTCATTGGTGTGAGATGGTCCACTGGCTCAAGGCACGGAGAAGGAAACGGTGATTATTAAGCTGGATTTTCAAAAAACTTATGATAGAGTTAGATAGAGTTTTGTGGATATTGTACTCCAGAAAATGGGGTTTGGCCAGAGGTGGAGGAATTGGGTGAAGGAGTGTGTTAGTACGGCCACTATGTCAGTCCTAGTAAAAGGGTCACCATCCAAGCCGTTTAACATGGAGAGGGGACTCAGACAAGGGGATCCACTTTCTCCACTTTTGTTCGTGCTTGTGGTGGATGTGTTGCATCGGATGTTGGGGGAAGCCGTCATAAATGGGCGCATTGATCCGCTACTGGTTGGCGGGGAGCATATAGAATTGTCGCATCTCCAGTTTGCAGATGATACGATCTTGTTTTGTCCCCCAAAAATAGAGACGGTTGTGAATTATAAGAGGCTTTTGCAGTGCTTTGAGTTGATGTTGGGGCTGAGCATTAATTTTGAGAAGTCGAATATGATCTCAGTGAATTGTGAGCAGGATTGGGTAGATCATGTGTGCGACCTTCTGGGGTGCAAGCAAGCGGTGTTACCAGTGAGGTATCTCGGGATATCCTTAGGTGTGAATCCGAGGCTGGTGAAGACTTGAAAACTAATCATAGATAAATTGGAGGAGAAGCTTAGCCTTTGGAAAGAGAAGGTTCTAAACAAAGCAGGTAAGCTTATTCTAATCAAATCGGTGCTGAATAGTCTACCGGTATATTACCTAAGTCTGTACAAGATACCAAAGGCAGTTGCTGATAAGCTGATTGCGCTGCAAAGATGCTTTATGTGGTGTAAGGGGGATAGTAAAGATGGTATTCCCTCAGTGAAGTGGGAGTTGGTTCAGGCACCAAAGAAGGCAGGGGGCTTAGGGGTTGGAGATGCACTGCTTCGAAACACAACCCTCTTGTTTAAGTGGTGGTGGCGATTTTCAAAAGAGGATTGCCCCTTGTGGAAGAAGATTGTGTGTTTGTGCAACAACCTGAACCCTGTTGTAATGCTGGTAAATCATCAGCTACCGGTTAAAGAAGGGCCATGGAAGGATATATGTCAGTTAAATATCAAAGATCAACGGTTAAAAGAAAAGATGGTGACTGGCTTAGCGATGGAAGTAGGGAGTGACATAAGCACCCTGTTTTAGGAAGATAACTAGTTACAAGATGGGCATCTGAAGGCGGCACTTCCAAGGCTCTACTATGTGTCAAACCAACAAGGAACTATGATAGGAGATTGTGGCTTCCGGGATGGCTTCGAGTGGATATGAAACTTTCAGTAGAGGAGGGAGTTATTCCAATGGGAGTTGGAACTCGTCCATCAACTGCATGAGAGGCTAAGGCTGGTGAAGTTGTCAAATGGTAGCAAGGATAAGGTGGTTTCGAAGTTTGATAGTAAAGGTATTTTCTCTACAAACTCTTTTATGAAGATCCTGCAATCGGAGTCTCTGTCAGATGAGATAACGAGCTACAGTTTCACAAATACCATCTGGAGAGGAGTGGTACCTCCGCGAATTGAGCTCTTTGGGTGGTTTGTACTTGTTTATAGAGTTAATACCAAGGACAGGTTGAGTAGATTAGGCATGCCCGTTCACGTGATAATATCTGTGTACTATATAAGAAGGAGGTGGGATCTGTCCAGCATTTATTTCTACTTTGTGAAGTAACATGGCAAGTGTGGTGCAGTTTAGGGGTGTCAATGGATCGGATCGGATCCGCATATCCGGGGTGTTTATCCGAATCCGATCCGAAAATTGCGGATATGGATCCGATCTGCAAGGCTTTCGGATCAGATCGGATCGGATCCGCACACTAATCGGATCGGATTGCGGATTTTGTGTTGGTATCCGCATATCCGATCCGCATATTCGCGTATTCGCAAAATTAAAGAAATAAATAAATAAATATTCTTTTTATATTTTATTTCAATTAATAATTATCATATATGTTATATTATTTTAATTTATTATTTAAGAAAAGTATGTTTAATATTATTTTAAGAGTAAACATATTTAAAAGAATAGAAAAAATGAATTTTATTGATATTTTTTTAATAAAAATAAGCCTTTAAAAATATTTTTGTGTTTTGCGGATATATCTGATATCCGATCCGATCCGATCCGATCCGCAAATATTGCGGATTGGATCGGATCAGATCCAACCTTAAAAGCTGCGGATATTGGATCTGATCCGATCCGATGATTTTAATGCGGATCGAATCGAATTTTTGGTTATATCCGATCCGATCCGATCCGCGAACACCCCTAGTGCAGTTGGTTGAGCTCTGTTGGTCAAGTTTGGGCTATTCTTGGAACTATAAGAGAACTGTTTGAAAGGTGGATTGGCATGCACAAGCGAAAACATGAGCAGAAGCTGTGACTGGTTGGGTTCTTTGCAGTGATTTGGAACATCTAGTTAGAATGTAATGCTAGGATTTTTAAGAATGAGGAATCAAGTGTTGAGATCCTTGGGGTGGTTGCTGACATGGCGGGAGATGACAGGCGTGATGATTTCCTTTTGTAGTACTTTTGTTTGGCTTCGCTCCACTCTATTGTGTTGAGCTTCTTTGGTTTAAAAAAAAAAAGAATAAACCAATCTTATTACATCCTAACTTCATGGAATAAACATTAGAAGCAACAACTCTAGTTACGAATATGACGATAATGTAACACTATTCTTCTCTTTGATTTGTGACTACTTAAAATTATTTTTGAATTTAGTTTTAACTATAAAAAGCTAATATTACATTCAACTAATAACCTAAAATAAACATCTCTAATAAAATCTAAAAAAAAAAATTATGCAGTACCTCAATAGCTCAATGCATCTAAATTTATTTTAATATCTCTTTTTTCTTTTGAAGTATCTTTTGACAAATTAATTTGAAATAACACTTCAAAAAATATTAATTCTGTTCCTTATATATGTCCTAATTAAATGGTATGTTATAATATAGTTAGTTTTTAAAATCATGATGCTATAGATGGAAAGAAAAGTAATATATAAGAAAAGTTTTATGAGATAAATTATAATATTAAATAAATAATTAAAATAAATAAAAATAAAAGTTATTAATTAATTAGAATTTATAAACGAATTTAATAATTTTAATAATTTATATACCAATAAAACATGTTAAATTTCTAATAATAAGTCATAAAAAAATTCAATAATAATTATAATTGTCATTTTATTGAAAAATATATTTTAGAGGATATAATTAATGTACTTGTAGTTTTACAAAAAAAATATATTAATTGCTTAATGATTTTATCAATGTACATTAAAAGTTACATTAATGAAATATTTCCTCAAATACTGGACCAACGTATATTATAATATTAATACTATAAAGGAGTTTCAAAACTCCAAACTATAAAGGAGTATTGAATCGAGTCCCAAGTATCTGCAATTTTTTTTGTTTTATTTGCTATTTCATGAAATTTGACATACCTCTTTTTTTTTCATGTGATATTAAATTGCGCATAGACTTGGATGCTACTCCGTAAGAATTAAAATAGTACTTAAAATTGTCTAAATTTTGAAATTGATAATATATCTATTTCAACTTTTTAGAAAGTAATGGAAATTATTGTGACCGTTGCTATAGGATTTTACTATTTTTTGCTGTGAAAATTGACTTTTTTTTGTTAGTTTGTTTGTTTGGCTTATGCAACTTTCAAGGACTCTAGGATTTATATAGATAATTGTTATTTTGACGTTTAAATGAGTAATGCTTGTATACTATAAAATGAGAAGATATCTCTTGTGTAAGTTACTAATTTAAGTCATATACAGTTATTGTAACATCCTGTTACTCTAAGTCTTACCTCTAGCCGTAAAGTAAAGAATAACAAAGTGCTACGACAGTTCTAAAGCTTATAATATATAATATATGTCTAAAAATTTATATAATTAGAAGCCGGATGAAGGAATAAAGCTCAAAGTCGCGTAAAGCAGAATTATGAAATGCGAAACGTTCACACACGATAACTAAACGCGTAAGCACAAACAGGACAAGACATAATACATATAAACCTTGTAGATAGCTCCAGGATACACAAGGCAATAATTAAAATAAACAAGATATATATATAAGTTGAAATACCAAAAGGAGGACTAGTCACAGCCTGCGGAGTTTAGGCCGGCTAGTCAAACTGAAATACAAAAGAGCTTTGAAGTTTAAAATAGCAACAACCTATCCCTCAAAGTTTTTCAGACATAAAGCCTCTAAGGCAAAAATGTTAAATATACAAAAGGTGAGAGTACTATAACAAAAGTAAAATAGAAATAAACAAGGAAGGAACCATACTCCGCTCTGTCATCATGTCCGCAATTTCACCAAGGTGAATTATGACCTGCATCTGAAAATCAACAACAAAGTATAGAATGAGAACCAGAGGTTCTCAGTATGGTAACAATGCCCAATATGTAAGATGTAAGGTTTCGAAATGCCGAAGGCAATCCTAGAACTTCACACCAAATCGATATTCAACCTTAAAACAAAATAAATAACTTAAACCTTAAACCATAAACAAGGTTATCTAAACTTAGGGAATTTCTAACCAAAACTAGTCGCCGCTGTCCCACAACCTTCACCAACCTACCTTCTGTGCGATCCCATCGCCACTGCCTACCTAACCTCCTTAGTACCAGATAGTCACAGATAATGCAAGCAAGTAAAATACAGGTAGTATTCATATATAACAAATGATCCAAGCGGCAAGTAGGCATATTATACATTTAGGCAAACCACAAGTAATCAAAGCAACCAAGCACATAAGAGATGCATATGATGAATGCCTGTCCTATTGACTGTGATATCACATGTCGGTTATAGTGCCAAACCCGACACATAATCCGGTCGGCAACTCCCGGATTAGTCTCTTTGTTGCGCATACTCAGGAGGAATAATTCCGAGGGATGAGTGCCCTACCACCTTCTCTTTTCAGAGGAAAACATTCCGAGGGAGAGTGCCCTACCACCTTCCTCTGGATGCCGTATGATTCCGAGGGATAGTGCCCTACCACCTTGTAACCAGAAGAGAAAACGCATGCTCATGAGGAATAATTCTTAGGGATGAGTGCCCTACCACCTTCTCCTTTCAGAGGGAAACGTTTCGAGAGAGAGTGCCCTACCACTTTCCTCTTGAGCGAGAAATATGAGTGAGAAGTCCAGCTTCAACCCTCACATCCAAACGTAGACGGGAGTCTGTCACAACTCCTATGACGGAGAACAATGCATATCGTAATCACATATTCAATTTCAGAGGCCACTGCTCATAGCACACTTCCGCTCATACTCATTCCATTAACGATAATCATTCATTTCCAAGTCTTAAACTCATCATCCATCCTTAATATCACAAGTTCATCATCAAATCCACAACTCCACAATTTTATCACACCAATCATCTTTACAGCACTCTACCAATTTACTCAACTAATTCACCCTCAGTACTCCAGAAACCTAAGTCTTTGTCTTCTAGACTTTTTGCTAGAATAATGTAGTTAAACTCACTTATAGTATTTTCGTCTATTCCAAGGCTTAAAAACAAGCAAAAAGGTTTTAAATAAGTGTTACGGAAGTTTGCAAGCTTGCCGAGAAGGTAAAACAGTTAAAAACAAGGTTTTCTTTGAAAAACAGGGCAGTGTGCGTACGCATAGGGTTGTGCATATGCACAACTTGCAAAATTCATAGGGTGTGTGTGCGCACTAGAGTGTTCGATCGCTCTCAACAGTAGGCGGCTCCCTGTGTGTGTGTGCGCACCAGAGTGTGCGTACGCACGTTTTTCAAAAATTCGCATGGTGTGCGTGCGCACAAGGCTGTGCATACGCACAAGTGAAAATACAGCCACTGATCAGAGCACGCGTATAGCATTATGTGTGCACACACAAACCAGAAATCACAAATTCTGCAATATCACAGGATTCAGATTTTTAATACCAACTTTCGACGATCATATCTTTTTCTACAAAATTTCAATTTCTACAAATTCTATACCGTTTTAAAGCTCTTTGAATTATTTTTAATTTGATACAAAAATCCTTCAATTTCAAATACTGTAGCTCAAGATATGACCTGTCAAAATTAACCAAAAATCCATTTTTACTGAAAACACTAAAAACTCAATTTTGCCACAACTCTCAATTCAAAACCAACTCAATCCCATTTTTAACCATACCAAAACAATCCAACATTCATACCAAACACTTCTCCAACCATTTTTTCAATCACACAACCTTCTCAATCATTAAACCATTTTAATACTCACCTCATTCCAACTCTAAATTTAACCTAATATCACATCCAAATTCCTCAACCACCATTCAATATCAACACCAACCACAAGATTCAAAACCCAAAATCATCATCAACATATATCATCACACATCATAATCATTATTCATCAACATCTAAAATCATCATAAAGATTCATAATTCTCCTCATTCACCAATAACATTCCCATTAATCATCATTAATCATCAACAATACCTACAACTATCAACAACCATAAAAAATCTCAACATTCATCATCAAATTTCTCAACATCAACAACTATCAACATATAATATCACTCCTCAAACATATCCACTCCATACACTTTTATATCAATCACTAAATCGTAATTCACATTCAATTAACATATACATTCAATTCAATCCTATCTTAAGGTCAACTAGTCGAAATGTCTAGAAACATTACATATTACATAAAGAAAACCAAAATCATACTTTGGCCGATTTTCAATATGCGCAAACACCAAAAGCTTGGTTCCAACAAGCTTCCACCAAGCTCTAAACCACCAAAGCCAAACCAAAAGCCACAACCAACTCCAAAAACAAGCTTCATACATACAACATAACCATGCATTAATAACTAAAGCTCATACTACACCAAACTACAAGGATAAAGAGGTTCCTTACCTTATCCAATGGTGATTGCAACAAAGCCTGATCATTACCCCTACTAGAGATCACCTAAACAACCAAAACCACAAAACCTACTCAAAAGCCAAACCTAAAAATGCAGAAATTCTAGGGCTGGAAACTGGAGCGTGATTTGAGAGATCTTACCTACAAAAATTAGCTAGAATTTATGGGCTCAGCAAGCGTTTCGCGTGGCCGCAAACGGCTCGTCAATCGGAGCTCCATAGCTCAAGTTATGATCAAAACAAGCTAAGATTTGGGTGAATAGTAAAACCCCAAACCCCTTATCTTCTCTTTGCTCACCGTCCCTCTCTCTCTCATTTCTGAAAATGCCGCTGAATGCCTCTTAGTTAGGGCATTGATATGTTGGATTTGGGCCCGGTCCAACCTGCTAAGTATTTTTGGTCCGTTTAGCTCACTTTGGGCAAAAACCTTTAAGATTAGTGCCCGATTTTCAATTCTAAATTATTTTTGTCCTTTCAAAACAATAAATCAATTTTCTAAATCTTATTTTCCAAAATACGCGGTACTGGACAGACTAGAGTCGGTACTGCCAACTTAAGCGCCAGTACGCATTTTTACAAAAATTTTCGGAAAAAAAAAACATTTTCCAACTTAGAAAAATTTATTGAAATCAAATTTCATTTTTTTATTCTCAAAATATCATTTCTATATTTTCAAACCTATTTCGAATAATTAAATTATTATTTTATTAAAGAGGTTAAGCCGGTTCTTACACTTATAATTGCAATTTTAATTTTTCTAAGATAGAATGAAAATGAATTAGCAATAATTTGTACACTCTCTCATGAAGTAATAATTAATGTTTAGTGTAATAGACATTGAACATGTTTTTGTGTATCATTAGATTGTATAATGTAATATCTTCTTGATGTTTTTAATAACTTGTTGAAAATATTTCAAGTTTTCTTTTATGTATAATCTTGCATTGTTAGTTATGATAATTTTTCTAATAGATTGCTTAGTGATAGGAACATAACATGACCTAGAAGTCGATCTAATATAATTATTTTTGGTATATATAAGTTATTTTCCTTTGTTGTAGATTCGTAATTCATATAGTATAATTGATTTTGACAACATGTTCTTGGATTGAATGCTTAAATATATGTTTTTAAATGTAAAGTAAATTATTTACCTATATTAAGTAAATAATTGCTCTTTTAATTTTTGATTTAATTTTGTTCAATTTTTATAGTTAAATTTATTTATGAATTTTTAACTAAAAATTATAGACAAATTATTATAAGAAATAATTAAATTTTAAATTTTGTTAATTTAAAAATTATTAAATTTAAATATTTAAAATTATATATTAAATTTTTAAATATTTTTTTTAATTTAAACTTAAATTTATCATTGAATTTATCATCAATAATTAAATCTGCCAATAACTAGTAACTTAATTATTAATAACAAATAAGTTTCGAACAAATGATATAGGTCACTTCTCACATGCTATATCCTTCACACCTAAGACGAGTTATGATTTTACTTTTATGGTAAATCATTCCTTTCCACAGCGATTTACTAATTCAATAATAAATCGTTTCGTTAACGATTTCGGAAGTCAAATATAGAATAATGGTGTAATTGCACAATATACTCATTCTTTTTAAATAAGTTTTCGATAAAGCTTATTTGTGAGATGAGATTCTAGCAATTGCATGAGTATGATTCTTTTGGGTTTGGTGTATAGATTTTTTAACTCATTTTTTTTATCTATTATTTACTTCAATTTCAAAGCACAATTGTTTTATATTTTTGGACAGACACCCTGTTTTTAATCATGAACACCCTTGATGGAAAGACATGGTTTGGAGTGAAATTATGGACCAAACGAATTTGATATTCAGTTTCTCCTTTAGTTAACCTTTTGTTAATATATATTTACTGGACTTAGGAATCGGGATTAGTTCATGGTTGAGTCATAATTTATGGACTTCCTGAAATATTGCTGTTTCATTGTTCTGCAACTAACTTTGCACAACAAATTCTACTTTGCTATATAGAATGGTGTGATCATGAAGAGAAATATATGGTCGTAACACAGCGGGTCGACTACATCGTAAGAAAAATATTTCACACTTAATACATACGCTAAGTAAATTAAACTCATTAGAAGCATCAACCCTGATCACTATAATAAACTTGTTTAATTGAAAAATATAATTAAACAAATACTTAAGGACAAAATCTTGTAATTACACCAAAAAAAAAAAAAACATGTACAACAAATTTTGAAATAGAGCCTCATTACAAAAATAGTAAAACTTAGAGGAGGACAACATTTATAACAAATCTAATCTTATTTATAGCAAATCTAACCTTATTTATAACATTCCGAATCCTTAAAAAATTGAATAATGAGTTATTCATAATTTATTATTTTATTTTAAAAAATTATTCTCCTAAAAAAGATTAAATTAAATTTTATAATATTTTGAATTTAAAATTTATTAAAATTTTTAAATTATTTTTTTATTATAATGAGATATTTTAAACAATATATATATATATATATATATATATATATATATATATATATATATATATATAAAGAATTATTATTATTATTATTATTATTATTATTATTATTATTATTATTATTATTATTCTTCTTCGCCGAAACAATTAAGAAAACAAAAAGTAAGAAAAACCTAACGTAGCTTGTATTAATACATATATGTATATATATGTTAATATCATGACACATGTTTCATTCCTTATTAATTAACTAATGACACTTATAATGCTTTAACCACCACAAAACTTCATTCATCACTATCATCTTCCTTTCTATTCATTACTCACTGAATGAACTTGGGAAAAAGAAGAAAGAAAGGTCGAATAAGCTTCTATGAAACCATGAATTTCCGGCTCTAATTTCTTGAGGTCCATAATTCCAATAAAAAAATTTAATCCGGTAAAAAGTGTTTGTATCTCTTTCTCTACATGTTGGTATTATTTTAGTCCAGTAGAAGTTGATGGTGACGTAGCTCTCTTATCCTTTGAGTTCAGCCAATTAGAATTCTAGGAGGCACATACAATTTTTGACATTTTTTTCTTTAGCAACTTGGTCAAAAAGCTTCTCTAAAGCCTCGAATATTTTGATTTTACACGGAGGTAGGGTTTCGATAAATTCTCACCAATTAAATTTGTGTTGGATAAGTGAATGGTTGTTTTAATTGACTATTGATGAAGTTTGATTGATTTTATATTAAATTTTGTTAATATATTGTTATATGTAATTAAGCTTGTGATTTGTCATATTTGTGCTGTCCAAACTGTGATAATGAGGTTGATTTGGGACTATCATTGTATTAGTTTTTGAATAAAATGGGTGAGGTTTAATGGCCGAGGAATTAAATTAAAAGCTGTAAAAAATCAGTAATCATAAAACTCAAAAACGAATTAAGATTTGAATGTATATTTTAAAAAGAAAATAAGGAGGGTTTCGGTTCTTGGTGAAGAGAAGAATCACCCAAGATGAATTATTTTTGAGGAAATATACTTGTATTTTTATGAAAAGATTGAGTTTAATATTATAATTATATAAGTTTTCGGGTATTTTATAAAAGTTTAGAGTTATTTATATAAATATAAAACAAAGTGAAGGTTTAAATATAATTTTTTAAAATATTGAAGTTAAAAATAAAATATTAAAGAATTTGTGGTTTAGAAAGTAATTAATAAAAGTTTGAAAATAAGGTTTTATAAAATAAGTTTTTAGAGTATTATAAATATTATTTTAAATATTTGTTTAAAATTACTCATTTACATTAGAGTAAATTATTATTACAAATTATTATTTATCAAGATATTATTTTATAAGAATATTATTGTATGTATTATGAAAAATAAAACAGAAAGTGGTAAACAGACAAGTTTTTCTTAAAGTTTTAGAAGGACAAATCTAAACTAAGGATCTCATGATCCCCTCTTCATAAAATATTTAGGGAAAGATGAGGGAAGAGTGTGAAGATAGTTTTTGATGTTAAAAGTATGGAATTAAAGATGAGAAAAGAAAAGAATATATTAGTTAAAGGAATCTCTGCCACAGGAGAGCAGAGAGCAAAAGATTAAAAGAATCTAAAGAACCTCTGCCACAGGAGAGCAGAGAGTCAAAAGATTAAAAGAATTTAAAGAACATCTGCCATAGGAGAGCAGAGAATAGAAAAGAAAAGGAAAAAAAAGAAAAAAAAAGAACGAAAAAAAAGGAGAGAAGCAGAGATGATTGTTTACCTGCTGAAAACGAGCAGAGATATGGTGGTGAGTCTACCGAGATTTACTTTCCAGAGATACATCCGCCAATCTAGGGGCTGGTCGCACCTGTAAGATAAATGTTGCTTACAGAGGTTATCACTACATACATTGGCTAGAGAGAGCCTCACCTGTAAGACAGAGGTTGCTTACAGAGGTTATGTTTGCATACATCGGCTCAAGAGAGTCGCACCTGTAAGACAGAGGTTGCTTACAGAAGTTATGACACTAGAAACCAAACTCAGACAAAGGTTGCTGAGTTGCGTCGGGAGCAGGTCGAAACCGACATATGAGCTCATTACCTGCACTAGGGATAGACATGCATCATGCTTGTTTGCGCATAGTTGTTTGTGAGCGTGTTTTCTATGATTGTGTGTGCTTGTGATTGGGTTTTGTGTTCTATAATTGTTGAATTGGCTCATACTTTGTTGTCTGTTGTTGTTGATCAAGTATATATAAAATGAACTTAACTTCTAACCCCGACCCAACTAAAAACTCCCCAGTTCTTACCCCATATTTTCACCCCTTTTAGCTACAGGTGTGAAGACTTATTGCGAAGCTGCAAGAGTACAGAGGAATATGTTTACGAGTTGAGATGTTAGAATCTATTTTCCCCTCGCCTTGTTAGTTAGAGTTTTATTCAGAGGGGTAGGTTCTGTAATTTCTTTTGTATGTAACACTACAACGTATTATTAATATTAGGGTTAAGTATGATTTTGATTTCCAACATAGAGGACGAAAATCGATTTCGTCCCCGACCTTCTTTTCACTACAAAATGGTCCCCAAGGTTTCAGTTTGTTTTAAAATCGTCATTTTTATCAATTTTATTTTTTATTACCAAATTACCCTTCATTAAAAAATTATAAAATAAAAAAGAAAAAAAAAGAAAGAAAGGCATAAGAGGGGGGACAGAATCAGGGGAGGGGGGCCAGAACGAGAAGGGAGAGGGGGGAGAAAGAGAATCCGGGGGAGAGAGGAGGGAAGGCCACACCGCCGCATCGCTTCACCGCCACACCATCACACCGCCGCCTGTGATCGTAAGGAGAAACAGAGAGCAAGAGAGGAGAAAGCTAAGGGAGAAGAGAGAGATTGGAAGGGAGAAAGTTAAGGGCCACCGCCGCTGCTCCTGCTCCTCGTCGTTCAGTCCTCGCCGCTGGATCTCACCATGCGCTGCGAGCCGTTCTGCTCCTCCTCCTTACCTTCGCCGACGTCATTGCCTTGCCTTTGTTGTTGCCTTCATCTTGCCGCACCTCCTCCTCGCCGCTCGCATTGTTACCCCGCGTCACTGCTGTTACTCCACGACCCTCACCACCCGCCGCTGTGAATTGGATTTTTTGTGAAATTTCTGAAATTTTTGCTTAGTGATTCTGAATTTGTTGTGGAATATCTGAATTTTTTATGGAATTTGTTATGAATTTGCTGTGGAATATCTAAATTCTAAATTTTCTAAGGTTTCTAATGATGATGATGATGATTGTGGTGGTGGTGGTGGTGGTGGTGGTGGGTTCTGGTTTAACTTGGACTTCTGGTTGTTTTTGTTGTTCTAATGATGATGATGATGATGATGACCATCATGATAACCGGGGACGAAATCGATTTTCGGCCTCTACATTGGGGACCAAAATCATACTTAAGTATGTGAATATGTGTTGTTTGTACTAGTTGGAAAAGTTATAGTTTTAGTAAAACTATCGATAGATTTACGCGTAAAGGCTCAATATTAAATAGATAATAAAAGGATTTAGATTAGTAATGCCTTACTTTTAGTACGATCATAATGTGCTAAAAGTTAGAATGTTACATTATCTATAACAAATCTAAAGCTGATAACAACATATATACCACACATCCTAATCTTAGACAAATCTAGTCTTATCTATAAAAACTAACTATATCAACATTGTAAAAAAGCGTATTTTTCATCTAACATTAAATTAACAAAAATTTTAAACACTTACCTCTCCATTTATATGTCCTACAACATGAGCAATGTTATTTAATTAGTAAAGACACACTTTTTGTGTGCTTGCTCTCCTTTACACAATCAGTGGCTCAAATGAATTTATACAAAGGAGCCAATCTTACTAAATCACTATAGCATAAAATGATTTGTCCACCCAGTAGCACACTAAATCCTCGTCTCTTAACTATTTATATAGACGTTCTTACCTAAGACGACTTATGATTTTGCTTTTATGGTAAATCGTTCCTTTCCTTTCCACAGCGATTTACTATCAGATTTTGTTCACGATTTCGAAAAATCTCAATATAGAACAATGGAGTAATTGCACAATACATTCATTCTTTTTTTAAATATACTTTCAAGATAGCTTTTAATTGTATACATACAAATACCTACAGCCGACATGGAGTAACATCAACTATGCAAGTGAAGCAAAGAATTGATTTTTCAACCCTGCTTTAAGATATCAGCATAACATTTGATCTAAACTCATGTGAACTCTTGTTTCAAATAAGCAGGCCCAGGCTTGAAGGGATCAGACTCGGCATATGCATCTGGTCGGGGAAACCCCATATTGTTCATTATGTTGCTTAGAACATGAAGAATGGCCTTCTTCTAACCTCCATACTCATCTACATATTCATTTGCCTCAGCTGCTATCTCATTCACAAAATCAAACTGATTGTCCTTTGATAAGAACAACCTGTATATATCCAATGTCAACAGTTTCCCCTGCTCCTTTGTAATCCAAACTTGCTCCTCCAGGAAAGGTACCCGCTCCATCTTGAACGGCAAGTATTCATCCTTTTTAGTCTGTAATAAAACATACAACTTTTTTTGGTTAAGCATTCAGGTGAATTGCGTATGACATTACAAGAATAAGTACCAAACTACCAATAGCATATCTTTTTTATCATAAGCACAATGGTTACATGCATCAAGATTCAGCAAAAAACGATTATCTATTTCAGGAGAGTGCAAGTGTGCAACCAAGATACAAAAGAAGATATCATTTGCAAATCGTTATGTTCTTTGATAACAAGGCCGTGCAACAATCGCATGCATGACTAAAATTTCATATTTTAATTCCGTTTTACTTTTCAAGTACATCTTCAAATAGCACAATTTTTATAAATCCATCTATGATAGTAAGATATTTTAACCTCCATCCCCTTTCAAACTAATATAGTATAGAGTACTTCAACCAAAACCCTTCCTTTCCTCATTTACAAGGTTACCTCTAAAGCAAAACACCCCAGTTTAGACTTATGCTCGAGATAACCAGCAACATACACCTATCCCAACCTGCAACCATAACTTGAAACAAAAAGAAATTAAAACACTTCACAACATAACCATTTTAGCTCAACAATATTCCCACAATGAGTATTTACATCTTTACTAAAACAATGCAATTTTACACCCTAAACATGACGTTATAATCCCAGCAAACTTTTTCCAAAGTGGGAAACAACAAGCAGAACGAAACAAACACTTTTGCTTCTGATGGTGTGTCATGTCATTTATGTTGTTCCACAAATACATAGAAAAGTGCCAAAACCATACTATTTTTAAGTTGTTTGGGAATTTTGACAAATAGTTAAGGTGAAAGCATAAAAAGAAAAGAATAAACAATTCCATAAGTGAGGATCGCAATGAAGAAAAAATACCAGTTTCCTTCGCTGCCATATTCATCGTCCCCGACTATCCTTTTGCATTTGGGACATCATCTTGCAAAAACACAAATAATTAAATTAATTAATTAATTAATTAATTAATAAGCTCAGTGTCAGTGACACTCCAGAAAATAACTCGAGATTATTTTCTATTTTTATTTCTTGTACTTGTGAGATAACTGTAAGGCTAGGTGATGAGCGGATAATTTGTACGGTTTTTGGCATTGTTTTTAGTATGTTTTTAGTAGTTTTAGTTGAGTTCTTAGTATATTTTTATTAGTTTTTAGTTAAAATTCACTTTTCTGGACTTTACTATGAGTTTGTGTGTTTTTCTGTGATTTCAGGTATTTTCTGGCTGAAATTGAGGGACCTGAGCAAAAATCTGATTTAGAGACTGAAAAGGACTGCAGATGCTGTTGGATTCTGACCTCCCTGCACTCGAAGTGAATTTTCTGGAGCTACAGAAGCCCAATTGGCGCGCTCTCAACGGCGTTGGAAAGTAGACATCCTGGGCTTTCCAGCAATATATGATAGTCCATACTTTGCCCAAGATTTGATGGCCCAAACCGGCGTTCAAAGTCACCCTCAGAAATCCCAGCGTTAAACGCCGGAACTGGCACCAAAATGGGAGTTAAACGCCCAAACTGGCATAAAAGCTGGCGTTTAACTCCAAGAAGAGTCTCTACACGAAAAATGCTTCATTGCTCAGCCCAAGCACACACCAAGTGGGCCCGGAAGTGGATTTTTATGTCATTTACTCATCTTTGTACACCTTAGGCTACTAGTTTCCTATAAGTAGGACCTTTTACTATTGTATTTTCATCTTTTGATCATGTTTTTATGATTGAACCCTCTTTGGGAGGCTGGCCATTCGGCCATGCCTAGACCTTGTTCTTATGTATTTTCAACGGTGGAGTTTCTACACACCATAGATTAAGGTGTGGAGCTCTGCTGTACCTCGAGTATTAATGCAATTACTATTGTTCTTCTATTCAATTCCGCTTGATCATTGTCCAAGATATCACTTGTTCTTCAACTTGATGAATGTGATGATCCGTGACACTCATCATCATTCTCACTTATGAACAAAGTGACTGACAACCACTTCTATTCTACAAGCAACAAGGCTCTAGTGAATATCTCTTTGATTCCTGATACACGATGCATGGTTGATCGCCTGACAACCGAGTGCTCGCCTGACAACCGAGCCAACCATTCCGTGAGATCAGAATCTTCGTGGTATAGGCAAGAACTGATGGCGGCATTCAAGAGAATCCGGAAGGTCTAACCTTGTCTGTGGTATTCTGAGTAGGATTCAAT
Source organism: Arachis stenosperma (assembly GCF_014773155.1). Lineage (NCBI taxonomy): Eukaryota > Viridiplantae > Streptophyta > Magnoliopsida > Fabales > Fabaceae > Arachis > Arachis stenosperma. Next base: position 30,175,022 of record NC_080383.1, on the reverse strand, counting down.
GATTGAATGACTGTGACGTGCTTCAAACTCCTAGCAGGCGGGGCGTTAGTGACAGACGCAAAAGAATCACTGGATGGGAGGATAGGAACGTTTTCACTGAGAGGATGGGAGGTAGCCACTGACAACGGTGAAACCCTTGCATAAGCTTGCCATGGAAAGGAGTAAGAAGGATTGGATGAAGACAGTAAGAAAGCAGAGAGACGGAAGGGAAATCATCTTCATACGCTTATCTGAAGCTCTCACCAATGATATACATAAGTACCTCTATCTTTATCTTTATGTTTTATTCATCATCTATATCCATTTGAGTATGCCTGACTAAGATTTACAAGGTGACCATAGCTTGCTTCATACCAACAATCTCCGTGGGATCGACCCTTACTCGCGTAAGGTTTATTACTTGGACGACCCAGTGCACTTGCTGGTTAGTTGTGCGAAGTTGTAGTGATCACGATTTCACGCACCAAGTTTTTGGCGCCGTTGCCGGGGATTGTTTTGTGTATGGACAACTGACGGTTCATCTTGTTGCTTAGATTAGGTATTTTTCTTCAGAGTTCTTAAGAATGAATTCTAGTGTTTCATGGTGATCTGTTGAAGTCTGGCTGGCTGAGAAGCCATGTCTAATCTTATTGGACCGAGGTTTCAACTGATCATCACAAGAGCTTGTTGATTTCTATCAATCTTGCTATTGGAGCAATGATCTGCTAAGGCTTGGCTGGCCATTGGCCATGTCTAGTGTTTTGGACCGAAGCTTTCTTTGGAAGCTTGGCTGGCTGTGAAGCCATGTCTAATTCCTGGACCGGAGTCTTAGACTAGCATTGCAATGATTCCTGGAATCCAAACTAAGAATTCTGAAACCTTCATTTTCTATTTTCATATAATTTTCGAAAAAGCACAAAAAATTTCAAAACCATAAAAACCAAAAATAATTTTATGTTTCTTGTTTGAAGTCTAGTGTCTCATTTTAAGTTTGGTGTCAATTGCATGTTTCTGCTCTTTTGCATTCATGCATGTGTCTTCATTAATCTTCAAGTTGTTCTTGATGATTTTATTACTATGATTTTTAATTCTCTTGACTTGAGTGTTTATGTGTCTCATATGCATTCACATTTTATTAGTGTCAGTAGTATACAAACTGCTAAGTTTGGTGTCTTGCATGCATTGTTATTTGATTTTAGTTGCATCTTGATTATTCCTTATTATTAAAAATCCAAAAATATTTTTCATTTGTGTCTTTTCAAGTCAATAATACGGAGAATTGAAGACTCATAACATACTGCAGAGGAATTACACAGAAAAAGCTGGGCGTTCAAAACGCCCAGTGAAGAAGGACAGACTGGCGTTTAAACGCCATCCAGGGTACCTGGTTGGGCGTTTAACGCCCAAAAAGGTAGAATTTTGGGCGTTAAACTCCAGAATGGATACCATTCTGGGCGTTTAACGCCAGGATGGCACAAGAGGGAAGATTTTGTTTTCAAATCAATTTTTTTCAAGTTTTCAAAGTTTTTCAAAATCAAATCTTTTTCAAATCATATCTTTTCAATCAAATGTTTTCAAAATCAATTTCTTTCCTTTTTCAAAGATACTTGCTATCAATTAATGATTTGATTCAACATTTCAAGTATGTTGCCTTTTCTGTTGAGAAATGTTTAATGTTTGAATCATATATTTTCTTGTTAGGCAAGTCATTAATTTTTAAAATCAAATCTTTTTAATTTTTTTAATCATATCTTTTCAATCATATCTTTTTAAAACCATAACTTTTTTTTATCATATCTTTTTTTTATAATCACATCTTTTTCAAAACAGTTTTTAATCATATCTTTTTGATTTCTAATTTCAAAATCTTTTTCAAAAATTACTTGATTTCTTTCCCACTCTTGGTTTTCGAAAATCAATTCAAGTTTTTCAAAATGTTTTCAAAATCTTTCACTTAATTTTCGAAAATTCTCTTCCCCTCTTCTCACATCCTTCTATTTATGGAGTACCACTCCTTCTCAATGCACAATTCGAACTCTATTTGACTAAGTTCGAATTCTTCTACCTGTTTCTTCTAATTTTCTTTTCCTCTGACACCTCAAGGAATCTCTATACTGTGACATAGAGGATTCCACATTTTCTTGTTCTCTTCTCTTTCATATGAGCAGGAGCAAAGACAAAGGCATTCTTGTTGAAGCTGACCCTGAACCTGAAAGGACCTTGAAGCGAAAGCTAAGAGAAGCTAAGGCACAACTCTCTGTAGAGGACCTAACAGAAATCTTCAAAGAAGAAGAACCCATGGCAGCCAAAAACAACAACAATGCAAGGAAGGTGCTGGGTGACTTTACTGCACCTACTCCCGACTTCTATGGGAGAAGCATCTCTATCCCTGTCATTGGAGCAAACAACTTTGAGCTTAAGCCTCAATTAGTTTCTCTAATGCAACAGAATTACAAGTTCCATGGACTTCCATTGGAAGATCCTCATCAGTTCTTAGCTGAATTCTTGCAAATCTGTGACACTGTCAAGACTAATGGGGTTGACCCTGAGGTCTACAGACTTATACTATTCCCTTTTGCTGTAAGAGACAGAGCTAGGATATGGTTGGACTCACAACCTAAAGAAAGCCTGGACTCATGGGAAAAGCTAGTCAATGCCTTCTTGGCAAAGTTCTTTCCACCTCAAAAATTGAGTAAGTTTAGAGTGGAAGTCCAAACCTTCAGACAGAAGGATGGAGAATCCCTCTATGAAGCTTGGGAAAGATACAAACAACTGATCAGAAAATGTCCTTCTGACATGCTTTCTGAATGGAGCATCATAGGTATTTTCTATGATGGTCTCTCTGAACTATCCAAGATGTCTTTGGATAGCTCTGCTGGAGGATCTCTTCATCTGAAGAAGACGCCTACAGAAGCTCAAGAGCTAATTGAAATGGTTGCAAATAACCAATTCATGTACACTTCTGAAAGGAATCCTGTGAACAATGGGACTAATCAGAAGAAAGGAGTTCTTGAGATTGATACTCTGAATGCCATTCTGGCTCAGAACAAGATATTGACTCAACAAGTCAATTTGATTTCTCAAAGTCTGTCTGGAATGCAAAATGCACCAAGCAGTACTAAGGATGCTTCATCTGAAGAAGAAGCTTATGATCCTGAGAACCCTTCAATGGAAGAGGTGAATTACCTAGGAGAACCCTATGGAAACACCTATAATTCTTCATGGAGAAATCACCCAAATTTCTCATGGAAGAATCAAGAGAGACCTCAACAAGGTTTCAACAACAATAATGGTGGAAGAAACAGGTTTAGCAATGGCAAGCCTTTTCCATCATCTTCTCAGCAACAGACAGAGAATTCTAAGCAGAACCCCTTTGACTTAGCAACCATGGTCTCTGATCTAATCAAAACCACTCAAAGTTTCATGACTGAAACAAGGTCCTCCATTAGAAATTTGGAGGCACAAGTGGGACAGCTGAGCAAGAAAGTTACTGAACTCCCTCCAAGTACTCTTCCAAGCAACACAGAAGAAAATCCAAAAGGAGAGTGCAAGGCCATCAACATGGCCGAATTTGGAGAGGAAGGAGAGGAAGTGAACGCCACTGAGGAAGACCTCAGTGGACGTGCACTGACCTCCACTGAGTTCCCAAATGAGGAACCATGGAAATCTGAGGCTCAAAATGAGACCATAGAGATTCCATTGGATTTACTTCTGCCATTCATGAGCTCTGATGAGTATTCTTCCTCTGAAGAGGATGAGTATGTCACTGAAGAGCAAGTTGCTAAATACCTTGGAGCAATCATGAAGCTAAATGACAAGTTATTTGGAAATGAGACTTGGGAGAATGAACCTCCTTTGCTCACCAAAGAATTGGATGACTTGTCTAGGCAGAAATTACCTCAAAAGAGACAAGATCCTGGGAAGTTTTCAATACCTTGTACCATAGGCACCATGACCTTCAAGAAGGCTCTGTGTGACTTAGGGTCAAGTGTAAACCTCATGCCTCTCTCTGTAATGGAGAAGCTAGGGATCTTTGAGGTGCAAGCTGCAAGAATCTCATTAGAGATGGCAGACAATTCAAGAAAACAAGCTCATGGACTTGTAGAGAATGTTTTGGTGAAGATTGAAGACCATTACATCCCTACTGATTTCATAGTCCTAGAGACTGGGAAGTGCATGGATGAATCCATCATCCATGGCAGACCCTTCCTAGCCACAGCTAAGGCTGTGATTGATGTTGATGGAGGTGAACTGATCATTCAAGTGAATGAAGAATCCTTTGTGTTTAAGGCTCAAGGATATCCCTCTGTCACCATGGAGAGGAAGCATGAAGAGCTTCTCTCAAATCAGAGTCAAGCAGAGCCCCCACAGTCAAACTATAAGTTTGGTGTTGGGAGGCCACAACCAAACTCTAAGTTTGGTGTTGAACCCCCACATTCAAACTCTAAGTTTGGTGTTGGGAGGTTCCAACATTGCTCTGAGCATCTGTGAGGCTCCATGAGAGCCCTCTGTCAAGCTACTGACATTAAAGAAGCGCTTGTTGGGAGGCAACCCAATGTTACATTTTATCTATTTTCTTTTGTTATTTTATGTTTTTTTTGTAGGTTGATGATCATGAGAAGTCACAAAATCAAGTGAAAAAGCAAAAACAGAATGAAAAACAGGAAGAAAAATAGCACACCCTGGAGGAAGAACTTACTGGCGTTTAAACGCCAGTAAGGCTAGCAGGTGGGCGTTTAACGCCCAGTCTGGCACCATTCTGGGCGTTTAACGCCAGAAAGGGGCACCAGACTGGCGTTAAACGCCAGAAAAGGGCAAGAACCTGGCGTTAAACGCCAGAAATGGGCACCAGCCCGGCGTTTAACGCCAGAAATGGCTCAAAACGTGATTTTGCATGCCATTTGGTGCAGGGATGACTTTTCCTTGACACCACAGGATCTGTGGACCCCACAGGATCCCCACCTACCCCACCACTCTCTCTCTTCTTCACCCATTCACCAATCACCTCAACACCTCTTCCCCAAGAACCCTTCACCTATCAAATCCCATCTTTCTCTTCACCACTCACATCCATCCTTCATAAAACCCCACCTACCTCACCCTTCAAATTCAAACCACTTCCCCTCACAAACCCACCCATACATGACCGAACCATGAGCCCCCCTCTCCTATATATACCCTTCTTCACCCCTTCATTTTCACACAACCTAAACACCACTTCTCCCCCTCTTTGGCCGAACACTAAGCCACTCCCTTCTTCCTCATTTATTCTTCTTCTACTCTCTTCTTTCTTCTTTTGCTCGAGGACAAGCAAACCTTTTAAGTTTGGTGTGGTAAAAGTATTGCTTTTTGTTTTTCCATAACCATTTATGGCATCCAAGGCTGGAGAAACCTCTAGAAAGAGGAAAGGGAAGACAAAAGCTTCCACCTCCGAGTCATGGGAGATGGAGAGATTCATCTCAAGGGTGCATCAAGACCACTTCTATGAAGTTGTGGCCTTGAAGAAGGTGATCCCCGAGGTCCCTTTTTCACTCAAAAAGAGTGAATATCCGGAGATCCGACATGAGATCCGAAGAAGAGGTTGGGAAGTTCTTACCAACCCCATTCAACAAGTCGGAATCTTGATGGTTCAAGAGTTCTATGCCAATGCATGGATCACCAAGAACCATGATCAAAGTGTGAACCCGGATCCAAAGAATTGGCTTACTATGGTTCGGGGGAAATACTTGGATTTTAGTCCGAAAAATGTAAGGTTAGCATTCAACTTGCCCATGATGCAAGGAGATGAACATCCTTACACTAGAAGGGTCAACTTTGATCAAAGGTTGGACCAAGTCCTCACAGTCATATGTGAAGAGGGCGCACAATGGAAGAGAGATTCAAGAGGGAAGCCGGTTCAATTGAGAAGGCATGACCTCAAACCCGTGGCTAGAGGATGGTTGGAGTTTATCCAACGCTCAATCATTCCCACTAGCAACCGGTCCGAAGTTACTCTAGACCGGGCCATCATGATCCATAGCATCATGATTGGAGAAGAAGTGGAAGTTCATGAGGTTATAGCCCAAGAACTCTATAAGGTGGCGGATAAGTCCTCTACCTTAGCAAGGTTAGCCTTTCCTCATCTCATTTGTCACCTCTGTTATTCAATTGGAGTTGACATAGAGGGAGACGTCCTTATTGATGAGGACAAGCCCGTCACCAAGAAAAGGATGGAGCAAACAAGAGACCCCTCTCATCATGAGATCCCTGAGATACCTCAAGGGATGCACTTTCCTCCACAAGACTATTGGGAGCAACTAAACACCTCCCTAGGAGAATTGAGTTCCAACATGGGACAACTAAGGGTGGAGCACCAAGAACATTCCATCCTCCTCCATGAAATTAGAGAAGATCTTCAAGAGGAAGAACAAGCCGCCATCACTAAGGTGGACCCGTTCTTTAATCTCCTTGTTCTTTATTTTCTTGTTTTTCGAATTTTAGTGCTTATGTTTATCTATGTTTGTGTCTTATGATCATTAGTGTCTATGCCTTAAAGTTATGAATGTCCTATGAATCCATCACCTTTCTTGAATAAACAATGTTCTTAATTGAAAAAGATAAGAATTGCATGAATTTTGAATTTTATAACAGTTTAATTATTTTGATGTGGTGGCAATACTTTTGTTCTCTGAATGTATGCTTGAACAGTGCATATGTATTTTGAATTTGTGGTTCATGAATGTTGGCTCTTGAAAGAATGATGAAAAAGGAGACATGTTACTGAGGATCTGAAAAATCATAAAAATGATTCTTGAAGCAAGAAAAAGCAGTGAATACAAAAAAAAAAAAAAGAGAAGCATGCGAAAAAAAAAAACGAAAAAGAAAGAGAAAAAGAAAGAAAAAGAAAGAAATAAAGTTGTGATCCAAGGCAAAAAGAGTGTGCTTAAGAACCCTGGACACCTCTAATTGGGGACTCTAGCAAAGCTGAGTCACAATCTGAAAAGGTTCACCCAATTATGTGTCTGTGGCATGTATGTATCCGGTGGTAATACTGGAAGACAGAGTGCTTTAGGCCACGGCCAAGACTCATGAAGTAGCTGTGTTCAAGAATCATCATACTTAACTAGGAGAATCAATGACACTATCTGGATTCTGAGTTCCTAAAGAAGCCAATCATTCTGAATTTCAAAGGATAGAGTGAGATGCCAAAACTGTTCAGAGGCAAAAAGATAAAAGCCCCGCTCATCTAGTTAATACTGATCTTCATAGATGTTTTTGGAGTTCATTGCATATTCTCTTCTTTTTATCTTATTTGATCTTCAGTTGCTTGAGGACAAGCAACAATTTAAGTTTGGTGTTGTGATGAGCGGATAATTTGTACGCTTTTTGGCATTGTTTTTAGTATGTTTTTAGTAGTTTTAGTTGAGTTCTTAGTATATTTTTATTAGTTTTTAGTTAAAATTCACTTTTCTGGACTTTACTATGAGTTTGTGTGTTTTTCTGTGATTTCAGGTATTTTCTGGCTGAAATTGAGGGACCTGAGCAAAAATCTGATTTAGAGACTGAAAAGGACTGCAGATGCTGTTGGATTCTGACCTCCCTGCACTCGAAGTGAATTTTCTAAAGCTACAGAAGCCTAATTGGCGCGATCTCAACGGCGTTGGAAAGTAGACATCCTGGGCTTTCCAGCAATATATGATAGTTCATACTTTGCCCAAGATTTGATGGCCCAAACCGGCGTTCAAAGTCACCCTCAGAAATCCCAGCGTTAAACGCCGGAACTGGCACCAAAATGGGAGTTAAAGGCCCAAACTGGCATAAAAGCTGGCGTTTAACTCCAAGAAGAGTCTCTACACGAAAAATGCTTCATTGCTCAGCCCAAGCACACACCAAGTGGGCCCGGAAGTGGATTTTTATGTCATTTACTCATCTTTGTACACCTTAGGCTACTAGTTTCCTATAAGTAGGACCTTTTACTATTGTATTTTCATCTTTTGATAATGTTTTTATGATTGAACACTCTTTGGGAGGCTGGCCATTCGGCCATGCCTAGACCTTGTTCTTATGTATTTTCAACGGTGGAGTTTCTACACACCATAGATTAAGGTGTGGAGCTCTGCTGTACCTCGAGTATTAATGCAATTACTATTGTTCTTCTATTCAATTCCGCTTGATCTTTGTCCAAGATATCACTTGTTCTTCAACTTGATGAATGTGATGATCCGTGACACTCATCATCATTCTCACTTATGAACAAAGTGACTGACAACCACTTCTGTTCTACAAGCAACAAGGCTCTAGTGAATATCTCTTTGATTCCTGATACACGATGCATGGTTGATCGCCTGACAACCGAGTGCTCGCCTGACAACCGAGCCAACCATTCCGTGAGATCAGAATCTTCGTGGTATAGGCAAGAACTGATGGCGGCATTCAAGAGAATCCGGAAGGTCTAACCTTGTCTGTGGTATTCTGAGTAGGATTCAATGATTGAATGACTGTGACGTGCTTCAAACTCCTAGCAGGCGGGGCGTTAGTGACAGACGCAAAAGAATCACTGGATTCTATTCCGGCTTGACCGAGAACCGACAGATGATTAGCCATGCTGTGACAGAGCATAGGAACATTTTCACTGAGAGGATGGGAGGTAGCCACTGACAACGGTGAAACCCTTGCATAAGCTTGCCATGGAAAGGAGTAAGAAGGATTGGATGAAGACAGTAAGAAAGCAGAGAGATGGAAGGGAAAGCATCTTCATACGCTTATCTGAAGCTCTCACCAATGATATACATAAGTACCTCTATCTTTATCTTTATGTTTTATTCATCATCTATACCCATTTGAGTCTGCCTGACTAAGATTTACAAGGTGACCATAGCTTGCTTCATACCAACAATCTCCGTGGGATCGACCCTTACTCGCGTAAGGTTTATTACTTGGACGACCCAGTGCACTTGCTGGTTAGTTGTGTGAAGTTGTAGTGATCACGATTTCGCGCACCACTAGGGTTCCATGAATTTGCAACTCTTAGCTCTATCGTCTGGAAAATTGAATATAGTTATGATTTGATTTTGAAGTAGCAGCTTCATAAAAATAAAGAATTTAATGGAAAGAAAAGAAATTGATTTTAGCTATTGAGTAATTTGATACAATTTTGGGGGGGGGGGGGTGGAAGAGAATGAAATATGAGTTTAAGAAAAATGACTGGTATAGCTGAAGGTAGAGTGAGGGGATGAAAGCTTATTGCCATAGCTGGTAGTTGAGGTCACTGACACTCTGCTCAATGTTTTATATATTTTTCACGTTATCCCCTGTCTCAATAAAACATAACATAAGCACTATTATTATTATTATTATTATTATTATTATTATTATTATTATTATTATTATTATTATGGACACTAAGCAAATGTAGATGATAAAATATTGCTGCTTCTAGAGGACAAAATTTTGTTGGTATTCTTTTTAAATATTAAAAAAATTATTTATTTGAAATTTGTTTAAATTTTGAAATCTTTATCATAGTGCACATTTTGCCTATGTTTCACTGACAAGCTGTGAGGTCAACTTGAACCTATTTTGCAGCTTAGCCAACAAAAAATGTCAAAATTCAACGAAATGTGCAAAAATCAAGTTGGTTCAAATAAACACCAAACCACATAATCCAACACAGAAATTATGAGTACATAACACATAAATGCTCTTAAACTAACTTGGAAATTTACTGAAGCAACTGAGAAAATCGTTTGGAACCAACTTAAACTCTTTAGTCTTTAATACCAAAATAGAAACTCTTACATACAAATACAGAAAGCAAGAGTGAAAAACATGATGTTACTCAATGTTTGTAATCATTTGAAAGAGATGAACTGAGCATGAATACGTGGTTTCATGGGTTTTGGAGTGAGTGTTTTTGGATTGACGATGGCCAACTTGATTATACTTTGGACAGATTAGCCCCCGGAAAAAAACCGATGAAGTCCTTTACAATAATAGACATGGATATATTATGTCCAAATTAGCCCTATGATCGAGGCAGAAGATCTTAATTTGAACTAATTTGTTCACGTCTACTATCGTGAATACTTCATGGGTACTTTTTTTTTCTTTTGGACTAATTTGTCCGAAGTATAAATATTCAAGGGCTTATTTGTCACTTTACTCAAATGTTAATTTATCAGACACATAAGTGAACATGTGGAAAGTAAATTCCTAATTTATTTGCATGTAATTGTTTTAGAAATTTAAGCAACTTTCTCATTCTTTTATGATTTATATCGGAATTCTAATATGATGTTCATGTATTGAGAATTGATGCCATTAGCAGAAAAAATAACCCAATATAAAGTCACAAATTTGTGGAAGTATGCAACATGTTTGGGAAAGAAAGTAGAACAATATGGAATTGAAGCAATATCTAAGACAAAATTTGTGGTTGAATTTTGACCCTGGAGTTGAAATTTGTGCTTTAAGCGTCTACGGACAATTTTATTAAATTTAAATAAATTTATCATTGGCTGAAAAAAAAAGTAAGACACTGCCAAAACCCATAGATTAGGCGGTATCGGTTAGGCGGGATTTTTTATTATGGCGGTCTAAAATTTATACTCTGACCCACCTTTTTTGGCGAGTTACGTGAGCCAGCCCAGTGGTTTTCGGCCCATTTGTCACCTCTAGGTCTAATCCCGGTTCAACCGGATTAACTATATATAAAATAAAATTATTAAAAATTCAATGATTTCTAAACTAATAAATTTAAATTTAACAATTTCAAATAATAAATTGTCCATAATTTATCATTAAAAGTTCACACACAATTTCAAACATCAAAGTTTGTTAATAAAAAAATCAAAACGCACAAAAGCAACACACATAATGTTTAGAAATTATTTAGATATCGAAAAGCTGCTTACAAAAACAAAATGTTTTAGAATGCAACCACAATAAAAAAATAGCAACTCAAAATTATTACAAGTAACAAAAACAAGATTAAAAAAAATAACAACTCACAATCATTATAATCAACAAAATAAAAAACAAAAGAATGCCACACTACAAGAAAAAAGGCTTATGGCCACGCTTTTTTCTTGCCACGCTTCAAAAGCGTGGCTAAAAGTGGTCAATGGCCACGCTTTTGTGAGGGTGACAATTGAATAGAGATTTGGCCACGTTTTTTCTTGCCACACTTCAAAAACGTGGCGAAAAGGGTCAACGGCCACGCTTTTGGAAGGGTGGCAATTGATTTGAGAAAAAGCCACGCTTTTTTCTGCCACGCTTCAAAAGCGTGGCCATAGAGAGAAACAGGGACGTTTTAAAAGCGTGTCGACAGGGTTTCATTACGGCCACGCTTACAAAAGGTGGCTATATCCTGGTACCACGTTTTTTTTCTACCACGCTTTTAAAGCGTGGCCATAGAGAGAAACAGGGACGTTTTAAAAGCGTGGCGACAGGGTTTCATTACGGTCACGCTTACAAAACGTGGCCATATCCTGGTACCACTTTTGGCACGCTAAAAAAGCGTGGCCAAAAGCTTTTTTAAAAAAAAAACCCTAAGACCCGGTCCCCAATCCAATTGACCCTCTTTCAACCCGGTCCCCAACCCTAATCTAGCTACCCTAATCCAGCGCACATCCCCTAGTCACTCTTCCACCAGCACCAACCCTAATCGAGCTACCCTGGAAGAGCTTAGAAGCACGCCGTCACCAGCACCACCCTCGCTGCGTCGTTAGCCTCTGCTCCCTCTCCGCCTCGTCTCCTCGTCGCCGTTACCAGCATCCTTACCGTCAGCGTCAGCGCCACCTCGTCATCGGCATCGCTTGCACTCTCTCATCTGCCGGCGCTCCCTCCGTCGTCTCCCCTAACCCGTCTTTGCTGGCGTTCGCACTCCCTTGGCGCTCATTACTCACCGCGTCGGTTAGCCAACGGAGGTCGCCTTTCCTTCCTCCGCACCGCCAGTCTCTGCCCTCCTTCCTCTTCTGCTCTACTGCCTTCTCAGCCAATGGGAACGGTAGAAGTTTTGATTCGGTGAACAAGGACCTTCTCCAGAACATTCTGGCGAGGCTCCCGGCTCGTTGGTTCACTTCCGCTGCTTGCGTCAGCAAATCATGGAGCTCTGTCTGCAATCGAATCCTTACTCGTCCAAAGTTCTCTTCTGCCCTTTCTCTCAATCCTTCACTTTCCGTGAGTTTCACCTATTTCCCCCAAATCAAAACATTTCTTAAAGGCTAGGGTTAATTGAAAATGGAAATGGAGCTTCGTGGTTCTATCAGCTTGTTTTTGGAGTAAAATTTTCAAATTTATACTCAAAATGATACATGTTATGTTCTGATAAACTTGATTAGTTCTGATTCCTAGTCAGATTGTGTTCAACTTTTCAGGTTACACTGAAACACTTGACCGGAAATCTGATATTGTGGTCCCTGAAGATGATCTCGGCCTCTATGCAATTGATATTCTAGATCCATCCTTGGTAATTTATTGAATTGTTAATTGATTAAACCAATAATCAACAGTTCAACATAGCCTGTTTTATTTTTTGTTATTTTTGGGTATTTTAATTAAGTGATTTGATTTGATTTTCTGCTGTTATGTGAAATGTTGTTGCAGTTTACGAAATGTATACATTCGACTGAGGTGTATCATTTCCATGATATGATTGCATGCTTGTCGGGTGTAGCTACAAGAACCACATTGCTTGGTTATGGTTATGACTTCAGGCAAAGCAATAGGTAAATTGCTCGGCCCCTTCAGCATAATATCAAGTTTAATCAGTGATTTATTTATTTGTTGAAACTGTTGTAGCTCATGATGTCATTGGCCGCTTGATGATTCAATGTTCCCGGCAGCCTGGTCTTGCACAGGTCATAGTCTACTACTTTCATGATAAATTTTAGTTATATGATGCATATGGTTAATCTAGTTTGTTTTTTGCTTAGTTTTTTTTGTTAAAATCTTTTTAATAGAAAAAAAAAATTGTTTGCAAGCCTATGATTAGTTTATAGACCTGATTGGAAAAACTATTATGATGATTTGTTATCCTTATTTGGTTCTGATTTTAATTGTGCAAATTTTGATCTGTTTTAGAGATTTATTTGTTCTTTATCAAATTATGGATTTGGACGGTTTTGATTTGGTGTAACACGATCAGCTTTACCGCTTCCTTTGAGGAGGACCGGCAGCAATTCCAATGTCGTCATACTGAAGGGCAAGGTTTGTTTTTTCCTCTCTTATCTTTCTCAGTGGTAAGATAGGAATTCTTTCGAGTTTTGAGTACTTATACTCTCCACTGGCTCTCTTTAGTAAGAAGAAGGCAGCACCACCTCCTCCTTCAAAGAAAGCTGCTACTGCTATCACTCCTGCCAATGATGAACTCGCCAAGTGGTATGGTAAGTGGTTGCCCCTATCTTCACTTCCTTTCTTTTTTTGTTCTTTACCATATCCCAGTAAGCACCCACTTCTCCATGCTTCTAAATTCCAATTACTTGAACTAAATGCATCATTGTTTGATTACTTAGATTTAATTTTCATGTTTTGCGTCCTTCTAAATTTGAATCTGTTCTTGAATGGGAAACGAAAATAAAGGGCATGTATGCAGGGACAAGTAGAGGAATCAAGAATTCACAATGCAGTTTCTTAAGTTTATTGTCTGAGACAGGTACTCTTGTGGTTGAAACAATGGGACTCTGCTGTTTTTGGATCTGAAATTCGAAGTACATCGGATGATGTTTTGTTTGCTTTGAAGTATTATTAGGCATTGGATATATATCTTGCATGTAGCTTTTGAGTTTTTTTTTAATATATATATATATATATATATATATATATATATATATATATATATCTTGCATTACAGGCTCAACCAGTGAATGTTCCAACTAGTTTTAAGCAGAGGGCAATGCTGGTGGATGAGAAAATATTAACTGGGTTCAATTGTCCATTCTCTCAAACTCTCCTTATTTTCTTGAACTGAGCCTGTCATAGTAGCCAACTTTCTCATATTAACTGGGTTCAATTGTCCACGCTTTTTTCAGCTTTTCGCCACGCTTTAAAAGCGTGGCAATAGAGCTGTTTTCTTGTAGTGGCCACCAGACTCCAGAATCAACAAAAATATAAAAAAATATAAAATTATATAAATAAAATTAAAGTAATGTCTTAAAACTTAAAATGTAAGTCTTTACACACATTAATTATCTAATATCAAGTCTTAAACATAACTAATAATTTAAAAAAAGATAATAAACTAGTCTCTAGTGGTAAGATCAGGGGTAGGAGTTGCTGATGATGCTTGTTCTTGAGATGGTGGTGTTTCTGGTGGTGTTTGAGATGAAGACATTTTTAAAATTCTAGCAAAAGAAACTAAAAATATTTTCAGCAACAAAAGATTTACTTCAGTCAGTTTTTAAGCAACACAGCAACCACCACCATTCCACCAAAGTTCACTGACGTTGTGATTCAACAGAGTGAACAAACAACAATTCAATAAAAGCGCCAACAACAAATAACAACAGCTCTAAAATACACGGCAACTCTAAAACATAGTAACTCTAAAACATAGCAACCAGCAACAAACAACACTAAAAAACTAAATGCAATATTAGCAACCACCAGATTCAAGTTCAACAATAATTCTAACTAAAGTAATAACTTCCAGATTCAATAACAACTCTAACAAATCAAATACAATAGGAAATTAGTAATAACCACCATATTCAATAACAATACTAACTAAAATATGCTCAGCTTCAACTATTCAACAACTCTAAAATTCAATTACAATAGTCAACAGCAACCACCAAGTTTAGTATGCAACAATTCTAGTGAAAGGCCAGGTAAAAAAATTGAAGGGAGCTCACCTGGATAACTGGTTCCCAGACAGCAACCAAGAAGACGATCACCATCACCCGACTGACCTGAGGGAGCAGATGCAGAGATGCTGCTTGATTTCTGTTTTTATGAGCTTTCTGCCGTCAATGAAATGAACGCAAGGCAGGAGCACGGGACCGCGACGATGACGAAGTGAGGAGACGAGGTGAGTGACAAGGTGAGGGAGTGAGGTCGTGACCGTGAGAGACCGAGAGTGACGAGGTAGTAGAGAGGCGATGAAGTAACGAGGTGACCCACGATGGATTGATGGAATGACGAGGTGAGGGCGAGGGTGAGGGACTGCCGAGTGTCGACGAGGCGACAACGGAGGACGGAGGAGCAGAGAGACGACAAACAAGTGCTGGGGCCTGGGGGCTTCCACTAGAATCAGATTATGGGCAATGGGGAGGGGAGGAATAGCGTTAGGGTTTCGTTGAATAAAAGGGTAGGGGGATCTGATAGCCAAACGACGTCGTTCCCGATTGTTTTAAAAAAATAGAGTATATACCCATTTTGTTCCTCAAAGAATTTCATACTAGACACTTTAGTCCCCAACTAAAATTAATTACTCGATTGGTCCCTAACAAATAACTCCGTCAGTCACTTATGTCCTTTACTCTGTTAATTCTAACAGAGAACAAAATAGTCCTTGACAACTCTAACAGGGGACAAAATGGTCTCGGATCTCCTCTGTTCGAGAACGACACTATTCTCTCCCACTTTCCATCATATCTCGCATAACACAAACCGTCTAACACTATAACTTCAAACTACACAATGCACACTCTATAAATTTAATGTTCATAAGAAAAAAATCCTCAACTTGTTCTCAACCAATTCATACTCAGAAAACTAATGCCTGTGTCTCTGATGCACGAAAATGTGATCATCAATGGCGCCATCAACATGGTACGCTCAATTGCAATCTCAACTCTTTATCACAACTTCGCACAACTAACCAGCAAGTGCACTGGGTCGTCCAAGTAATAAACCTTATGCGAGTAAAGGTCGATCCCACGGAGATTGTTGGTATGAAGCAAGCTATGGTCACCTTGTAAATCTCAGTCAGGCAGATTCAAATGGTTATAGATGATATATGAATAACGCATAGAATAAAGATAGAGATACTTATGTATTTCATTGGTGAGAATTTCAGATAAGCGAATGGAGATGCTTTGTCCCTTCCGTCTCTCTGCTTTCCTACTGTCTTCATCCAATCCTTCTTACTCCCTTCCATGGCAAGCTGTATGTTGGGCATCACCGTTTTCAGTGGCTACAATCCCATCCTCTCAGTGAAAATGTTCAACGCACCCTGTCACGGCACGGCTAATCATCTGTCGGTTCTCAATCAGGTTGGAGTAGAATCCATTGATTCTTTTGCGTCTGTCACTAACGCCCAGCCTTCAGGAGTTTGAAGCTCGTCACAGTCATTCAATCATTGAATCCTACTCAGAATACCACAGACAAGGTTTAGACCTTCCGGATTCTCTTGAATGCCTTGTTTGCTTGTAGAACGGGAGTGGTTGTCAGGCACGCGTTCATAAGTGAAAATGATGATGAGCGTCACATAATCATCACATTCATCAAGTTCTTGAGTGCGAATGAATATCTTGGAATAAGAACAAGTCGAATTGAATAGAAGAACAATAGTAATTGCATTAATACTCGAGGTACAGTAGAGCTCCACACCTTAATCTATCGTATGTAGAAACTCCACCGTTGAAAATACATAAGAACAAGGTCTAGGCATGGCCGAATGGCCAGCCTCCCAAAGAGGATTCAATCATAAAAACATGATCAAAAGATGATCTAGAGATCTAAAGTGATCAAAAGATGAAAATACAATAGTAAAAGATCCTATTTGTAGAGAACTAGTAGCCTAGGGTTTACAGAAATGAGTAAATGACATAAAAATCTACTTCCGGGCCCACTTGGTGTGTGCTTGGGCTGAGCATTGAAGCATTTTCGTGTAGAGACTTTTCTTGGAGTTAAACGCCAGCTTTTGTGCCAGTTTGGGCGTTTAACTCCCATTCTTGTGCCAGTTTCGGCGTTTAACGCCGGGCAGTTTTGAGCTGATTTGGAACGCCGGTTTGGGCCATCAAATCTCAGGCAAAGTATGGACTAATATACATTGCTGGAAAGCCCAGGATGTCTACTTTCCAACGCCGTTTAGAGCGCGCCAATTGGGCTTCTGTGGCTCCAGAAAATCCACTTCGAGTGCAGGAAGGTCAGAATCCAACAGCATCTGTAGTTCTTTTCAGCCTCTGAATCAGATTTTTGCTCAAGTCCCTCAATTTCAGCCAGAAAATACCTGAAATCACAGAAAAACACACAAAATCCTAGTAAAGTCCAGAAAAGTGAATTTTAACTAAAAACTAATAAAAATATAATAAAAACTAACTAAAACATACTAAAAATAATGCCAAAATGCGTACAAATTATCCGCTCATCACAGCACCAAACTTAAATTGTTGCTTGTCCCCAAGCAACTGAAAATCAAATAAGATAAAGAGAAGAGAATATGCAATGAATTCCAAAAACATCTATGAAGATCAATATTAATTAGATGAGCGAGGCTTTTAGCTTTTTGCCTCTGAACAGTTTTGGCATCTCACTCTATCCTTTGAAATTCATAATGATTGGCTTCTATAGGAACTCAGAATCCAGATAGTGTTATTGATTCTCCTAGTTAAGTATGATGATTCTTGAACACAGCTACTTTATGAGTCTTGGCCGTGGCCCAAAGCACTCTGTCTTCCAGTATTACCACCGGATACATACATGCCACAGACACATAATTGGGTGAACCTTTTCAGATTGTGACTCAGCTTTGCTAGAGTCCCCAATTAGAGGTGTCCAGGGTTCTTAAGCACACTCTTTTTGCCTTGGATCACAACTTTATTTCTTTCTTTTTCCTTTTCTCTTTCTCTTTTTTTTTTTCGTTTTTTTTGTATTCACTGCTTTTTCTTGCTTCAAGAATCATTTTTATGATTTTTCAGATCCTCAGTAACATGTCTCCTTTTTCATCATTCTTTCAAGAGCCAACATTCATGAACCACAAATTCAAAAGACATATGCACTGTTTAAGCATTCATTCAGAAAACAAAAGTATTGCCACCACATCAAAATAATTAATCTGTTATAAAATTTAAAATTCATGCAATTCTTCTCTTTTTCAATTAAGAACATTTTTCGATGGATTCATAGGACATTCATAACTTTAAGGCATAGACACTAAGACACCAATGATCACAAGACACAAACATAGATAAACATAAGCATGATTTTTTCGAAAAACAGAAAAATAAAGAACAAGAAAATTAAAGAACGGGCCCACCTTAGTGATGGCAGCTTGTTCTTCCTCTTGAAGATCTTATGTAGTGCTTGAGCTCCTCAATGTCTCTTCCTTGCCTTTGTTGCTCCTCTCTCATGATTCTTTGATCTTCTCTAATTTCATGGAGGAGGATGGAATGTTCTTGGTGCTCCACCCTTAGTTGTCCCATGTTGGAACTCAATTCTCCTAGGGAGGTGTTGATTTGCTCCCAATAGTTTTGTGGAGGAAAGTGCATCCCTTGAGGCATCTCAGGGATTTCATGATGAGTGGGATCTCTTGTTTGCTCCATCCTTTTCTTAGTGATGGGCTTGTCCTCATTAATGGGGATGTCTCCCTCTATGTCAACTCCAACTGAATAACAGAGGTGACAAATGAGATGAGGAAAGGCTAACCCTGCCAAGATAGAGGACTTGTCCGCCACCTTATAAAGTTCTTGGGCTATAACCTCATGAACTTCTACTTCTTCTCCAATCATGATACTATGGATCATGATGGCCCGGTCTAGAGTAACTTCAGACCGGTTGCTAGTGGGAATGATTGAGCGTTGGATAAACTCCAACCATCCCCTAGCTACGGGCTTGAGGTCATGCCTTCTCAATTGAACCGGCTTCCCTCTTGAATCTCTCTTCCATTGGGCGCCCTCTTCACAAATGACTGTGAGGACTTGGTCCAACCTTTGATCAAAGTTGACCCTTCTAGTGTAAGGGTGTTCATCTCCTTGCATCATGGGCAAGCTATTCACATATTAACATATTTACAAAAGGAAAAACATACACCATTGCAATTCTCCGACAACGGCACCAAGTTTGATAACGATAACTCATTGCTGGTTTAGAATCAATTAAAACAAGAATCAATTCGTTAGTAGAATAGTCCAAACCAACAATGAACTCTCATAATCAAATGCTAATTCAAAGGATGTCATCCTGGCGTTAAACGCCCAGAATGGTATCCATTCTGGCGTTTGGTGGACGAAATTGTGATTCATTCTTTTCTAACTCGAAACAATCCCCGGTAATGGCTCCAAAAACTTGGTGCTCAATATTACGGTGTCTAAAATTCAATTCACAACTCCGCACAACTAACCAGCAAGTGCACTGGGTCGTCCAAGTAATACCTTACGTGAGTAAGGGTCGATCCCACGGAGATTGTTGGTATGAAGCATACTATGGTGACCTTGTATTTGTCAGATAGGCAGATTAAATAGTTATGGGTTTCGAAAATTAATAATAAAATAATTGAAAAGGGATAGGAATACTCATGTAATTCAATGGTGGGAATTTCAGATAGGCATATGGAGATGCTGTGCTCCTCTTGAATCTCTGCTTTCCTGTTGCTTTCATCCAATTCTTCTTACTCCTTTCCATGGCAAGCTGTTTGTAGGGCATCACCGTTGTCAATGGCTACATCCCATCCTCTCAGTGAAAATGGTCCTCTGCGGCTGTCACTCGCATGGCTAATCATCTGTCGGTTCTCAATCAGGTTGGAATAGAATCCATTGATTCTTTTGCGCTTGTCATCACGCCCAGCCTTCAGGAGTTTGAAGCTCGTCACAGTCATTCAATCCTAGAATCCTACTCGGAATACCATAGACAAGGTTTAGACTTTCCGGATTCTCATGAATGCCGCCATCTATCTAACTTATACCACGAAGATTCTGTTGGGGAATCTAAGAGATATGCGCCCGGCCTAGAGTAGAACGGAAGTGGTTGTCAATCACGCGCGTTCATAGGTGAGAATGATGATGAGTGTCACGGATCATCACATTCATCAAGTTGAAGTGCAACGTATATCTTGAAATAGGAATAAATAGAATTGAATAGGATATCATCTTATTGGCATTGAAACTTGAGGTACAGCAGAGCTCCACACCCTTAATCTATGGTGTGTAGAAACTCCACCGTTGAAAATACATAAGTGAAAGGTTCAGGCATGGCCGAGAGGCCAGCCCCCATGGTCTAAGAACTATGCGTTCAAAGATCTGATCCTAAGATCTAAAGTGATCAAAAGATGTCAAATACATTAGTTAAATGTTCTATTTATAATAAACTAGCTCCTAGGGTTTACATGAGTAAGTAATTGATGCATAAATCCACTTCCGGGGCCCACTTGGTGTATGTTTGGGCTGAGCTTGATCAATCCACGAGCTGAGGCTTCTCTTGGAGTTGAACTCCGAGTTATGACGTGTTTTGGGCGTTCAACTCCGGATCATGACGTTTTTCTGGCGTTTAACTCCAGACAGCAGCATGAACTTGGCGTTCAACGCCAAGTTACGTCGCAAATTTCCGAATAAAGTATGGACTATTACATATTGCTGGAAAGCCCTGGATGTCTAATTTCCAAAGCCGTTGAGACCGCGCCAATTGGAGTTCTGTAGCTCCAGAAAATCCATTTTGAGTGCAGGGAGGTCAGATTCCAACAGCATCAGCAGTCCTTTTGTCAGCCTTTTTCAGAGTTTTGCTCAAGTCCCTCAATTTCAGCCAGAATTTACCTGAAATCACAGAAAAACATACAAACTCATAGTAAAGTCCAGAAATGTGAATTTAACATAAAAACTAATGAAAATATCCCTAAAAGTAGCTTGATCTTACTAAAAACTACCTAAAAACAATGCCAAAAAGCGTATAAATTATCCGCTCATCAGCGTTTAACGCCCAAAGCACTACCCTTTTGGGCGTTAAACGCCCAACCAGGCACCCTGGCTGGCGTTTAAACGCCAGTTTGCCTTCCTCACTGGGCGTTTTGAACGCCCAGCTTTTTCTGTGTAATTCTTCTGCTGTATGTTCTGAATCTTCAATTCTCTGTATTATTGACTTGAAAGACACAAATTAAAAATATTTTTTTGGATTTTTAATAATGAAGAATAATCAAAATGCAACTAAAATCAAATAACAATGCATGCAAGACACCAAACTTAGCAGTTTGTATACTACTGGCACTAACAAAATGAGAATGCATATAACAGAACACTCAAGTCAAGAGGATTCAAAGATCAGAGCAAGGAAATCATCAAGAACATCTTGAAGATCACTTAAGACACATGAATGAATGAAAGAAGAACAGAAACATGCAATTGATACCAAACTTAACATGAGACACTAGACTCAACAAGAAACATAAAATATTTTTGGTTTTTATGATTTTGTAATTTTTTTTTTGGATTTTTCGAAAATTAAATGGAAGAAGAAAATAAAGATATCAAAATTCTCAATGAGAATTCCAGGAATCATGCAATGTTAGTCTAAAGCTTTAGTCTAAAGAAATTAGACATGGCTAGCCAAGCTTCAGCAGGACATTACATTCAAAAGCTAAATTGATGAGAATCAATCAGCTTTGGTGATGATAAGAACATCACCTTGAAACACTAGAATTCATTCTTAAGAACTCTGAAGAAAATTACCTAATCTAAGCAACAAGATGAACCATCAGTTGTCCAAACTCAACAATCCCCGGCAACGGCGCCAAAAACTTGGTGCACGAAATTGTGATCATCAATGGCGCCATCAACATGGTACGCTCAATTGCAATCTCAACTCTTTATCACAACATTGCACAACTAACTAGCAAGTGTACTGGGTCGTCCAAGTAATAAACCTTACACGAGTAAGGGTCGATCCCACGGAGATTGTTGGTATGAAGCAAGCTATGGTCACCTTGTAAATCTCAGTCAGGCAGATTCAAATGGTTATAGATGATATATGAATAACGCATAGAATAAAGATAGAGATACTTATGTATTTCATTGGTGAGAATTTTAGATAAGCGAATGGAGATGCTTTGTCCCTTCCGTCTCTCTGCTTTCCTACTATCTTCATCCAATCCTTCTTACTCCCTTCCATGGCAACCTGTATGTTGGGCATCACCGTTGTCAGTGGCTACAATCCCGTCCTCTCAGTGAAAATGTTCAACGCACCCTGTCACGGCACGGCTAATCATCTGTCGGTTCTCAATCAGGTTGGAGTAGAATCCATTGATTCTTTTGCATCTGTCACTAACGCCCAGCCTTCAGGAGTTTGAAGCTTGTCACAGTCATTCAATCATTGAATCCTACTCAGAATACCACAGACAAGGTTTAGACCTTCCGGATTCTCTTGAATGCCGCCATCAATTCTAGCTTATACCACGAAGATTCCGATTAAGGAATCCAAGAGATAAACATTCAAGCCTTGTTTGCTTGTAGAACGGGAGTGGTTGTCAGGCACGCGTTCATAAGTGAGAATGATGATGAGCGTCACATAATCATCACATTCATCTAGTTCTTGAGTGCGAATGAATATCTTGGAATAAGAACAAGCCGAATTGAATAGAAGAACAATAGTAATTGCATTAATACTCGAGGTACAGCAGAGCTCCACACCTTAATCTATGGTGTGTAGAAACTCCACCGTTGAAAATACATAAGAACAAGGTCTAGGCATGGCCGAATGGCCAGCCTCCCAAAGAGGGTTCAATCATAAAAACATGATCAAAAGATGATCTAGAGATCTAAAGTGATCAAAAGATGAAAATACAATAGTAAAAGGTCCTATTTGTAGAGAACTAGTAGCCTAGGGTTTACAGAAATGAGTAAATGACATAAAAATCCACTTCCGGGCCCACTTGGTGTGTGCTTGGGTTGAGCATTGAAGCATTTTCGTGTAGAGACTTTTCTTGGAGTTAAACGCCAGCATTTTGTGCCAGTTTGGGCGTTTAACTCCCATTCTTGTGCCAGTTCCGGCGTTTAACGCCGGGCAGTTTTGAGCTGATTTGGAACGCCGGTTTGGGCCATCAAATCTCGGGCAAAGTATGGACTATTATACATTGCTGGAAAGCCCAGGATGTCTACTTTCCAACACTGTTCAGAGTGCGCCAATTGGGCTTCTGTGGCTCCAGAAAATCACTTTGAGTGCAGGGAGGTCAGAATCCAACAGCATCTGCAGTCCTTTTCAGCCTCTGAATCAGATTTTTGCTCAAGTCCCTCAATTTCAGCCAGAAAATACCTGAAATCATAGAAAAACACACAAACTCCTAGTAAAGTCCAAAAAAGTGAATTTTAACTAAAAACTAATAAAAATATAATAAAAACTAACTATAACATACTAAAAACAATGCCAAAAAGCATACAAATTATCCGCTCATCAGTCTCTCAACTAGTTGTCGTCTTCGATGGATCCCATGAATCTAGACAGCAAGTCTGATTTGTTAAGACTTATCGTCGTCGTTGCCATCTCCCTCCTCCTCTGCCCTAACATCTCCATGACCACATTGTCCACCACTCTGATCGTTTTCTTCAGCTTCTTCTCCGAACCAAAGTTTAGTAATCGCTTCAGTTTCCATATGAATGGCAACGGTGACATTGCTTGTTGTAATAGCTTGGATGCGAGGTTGAAGCTTTCTACCAACTTGGGCTTCGAAAAAGAAGGAATGAAGCACTCGGTGTCTATTTCAAATGAGAATTTACATATGATGTCGAAGAAGAATCTTCTCATGATGTCCTAATGTCCAACAATCTATATTGCTTGCCGGAGAGTGCAAAAAGGCGTGCCCTTGGAGTAGTTGTGGAACTTGGTCTTGAGAATGTCGTGGACGTTGTCAGGGTTGGAAGTGATGTTATCAAAGACGTGGAAGTGGATACTTTTGGTGGGTGAAGTGCAGAGGAGGTGAATGTACCAGTCACAAAGATTTAGGAAGTGTGTGGTCCATGACATGTTGAGGTAGGTACGACACGTGTGACAATTACACCATGGCTTAATCTTGGAGCTAAAGAGGAGGAAGGAAAAGATGGAAAAGAAGGCTGTGAAGGTGAATAAGGAGAGTATGAATGTTAGGGTTATGCGAGATATGATAAAAATTGGGAAAGAACAATGTCATTTTCGAATAAAGGGGTCAGGGATCATTTTGTTCCTTGTTAGAGTTGTCAGGGATCATTTTGTCCCATGTTAGAGTTTTCAAGGACCATTTTGTCTTCTGTTAGAGTTGACAGAGTCAAGGACCTAAGTGACTGACGGAATTAATTGTTAGGGACCAATCGAGTAATTAATTTTAGTTGGGGACTAAAATGTCTGGTTTGAAATTTTTTGAGGACCAAAATGGGTATATACTCAAAAAAATAAAAGCTCAACCCGGCCCAGGTTGAATTAACTAGCCGGCTCACCGGTTTTGACGAAAACCCATCGGGTCGAACCAGGTTCCACCGGGTCCCATGCATAGTCGGTTCGACGAGTGGCTTGGCCCGACCTGGTGACCAGGTTTTCGGTCGAACCGGCCGGGTCGAGCTGGATTTGATAACTATGTTATAATCAAATCCAGTTTCATAAAAATTTTTAAAACAAGAGCAAAGTATCGTTTTTGTCCTTAACGTTTGGGGTAAGTTCTAAAGTTGTCCTTAACGTTTCAATCGTCCTATCTAAGTCCCTAACGTTTCAAAATTGACTCAATGTTGTCCTGCCGTTAGGGATCCGTTAACAGAATTGACAGCGGAACAAAATTGAGACGATTTTGAAATGTAAGGAACTTAAATACGACGAAAACGTTGGGGGACAAAAATGATACATAGAAATAAATTTTAATTTTATCCTTCAATAATATCAATTTTTTACTGTACATAGTATTCAATTTTTTTTAATCACATCTAAGTAAATTACACTTAATCACATTACTTTCATTCTAAATAATTTTTTTTTATAATTTTACACTGAAAGTTATAAGTTAATATAAACATATAAAAAATTTTATTTAGAATGAAAATAATGTGATTAAGTGTAATTTACTTAGATGTAATTAAAAATAATTAAATATTATGTATAGTAAAAAATTGATATTATTGAAGGATAAAATTAAAATTTATTTCTATGTATCATTTTTGTCCCCAACGTTTTCGTTCTATTTAAGCCCCTAACGTTTCAAAATCGTCTCAATTTTGTCCCACCGTCAATTCTGTTAACGGATGCCTAATGGCAGGACAACATTGAGCCAATTTTGAAATGTTAGGGACTTAAATAGAACGATTGAAATGTTAAGGACAACTTTGGGACTTACCCCAAACGTTAGGGACAAAAACGATACTTTACTCTTAAAACAAAAAAATAACAAAATAAAAAACTAAAGAACAAACTCTTTCTAGAAAATTTAACAAAATAAGAAAAAATTAGCAAAATAAGAATCAGTAAACCCAGCAACTTAGAGTTAGTATTATTAACAAAATAAGCAAAAATAAATTGACAAAGCTATGCTTACCAGCGGCGAGGGAGGGAGGAAGCGAAGTGACAGCGAAGGAGGAACGAGACTCGGACAGAGAAAGCTCGACAGAGAGAGATCGAAGAGAAGAGGAACCTTGAGAGGAGAAAAGGAGAAGAGGAACCCTTCGCGACTGTGGTGCTACGAGCTCAATGCAAAGACAGCGAGGAGAAGAAGAACGATGAGATTAGGGCCGAACAGACCTTCCACAGGCGACAACGGCACTCATGTCTTGTCCCCACCGGCGGCAACAACTCCCTCTACCCGAGGAGAAGGGGTCAGTGAAGAGCTTAAAGTGGATGGTGGTTGGATATTACTATGGGGTAATGCAATGGAAAAAGATTTAGGATTGCAAGGCCTTTGAGCCAGGTAGAAAGGGAGGATTTCTATTTTTTTTTGCTTTTTCTTTTAAAAAAGCAAAACGATGCCGCTTTGGGGTGGGGGGGTTAACAGCCGAATAGCTGACCCTTTAAAAATCTAGCAGGTTTTGACTATTCACCAGTTAACTATCGATTAATTTTTTATTAAATTAACCAATTTGGATCGATTTTTAGAAGCATGCAATTTACATTATATTACTAACATAGAATTACTTAATTAGATATACATATATAATTAGGCATGATAACGGATTTTTATGAGGGACAAGAGACCATCTGATTTAGTAAAACGCCCTCTATTCTCATCCATTCCGATCATGGATCCCTATTTATTTGTTTTTTATGGGATACGTATACCTACAAGTATTTATAGATATTGAGTTTTTAAAAAAATTTAAAAATTTAACACAACTATAATAAAATCTAAATAAAATTCAACTAATGTATCAAATAAAACACAATCCAAATACAAATTCAACCTCATTAACATATACACAAAATCTCCAACATACAAATTTGTTGAGTTTGAAAAAAAATATTATTTATTGTGATGACAAATATTTGGTTGATTGATTGAGAATTGATTCTAATTTTAGGATTTCATTGGTATAAATACTGATTTGATTATATTTGAAAAGAATTAACCATCAAGAGCAAGATATGAAAAGAATATGGAAGAGATTGTTGCTGCCAAATAAAAAAGTAAACAATCACGACAATTATTAGTTAATGGACAGCAACAGCTAGAGTGAATCATAAAGCTTTAGTTTTGCTATAAGGGAAGATGAGCCTTCAGGGAAAGACGAGGAGAAAATTCAAAAATCATACACTACATGTTTGATATATATCATTTTTCTTCATTTTGTTCTTATTTTGATATATTCAATTTTTTTTTAGTCTTCCTAATAAAGATAAAAAGGCATATGGTTTCATAAGAGATTATTTGAAAAGCCTATGAGTGAAAAGTCATAAATTAAAAAGAAAAACCAAAATAGTTAGAAAGAATTTTGCTACTTTAGGAGAGTTAAAGTTGTTGCCACCGTTCACCTTGGCTTCAGCCACCGGCTTCCCTATCATCAGGTCACTTCCTTGACAACTGCATAAGTCGTAGCGCGCTTGCGCGCGTACTCTTCCTCGAGACTCCATCCAAATCTGCCACTCGTTGGGCGACGTCCTCTTTTCTATGAAGACCGACCCCACCACTGAATGATGAACTTTTCCAGTCTTTGCCAATGCAAAGGAGAGGGCCCGACCTGGAGAGAAGACAGAGTAAAGTCCTTACCCTTCTAAATGGAATTCATATCTCCTTCGTCTGGTCGAGAAGGGAGACATATGTGCTTTCTTTGCTCTCATCCCTTGTGCACGAATCTTACATAAGATACTCCTTAAGACCTAGAAAAACCTTCAAGGATTTAGAATGAGGTAGCGGACTAATGTCCTTTACTCTTTCAAATTCCCACAACCACAACTGTAGTAACTAGAAGGGACCATGTAACTTTACTACTTGTTCCTGCCCTTTCATCACTGCCATGTTATAAGTTTTCAATCCAATGGCAGTCACAATGGAAGCCCAGCATATGCTCATTTCGATGATTTTTCATTGGTATTTTTGTTTGGTCTTGGTGATTTGATTTGTCTTGGCGTTTGTTTGTGAAGCAAGAAATTGTTGCTTCATTCGTCTTGGCATAGAAATGGTTTGGTTCGTTTGTCTTTGTCTTGCTCTTGATATTAGTGATTCTAATCTTGAAATTGATATAGTGAAATTCTACTATTATTGTGGTAGAGACTAGATGTAGACATTATTGCACTTCGAGGTTAAATCAAGATACATGCTGGTGTCGCTCTATCTATTCTTTTCTTTTCTATCTTCTGTTAGTGCGAGAGACTAAACAAATAATGAAGTATCTGATTCTAAAACAACTAGTACTCAAACTAAACCCAAAGAATAGAGATCTCATCAGAATTTTCCTCATGAATTTATTATTGGAGATCCATCAATGGAAAGAATTACAAGATCATCACTGAAAATTCTAAATTCAAACAATATGGCATTTTATCTCAACTATTGAGTCTAATAACATTGAAAAAGCTCTTGATGATCCATTTCGGGTGAAAGCAATGGAAGAAGAGTTGCAATAATTAAAAAAAAAATACAGATGTGGATGCTAGTGCCTAGGCCAATTAGAAAGAAAGTAGCCAAAACTAGGTGGTTTTTCAGAAACAAATTGGAAGAAAATAACACTATAGCAAAGAATAAACCCAACTTGTAGTTCAGGGGTTTGTTCAAGAAAAAAAAAATGATTTTGATGAGTATTTTACTCCGGTAATGGAAGCTATCAAATTGATACTTGCCTACGCTGCACACCAAGGATTCAAGCTATTTCAAATGAACATAAAATGTGCATTTTGAAATGAAATTATAGATAGAGATTTATGCCGAACAACCCCCAGAATTTGAAAATAAAAGTTTTTCAAATCATGTTTTCAAACTATCTAAAGCTCTTTATAGTTTGAGACAAGCTCCTAGAGCTTGGTATGTTAGATTTTGTTCTTTTTTGCTTAAAAATAATTTGCAAAAGGGTATAACTGACGCTACTCTATTTATAAAGAATTTCAATGACAATTTTATTTTAGTACAAGTATATCTTGATGATACTGTCTTTGGATCTGCTAATGAAACTCTTTCTGCAGAGTTTACAAATTTAATGACAAATGAATTTAATATGAGTTTCCTGGGTGAACTCACTTTCTTTCTCAGGCTTCAAATAAAACAAATAAAGGATAGAATTTTTTTTTCATCAAGAAAAATATACCAAAGAGTTGGTAAACAAGTTTGGAATAGAGCTTGCTAAGCCAATGAGCACCCATATGCATTTTTCTATAAAGCTAAATAAAGATAAAAATGCAAAGGATACTGATGAGACAAAGTATCAAATAATGATAGGCTCGCAGATGTACCTAACTGCCTCAAGATCTGATATAAACTTCAGCACGAGGCTGTGTTCGAGATTTCAATCCCAACATAAAAAAGTCCTCAGTTACATGCTGTAAAGAAAATTATTCCCTACGTTCTTGGCACTACAAATTATAGGTTATGGTATTCTAAATCTGATTTTTTTAATTTAGTTGGATATTCATATGGTGATTTTGCAGGTGATAATTTAGATAGAAGAAGCACCAATGGTATTTGCTATACCATTGGAAACACTTTAAGCGTGTGGACCAGCAAGAAACAACAAATAGTGGTGCTGTCCATGGCTGATGTTAAGTATACTACTGCTTCTATTTGTTGCTCTCAATTTCTTTGGTTAAAAAACTCAATTAGTTTACTATAAGTTGAATGTCTTCAATATTTTTTTAATGTGTGACAACATGAGCGTCATTAACATTTTTAAAAATTTCGTTTTGCACTCTAAAACAAAACACATTGAAGTAAAATATCAATCTATTAGAGAGCATATTCACAATAGGAATATTGACATTCAATTTGTCAAATCTGAGAATAAACTAGCTGATATTTTTACCAAATTTTTAGTTAAAGAAAAGTTTTGCAAGTTTAGAACTGCTCTGGGAATTTTTTTTATTTAAATTGATTTTTTGGTCTAACACTATATTTCCAGTTTTGTCTTGCAAGATAGATGAGAAACTTTTTGTAAATGATGGTTTTGGCTAATCACTCTCTGATGAAAGCTTAGACTTATGATCTAGATCATTTTTATACTATGGCTCGTTGATCATTAGGTTTGTGAAATTTTTTTAGGCCTTATTTTTTATGTCTTTTTTATTTATTTTCTCTCTCAAAATCTTTCCTATTCTATCTCGTATCATTATATCACATTAAAATCTTTTTGTCTCCTGCAACTCATATCCTTCCTTTTTCATTTATATCCCACTACTAATTTCATATCATATTTTTTTTTTATTTTTCCTTCAAATATGAAACTACCATCCCACCCATTACCTATACATTTAAGTCACTTTACACACATTTATGGTGCACTATCTCCACTTTTTACCATTCAATTTTTTATTTTTCTATATTTCTCTCTTCAATTTTTTTCTATATAATGACCATGAAAAGAAAAAATTTTCCTTCAAGCCCTCCGTGTGACTCACATACTAACCCCACTCCTTCTTTTTATCCTTTACCTAAAATCCTTGCTCCCCTTCTCCTATCCATGGCGTGCACGAAGTCCACA
Source organism: Arachis stenosperma (assembly GCF_014773155.1). Taxonomy (NCBI): domain Eukaryota; kingdom Viridiplantae; phylum Streptophyta; class Magnoliopsida; order Fabales; family Fabaceae; genus Arachis; species Arachis stenosperma. The sequence goes on along the minus strand of NC_080383.1, from coordinate 30,145,074 downwards.
AACCGTCGCCTTGAGCCTTCTTCGGCTCTTTTCTCCTCTCAAGGAAAGAGGTTTATGCACGAGACCGATATATCTGTGAGCAACCCCCTTTTACTATTTCTAGCCGTGGTATGCTCTTTCATTTTTCTTTGCATTCTGTTCGAACATATTTGTCAATGAACCCTCTTATTTACAAAATTTTTTACTATAAAAAAAACTGGCAGATAGCGGCGGATATGTAGCAGCGGTTGAAAAAATCGCTGCTAGATACAATCTACCAGCGATTCTTGTGGTGAATTTAGAGGAGGCTACCAAATGATCTCATTTTGCAGCGGTTCTTTTGGTGGATTTGGAGGAGGCTACCAAATATTCTCATTTTGCAACAGTTTTTGTATAACCGCCGCAAAATGTCCAATTGGTGAACATGATCATACTTGTTTTGCAGCATTTTTTTTTTCAACCGCTGCAATATTATTTTTAACCTGAATTTTTTTGTATAAATATTATTGCCTTCTTAAAACTATTTTAGAACTCACTATTTTTTTACTGAAAAACCATGTTTCAAATACTGCAACTTGATGCATTAAATAAATTTTCAATTTTGTGTTACATAAAAAATAATTCATTAATTTAAAAAAATATTTATAAATGAATAACTAAAAACAAATTTATGAATCAGGTTTTCTCTTGTACTATCAGCGCATTTTGAGTTTGTATTCAACCATAAATGGTAACATAAAAAATCAAGTGAATGTTCGAATTCATAAAGTCAAAACAGTTGTTCAATAGAGCATAGAAAGCAGAATTACTAAAGTAGACAAACAAGTATTGAGTCAAAATTTCTCATCAACATCGTATTGACCTGGCCAGAAATACTCTGTCAAAAATCAACTGCAGTCACATGATAACGGATCTGATAAGTCATCTCCAAACCATGGCAATTTGTTTAGATCGAAACCCCTTTTTGCAGCATGTACGTCATCTTCTCTATGTTGGGTGTTTAAAGTTTCATTGTCTTCTTCTGGAACCTTATTGAGCTCAACATCCTTGGAGATGTCATATCCACCGGAGGAGATAGCATCTAAATCGTCTTCTGAATCAGTGTCTGCTTCATCTAGAGTGTCATCAACTATCTCGCCTGAATATTCAGCTGACACTGAATATATGAACATGCAACCAACAACATAAATCTACTTAAAAAATAATGTTAACTTCCAAGTCATTACCTAGTTATTAAAAAAAATTGCGGAATTATGGAAAGAGGACTTTCAAAATTAACAAATACAAATTAACTATTATCATCTCTTTCGTCGGTAGTCTGGACAGATTTCTTGGAAAGAAGCTCTCTAATATCACGTTCTATATACTTCAATTCCTCTTTTGAAAAAAACACCATGCGAGTTATTAAAGCGCATCTGCACCATAATAAAATGTATAATTGATGGTTTTTTTTGTAAAACATATTGTGTCTGTCACTTTTTAACCTTTTAATTCACTTTCTAGTTCTCTGCTTACAGGTTTTTGGCGATTTTCCTTTTTATTTTTATTAAGTTTGATTACTTCTGGTTAATTAGTTGATTTTGGTTAATTATTTTGGTTAGAATTGTTGCTGTTAGTTGATTATAGGTGGTTAAGTTAGGATGATTTTCTTTAAATTGTTAGGTGTTAATTGTTGATGAAAGTGTTTGGAGCTAGTTGCTATTTATGAAGTTTCAACTACTTAAAACTAATAGGAACTAAACTAACTAATTTATTACATGATAAATATAAATATTATCTCATAAATTTTACAGAAAAAATATAAAACCTATATGCTAGTATCACAATGTATGAGAAAGCAATAAGAATAAATCGTTGAAAATTAAACCTTTTTGTTTCATGCTTTTTAGTAAAGAAATATAAAACTGTTTCATTCATCACCATGATTTACGGCATAATGATCATTGAGATGTGAAACTAAAAATATACCAACGATTTATATGTAGGGAGAGCAAATTATTATTTTCGCTTAGTCAACTGTTTACTTAACCGAAACAGTTCTGTATATATACTGCATAAATATACTATATCACTTAGCATTATTGTTTTGTATCCCCAATTAGTTCTACTTTTCTTAGCATTAACCATTAATTTTATTTTCCGAATAGTTAAGCTTATTTTAGTTCACGGTAAATTGATATTTTGATCAGGAGTCATGGTAAATTTTTTTTTCACCCATTCCCTTTCAGATACAGATACACATACACATACATTCTTTTTTATCTATACATCATCTTTTTTATATAAAACTAAATATGGATCATCCGAAATAAGAGGACTTATTAAGTGTTGCATGCAGTGGTGGAGCTTAGTTCAGACAAGGGGGGGCCACGGCCCCCCAAACTTTTTATACAAAAATTAGTAGTACTTTTTCAAAAAATAAAAAATAATTCAATTGGTTTAAATACTTTACTATGACTTAAAGTACCCAATAAATTTAATAAGCAACACTCTTTCTACCTTTAAGTTTAAATATAAAAAATTAGATATTTTTATTTATTTAATTTAATATTATTTTATATTTTACTATTTATTTAATTTAATTTTTTATATGATAAAAAATAATTGAATATTCAATAAGTATTAATATTATTGTATTTGTATAAATTGATAAAAAAAAGTTCAATAAATATTATAAATTTTAATATTTGTTCTTCTAACTTCTTCTTTACATATTCTACAGGATATATATTCAAATTTTATTATAAAATAATAATGAAAAATTAAAGAATTGATGCATTTTTTAAGAGGAAGACTAATATTTAAGAAGGAGAACATATAATTTTTACAATATCAACACATGTAGATAGTTTTTCTACTTTAATGAATCGCGAAAAAAGTGAGATACAACTTTTAAAAGTTCAAAAAGTTACATATGATAAGTTTGACCTTAATTTTTTGGAACGAGACCCTGAAAAACGGCTTTAAATTTGGCAATATCACCAAAACCAGAGAAATGAGATTAGACGAACTTATCTTAAATGGAGTCCATATCAAAAACATTTTGACAATTATCTTCTATGTGGCCCCCCCAAAATTTTATTTCAAGTTCCGCCACTGGTTGCATGCATGAGAATTGAGAAGTGAGAAGCAAAATTAAAAAGAAAAGAAAGGCAATAATATGTTGAAAAGGTGATCGAGTTATCCAAGCTAAGTGAGAGGGGACACCTAGGAACCAATCAGTTAGGAGTAATAGTGCTAATTTAGTGAGTATCTGATGAGCGGATAATTTATACGCCTTTTGGGATTGTTTTTAGGTAGTTTTTAGTAGGATCTAGCTACTTTTAGGGATGTTTTCATTAGTTTTTATGCTAAATTCACATTTTTAGACTTTACTATGAGTTTGTGTGTTTTTCTGTGATTTCAGGTATTTTTTGGCTGAAATTGAGGGACCTGAGCAAAACTCTGATAAGAAGGTTGACAAAGGACTACTGATGCGGTTGGATTCTGACCTCCCTGCACTCGAAATGGATTTTCTGGAGCTATAGAACTCCAAATGGCGCACTCTCAATGGCGTTGGAAAGTAGACATCCAGAGATTTCCAGCAATATATAATAGTCCATACTTTATTCGAGATTAGACGATGCAAATTGGCGCTCAACGCCAGTTCCATGTTGCATTCTGGAGTCAAACGCCAGAAACACGTCACGAACCAGAGTTGAACGCTAAAAACACGTCATAACTTGGCGTTCAACTCCAAGAGAAGTCTCTGCACGTGTAAAGCTCAAGCTCAGCCCAAGCACACACCAAGTGGGCCCCGGAAGTGGATTTCTGCATCAATTACGTACTTCTGCAAACCCTAGTAGCTAGTCTAGTATAAATAGGACATTTTATTATTGTATTAGAGGTCTTTGACCACATCTTTGGACGCCTAGTCCTTAGACCAGGTCCTTCTCCCTATTTTCGAATTCATATCACATTTTGGGGGTTGGCCAATCGGCCATGCCTGGACCACCATCACTTATGTGTTTTCAACGGTGGAGTTTCTGCACACCCTAGATTAAGGGTGTGGAGCTCTGCTGTACCTCGAGTTTCAATGCAATTACTACTATTTTCTATTCAATTCAGCTTTTCCTGTTCTAAGATATTTGTTGCACTTCAACATGATGAATGTGATGATCCGTGACACTCATCATCATTCTCACCTATGAACGCGTGATTGACAACCACTTCCGTTCTACCTTAGACCGAGCATATATCTCTTGGATTCCTTAATCAGAATCGTCGTGGTAGAAGCTAGAATTGATGGCGGCATTCATGAGAATCCGGAAAGTCTAAACCTTGTCTGTGGTATTCCGAGTAGGATTCAGGGATTGAATGATTGTGACGAGCTTCAAACTCGCGATTGTTGGGCGTGATGACAAACGCAAAAGAATCAATGGATTCTATTCTGGCATGATCGAGAACCGACAGATGATTAGCCGTGCTGTGACAACAACGGTGATGCCCTATATACAGCTTGCCATGGAAAGGAGTAAGAAGGATTGAAAGTATGAAAGCAGTATGTTGCAGAGATCCAAAAGGAACACATCATCTCCATATACTTATCTGAAATTCTTACAAATGATTTACATAAGTATTTCTATCTTTATTTTTTGTTTATTTATTATTATTATTCGAAAACTCCATAACCATTTATTATCTGCCTAACCGAGATTTACAAGATGACCATAGCTTGCTTCATACCAACAATCTCCGTGGGATCGACCCTTACTCACGTAAGATTTATTACTTGGACGACCCAGTGCACTTACTGGTTAGTTGTGCGAAGTTGTAAAGAAAGTGCTGAGTTAGTAGATGCGCACACCAAGTTGAATGCCATTGTTAGAGATCACAATTTTATGCACCAGTATCCATAAATACAGATTTTTTTTGTCATCACTAATTCAAATATTAGAAAGTACTAAAAATGTTTGGATAGTATATATGTAATTCTTTGGAAAAAAGTAAACGGAAAAACAAATAGAAATTAAGAGACACAAAAAAAGTAGAATAAAGTACTATTTCGTTATCAGATAATAGATATGTGATTCTTTTTATATGTGATTCTTCTAGAAAAAGAATCGGATAATTTTTTTTCAAAAATACTATTATTACACAAAAAATATTAATCTATAAATTAATATTATATATTTGTGTATAAATATATATCGTTTGATTCATTTTTAATGTGTATTTTATATTAATAATTAATTTTGCAGCTGGTTTAATTTTTAGTATACACTTAGTATTATTGATTTGTCAGTAGCATTAACCATTAATTTTATTTCCAGAATAATTAAGCTTATTTTAGTTCACGGTAAATTGATATTTTGATCAGGAGTCATGGTAAATTTTTTTCACCTATTCTCTTTCCGATACACATACATTCTCTTTTTTTTTATATAAAACTAAATATGGAACATCCGAAATGAGAGGACTTATTATGTGTCGCATGCATGAGAATTGAGAAGTGAGAAGCAAAAATAAAAGGAAAAGGAAGGCAATAATGTAGAAAAGGTGATGGATTTATCGAAGCTAAGTGAGAGGGGACAACTAGGAACCAATGAATTAGGAGTAGTAGTGCTAATGTCAACCGTACCAAGGTCACTTCCAAGAATAATAAGGAATGAATGATAGGAGAAAAGTTGAAACGAGATCCAACCTCTCATCACATCTAATTAAAATCATAATTCTGATAAAAAAACATATAAATCCCATACTTGTTATATATCTATCAATTAAAATAATTTTGTGTTTCAATGTCTTTTATTCTGTGTAATCTTTATCTTGTTCTCTTAGCATATTGAATGGGGTTTAGCTGAGTTTTAATCCATTTTAGTTGGTGTTAATTTAATATGTTACTTTTTAAAAGATTATGGTTCGAAAAATAGATTTTCTAAAAACTGATTTTAATACTGGATCTTTGGTTAAAAATGTTGGCTTGAAAATGGATTTCAATAAAACTGGTTTTAAATTTAAATTTCTGGTTAAAAATCTGGTAAATAAAACTACATTAAAAAAAATCGGATATTAAATTTGGATATTAAAATACCAGATTTAAAACCAGATTTTAAATTTGCCTTTTAAAAAATTGGATTTATCATCGGTTTATATATAAAACTGAATTTACATAGTCAAACCGGTTTGAACCGGTATTTATTTTTTCAAGCTTGCTGGGAATTGGTTTCTCTTCTTAAACAGGTTCAGTTTGGTTTTCTAAACCACGAAATTTTATCTAAGGTGGATGTAGTTTGGGTTTTTTAAAATCCAAATCATGCCCACCCCTAGTTATTGGACCTGAGAAAATATGGTTGTGGTATCAGTTATACTTGGATTGATTGTATCGGTTTACTTTTTGTTCTTGGTTCGGATTTTTTTTATCCTGGTTAAGCTTGATGGTTGGGCTGTTTTCTATTGTTATGTGGTTATTTGATCTGTTTTATAATATTATGATTTTGGTTGTGAGTCTTGGATCTAGAGTGTATGTTGTTCTTGTTTATAAAAAATTCTTTTAAACCGTGTAATTTTTTTAAAATTATTGTTACAGAATTCTATTGGTGACGTACTAGTATATGTGTACTATTGTGTTTTACATTGTCGTTCTCTTGTTAATTGTCTAATGACCTTATGTTGTGTAAAGGAATAATCAAATGCCAAGAAAACCTCGGTACACCGTTAGTACTGCAGCCTGAACTGTAGCTGCTCCTGTGAGTCAAACCCACGCTACTCTGGTGAGTTATTTAATGCACCACTTATTTCAAATGTTGATTTGCCTTTTAGGATAGACTTTTATTCAATATAATTTGTGGGAATACTGAAAAAAATTGGTTGATGGACTAACTAATTTGTTTTTAGCACACGGATGGAACGCATGATACGGGAGCAAATACTTCAAGTGCACAGCGACGTGCTAGAGCGCCTCCACCTCTGCATTCCAGAAACGGTGCTCAACAATCCCGTGTTAACGTTGTACCGTTTCGACCACCACGCAATGAAACACGGCTAGCTCCGTCAAGTGACATGGGGATACTCGAGCTCCTGCAACACGCACAAAGCATCCGAATTTACATGAGGTTGTCGATGACCATTCAGATGATGAAGACTATGACCCGGAGGCGGATGAGGTCGAGTCGTTTGATGACAATGTCGACGACTTGTTTGCCGCGCATGAAGTTGAACGTCAAGGCAATTCTAACAGCAAAAAAAAGGACACCGATTTTTGGATTGTTGATGTCATAGGTTTTCTTTTGTTGCTTGTTTCTTAGAAAGTGTAATTACTCTTCTCCGTGCATTCTAATTCTCTTAGTAAACTAACGTTTAGAGTTTGTTCCCTCTATTAGAAAATGGCGCGACTTCTTGTATGGAGCTTACTGTTAAGGAGGCATTAGCACTTTCTCTTGGAAAGAAGATCGTACTTCGACATAACAGAGAGATGCAACAAGTTGGTCAGGCAGCGGGCCTATTGAGTGGGTTCTTGGGGACATTGGGGACTGATTTTTAACAGTTACCAATTTATGAAAAAAGTTGGAAGACAATGAAAAAGGTTCTCAAGGAGCACGCGTTTGACCAGGTTCAGGTAATGTTTAAGTTTGGTGATAAAGTAAGGCGTTACCAATGCTTGGTGTAAAAAAGTTTTTTTTTTATCTATTAAATGAACAGTACAAGGAAAGATTAAGATGCCCACACATGATATAGACCATACAATTTTTTATAGAATATCGATAAATATCTAAGGACTTTTTTGTTTAGTATAAATTGCACAACATTATTATATAGCTTAGTCCCCAATTAATCCGGTCTTTCATGAAAGCAATGTAACTAATAAAATTATAGTAATAATAATAACAATAGTAATGATAAAACCTATAAACCTCATGAGAATGTTAAAGCTACCCCTATTGTAAGCAATTAGAGAGTGATTAGCTATTATTTATGACTTTCGGTTAAATGAAAATGTCAGAAGAAAATAAATATAGAACACATTTGTACAAGTTGAATCCGTTACCCTCCTAACTTTGAAAATTTAAATGTCTTGTGGTTTTAAGTTTCTAACAGATTGTATTAGTAGCTAAAATTATTATTTAATAAAGTGATATATACTTGATCACTACTAAGCTGGACCAAAAGGGGGATTCGCTTCATATCTTGAAGTTGATTAGGCATGCTTAAATTGGATGTGATTCTCGCTCTTTATATGGTTATATTGGTTTTGAAACTTGCATTTTGAACTTAGCCTTTAGGATAAAGTTTTTATGGTGGAAAGTTCTCAATCATATTTGCTTGTGTGTTGATTTGATCACTCCTGTATAAAGTTCTCTGATGTAGAATGGATGTGGAGTTAGAGTTAATGGTTACAATGACGGTGTGAAAGCACTTATAGAAGATCTTTATCATCTTTCTTGTGTTATCTTATAATCTGAACTACTTGTAGCGAGTCTTTCACTATGAGGATGATGGAAGAGAGAGAATAAAACGGGAAATTGTACAAAGAATAGGAAGATCCTGGAGGAATGCAAGAAATCATTTGTTCCATAAAGTTTATGACAAAGATCTGACTTTTGAGGAAAACCTCAAGCGTAAGCCAGCAGGAATAGAGGCAAATCACTGGAAAAAGTTTATTGAATATCGGTTGAACGAGGACACATAGTTAACAAATATTTAGTTGATATTTCATTGTATTCGATTTTAAATCGTCATGAATTACTACTAAATATGCTGAATTTATTGTGATAGTGGAAAAACTACTACCCAAAAGTTCTTCACCTTATCCTTTTTTGTGTTTTCTGAAGTTGTATATGACTGACTTATAAAACCATTAACATTATAATAATTTATCCTGATAACATTTATGTTTGTCGTTTTTTGTAGGAGAAGTGTAGAAAAAATGCCATTAATCGTTCAAAGCAACTGTACACACATACCAGAGGTTCTAAAACAATGGCAAAAAAGAAACACGAAGAAGTAATTAATTTAAATTCAGTTCCAGAATGTTGACTTATTTTTGGTACTATAGTTGTTATATGATTGTCTTGATAATTGTTATAGAAGCAACGACAGGAAAGGCCTATTGGTAGAGGAGAGGCATGGGCCATGAGTCATAAAAAAAAGAATGGTTCATATATGAATGAAGATGCGCGTGTTTTTGGTGTAAATCATGTTCTTTACTTTTTCAAATTTCTTTTTGTAATTAATACCATTGAATTTAAATTAGTATAAATCCAGATCTCACATGTTTGTAGGAAGCAATTGAGCATATCGAGAGTCAATACCCCTCTGATGAGCGGATATTTTATACGCTTTTTGGGGGTAATTTCATGTAGATTTTAGTATGTTTTAATTAGTTTTTAATAGAATTTTATTAGTTTTTAAGCAAAAATCATATTTCTAGACTCTACTATGAGTGTGTGTATTTTTCTGTGATTTCAGATATTTTCTGGCTGAAATTGAGGAAGCTGAGCAGAAATCTGACTTAGGCTGAAAAAGGACTGCTGATGCTGTTGGATCCTGACCTCCCTGCACTCGAAATGGATTTTCTGGAGCTACAGGAATCCAATTGGCGCGCTCTCAATGGCGTTGGAAAGTAGACATCCAGGGCTTTCCAGCAATATATAATAGTTCATACTTTGCATGAAGATAGACGACGTAACTTGGCGTTGAACGCCAAGTACATGCTGCTGTCTGGAGTTAAACGCCAGAAAAACGTCATGATCCGGAGTTGAACGCCCAAAACACGTCATAACTTGGAGTTCAACTCCAAGAAAAGCCTCTACTCGTGGATAGCTTTAGTCTCAGCCCCAGCACACACCAAGTGGGCCCCAGAAGTGGATTTCTGCACCAATTATCTTAGTTTATTCATATTCTGTAAACCTAGGTTACTAGTTTACTATTTAAACAACTTTTAGAGAATTATTCTGTACCTCATGACATTTTCAGATCTGAATTACATACTTTTTGACGGCATGAGTCTCTAAACTCCATTGTTGGGGGTGAGGAGCTCTGCAGCGTCTCGATGAATTAATACAATTCCTTTGCTTTCCATTCAAACACGCTTGTTCTTATCTAAGATGTTCATTCGCGTTTAATTATGGAGAAGGTGATGATCCGTGACACTCATCACCTTCCCCAACCATGAACGTGTGCCTGACAACCACCTCCGTTCTACATCAGACTGAATGAGTATCTCTTAGATTCATTACGCAGAATCTTCGTGGTATAAGCCGGATTGATGGCGGCATTCATGAGAATCCGGAAAGTCTAAACCTTGTCTGTGGTATTCCGAGTAGGATTCTAGGATTGAATGACTGTGACGAGCTTCAAACTTCTGAAGGCTGGGCGTTAGTGACAGACGCAAAAGAATCAATGGATTCTATTCCAACCTGATTGAGAACCGACAGATGATTAGCCGTGCTGTGACAGAGCATAGGAACGTTTTCACTGAGAGGATGGGAGGTAGCCATTGACAACGGTGATACCCTACATAGAGCTTGCCATGGAAGGGACTTTTCGTGTGTTGAAGGATTTCAAGGAAGAGTTGAAGTTCAGAGGACAAAGCATCTCCAAAACTCCAACATATTTCTCATTACTGCACAACAAGTAACGCTGTTATTCTCTTTCATTTTTCCAATCAAATCTAATAATTCCAACTTATAATTTTAATTAATATCCTGACTAAGAATAATAGAATAAACATAGCTTGCTTCAAACCAATAATCTCCGTGGGATCGACCCTTACTCACGTAAGGTATTACTTGGACGACCCAGTGCACTTGCTGGTTAGTTGTGCGGATTACAAATTCGTGCACCAAGTTTTTGGCGCCATTGCCGGGGATTATTCGAGTTTGAACAACTAAAGGTTTATTTTATTTCTTAGATTAGGAATAATTTATTTTTATTTTTATTGTTATAGAGTCATTAAATCTTGATAGGATAGTTTCTTTTCAAAATTTATTATTTTTCTTAATTACTTGCTAATTTTCGTGAGTCTAGTGTTTTGTTCTAAGTTTGGTGTCAATTACATGTCTTATATTTTTCTTTAAAATTTTCGACTTGTGTTCTTTGTTCTTCATTGATCTTCAAGTTGTTCTTGTTTATTTTTCTTGTTTGATCTCAAGTTTTTCTTGTTTTGTGTCTTTTCTTGTTTTTCTTGTGCTTTTTCAAAACATTAACTTTCAAAAATTATACTTTTATCCATAAAAATAACACATCTTTAAAATACATTACATTTTTAGCTCAGTTGGTTATAGCGGGGGTTTATGTTCTTAACAATTGGGCACTTTCTTTTTAAAATCCTTTTTCAAAAATAATTTTTCTTGATTTAATCTTGTGCCAAACTTTAAGTTTGGTGTTTTCTTGTTAATCTTTCTTTAATTTTCGAAAATTTGTCTTGGTTTTCTAAAAATTTTAAGTTTGGTGTTCTTTCTTTTGTTCTTGGTGTCCTTGTGAATCTTCAAAGTGTTCTTGAGTTTTTCTTGTGTCTTGATCTTAAAATTTTTAAGTTTGGTGTTCCTTGGTGTTTTCCCTCCAAAAATTTTTGAAAATAAGGAGCATTAGATCTAAAAATTTTAAGTCTTGTGTCTTTTGTGTGTTTTTCTCTTTCATCATAAAATTCAAAATTCAAAAAAAATTTATATTTTTCTAACTAATTTTGAACTACTTTTTTCGAAAATTTTATATAAAAATTCAATTTTCAATTTCAAAATATTTCCACTTTCTTTTATTTATTTCGTTTTTATTTTATTTTATAAAAATTAATTTTTATAAAATAAATAATATCAACATATATACCATCTCTTTTATTCCAACATGGAACTAAGTGGGAATGAACAGTCCAAGAGGACTCTGGGGTCATATGCTAACCCCACTACTGCTTCATATGGGAGTAGTATCTGTATACCCTCCATTGGAGTTAGTAGCTTTGAGTTGAATCCTCAGCTCATTATCATGGTGCAGCAAAACTGTCAGTATTCTGGTCTTCCACATGAAGAACCTACAGAGTTTCTGGCACAATTTTTGCAAATTGCTGACACAGTACATGATAAGGAAGTGGATCAGGATGTCTACAGATTATTACTTTTTCCATTTGCTGTAAAAGATCAAGCTAAGAGGTGGTTAAATAACCAGCCTAAGAACAGCATAAAAACATGGAAGCAGCTGTCAGAAAAATTCCTGAATCACTATTTCCCTCCAAAACGGATGACACAGCTAAGGCTAAGCATCCAAGGCTTCAAACAAGGAGATAATGAATCTCTTTATGATGCCTGGGATAGATACAGAGAGATGCTAAGAAAATGCCCCTCTGAAATGTTTTCAGAATGGGTGCAATTAGACATCTTCTACTATGGGCTTACAGAAAAAGCTCAGATTTCTCTAGACCACTCAGCTGGTGGATCTATACATATGAGAAAAACAATTAAAGAGGCTCAAGAGCTTATTGATACAGTTGCCAGAAATCAACATCTGTACCTAAGCAGTGAATCTTCCATGAAAGGAGAAGCTAAAACAGTAACTGCTGAACTCAGTCCGGTGGATCAGGCTAATGAATTCAATCAGCAATTAGATTTTCTAACTCAACAGCTAGCCGAATTCAAGGAAATATTACAGGAAACAAGAATGGCTAACAGGAACATGGAAGTACAATTAAAGCAGACAGAAAAGCAACTGTCAAAACAAATAACAGAAGAATGCCAAGCAGTTCAATTAAGAAGTGGGAAAACATTAAATACCTCACTTCAAAGCAGCAGGAAACCAAGAAATGAACAAGTGGATACTCAAAATCCCTCTGAGGACAGTCAGAGCCCAGAGAGGAATAAATCTGGCACTGAACGCCCAGACCATGCTCATTCCTGGCGTTCAACGCCAGAAACAAGCATAAATCCGGCGTTGAACGCCCAAAGGGAGCATGGTTCTGGCGTTCAAACGCCAGTAACAAACAAGGAAGTGGCGTCTAACGCCACTCCAGCTCCCACCACTGGCATTCAAATGCCAGTGGGGAATCAGTCACATACAAGTGCTGATAACAACCCTTCTAAAAAGGCTTCCCAACCCACTTCTGTAGGTAATAAACCTGCAGCAACTAAGGTTGAGGAATACAAAGCCAAAATGCCTTATCCTCAAAAGCCAAGCGGAACAGGATAAGCAATTTGCCCGCTTTGCAGACTACCTCAGGACTCTTGAAATAAAGATTCCGTTTGCAGAAGCACTTGAGCAAATACCCTCTTATGCTAAGTTCATGAAAGAGATCTTAAGTCATAAGAAGGATTGGAGGGAAACTGAAAAAGTTTACCTCACTGAAGAATGCAGTGCAGTCATTCTGAAAAGCTTACCTGAGAAGCTTAAAGATCCTGGGAGCTTTATGATACCATGCACATTAGAGGGCACTTGCACCAAGCAAGCTTTATGTGATCTTGGGGCAAGTATCAACCTAATACCTGCATCTACTATCAGAAAGCTTGGTTTAACTGAAGAAATCAAACCAACCAGGATATGTCTTCAACTTGCTGATGGCTCCATTAAATACCCATCAGGTGTGATTGAGGACATGATTGTCAAGGTTGGGCCATTTGCCTTTCCTACTGACTTTGTGGTGCTGGAAATGGAGGAGCACAAGAGTGCAACTCTCATTCTAGGAAGACCTTTCCTAGCAACTGGCCGAACCCTCATTGACGTCCAAAAAGGGGAAGTAACCTTGAGAGTCAATGAGGAGGATTTCAAGTTGAATGTTGTCAAAGCCATGCAACATCCAGACACCCCAAATGACTGCATGAGTGTTGATATTATTAACTCTCTGGTAAGAGAGGTCAATATGGCTGAGAGTCTCGAATCAGAGCTAGAGGACATCTTTAAAGACGTTCAGCCTGATCTGGAGGAGTCAGAGAAAATAGTAGAACCTCTGAGAATCCCTCAGGAAGAGGAGAAACCTCCTAAACCCGAGCTCAAACAATTACCATCTTCCCTAAAATATGCATTCTTGGGAGAAGGTGATACCTTTCCTGTAATCATAAGCTCTACCTTAGAGCCACAGGAAGAGGAAGCACTAATTCAAGTGCTAAGGACACACAAGACAGCTCTTGGGTGGTCCATCAGTGATCTTAAGGGCATTAGCCCAGCTAGATGCATGCACAAGATCTTACTGGAAGGTGACGCCAAGCCAGTGGTTCAACCACAAAGGCGGCTGAACCCAGCTATGAAGGAAGTAGTGCAGAAAGAGGTCACTAAATTACTAGAGGCTGGGATTATTTATCCTATTTCTGACAGCCCCTGGGTGAGCCCTGTCCAAGTCGTCCCTAAGAAAGGTGGCATGACAGTGGTTCATAATGAGAAAAATGAACTGGTTCCTACAAGAACAGTTACTGGGTGGCGTATGTGTATTGATTATAGAAGGCTCAATACAGCTACCAGAAAGGATCATTTTCCTTTACCATTCATAGACCAGATGCTAGAAAGACTAGCAGGTCATGAATACTACTGCTTCCTGGATGGATATTCAGGTTATAATCAAATTGTAGTAGATCCCCAGGATCAGGAGAAAACGGCATTCACATGCCCATCTGGAGTATTTGCATACAGAAGGATGCCATTTGGCCTGTGCAATGCACCTGCAACCTTTCAGAGGTGCATGCTGTCAATTTTCTCTGATATGGTGGAAAAATTTCTGGAAGTCTTCATGGATGACTTTTCAGTGTTTGGAGACTCATTCAGCTCCTGCCTTAACCATTTAGCACTTGTTCTAAAGAGATGCCAAGAGACTAACCTGGTTTTAAACTGGGAAAAGTGTCACTTTATGGTGACTGAAGGAATTGTCCTTGGGCACAAAATCTCGAATAAGGGGATAGAGGTGGATCAAGCTAAGGTAGAGGTAATTGAAAAACTACCACCACCTACCAATGTTAAGGCAATCAGAAGCTTTCTGGGGCATGCAGGATTCTACAGGAGGTTTATAAAGGATTTTTCAAAAATCGCCAAACCTCTAAGCAACCTGCTAGCTGCTGACACGCTATTCATCTTCGATAAAGAGTGTCTGCAGGCATTTGAGACCCTGAAAGCTAAATTGGTCTCAGCACCAATCATCTCTGCACCAAACTGGGCATTACCATTTGAACTAATATGTGATGCCAGTGACCATGCCATTGGTGCAGTGTTGGGACAAAGGCATGACAAGCTTTTACACGTCATTTACTATGCTAGTCGTGTTCTAAATGACGCTCAGAAGAATTACACAACCACAGAAAAAGAGCTACTTGCAGTGGTTTACGCCATTAACAAATTCAGATCCTATTTAGTAGGATCAAAGGTGATTGTGTACACTGATCATGCTGCTCTTAAATATCTACTCACAAAGCAGGATTCAAAACCCAGACTTATAAGATGGGTGTTGCTTCTGCAAGAGTTTGATATAGAAATAAGAGACAGAAAAGGGACAGAGAATCAGGTAGCAGACCACCTGTCCCGAATAGAACCAGTAGAAGGGGCGTCCCTCCCTCTCACTGAGATCTCTGAAACCTTTCCGGATGAGCAACTCTTTGCCATCCAGGAAGTGCCATGGTTTGCAGACATTGCAAACTACAAGGCAGTGAGATTTATACCCAAAGAGTACAGTAGACAGCAAATAAAGAAGCTGATCACGGATGCAAAGTATTATCTTTGGGATGAGCTGTATCTCTTTAAGAGATGTGCAGATGGAGTAATCCGTAGATGTGTGCCTAAGGAAGAAGCACAGAAGATCCTATGGCACTGCCATGGATCACAGTATGGAGGACATTTTGGAAGTGAGCGAACAGCCACAAGAGTCCTCCAAAGTGGCTTCTACTGGCCTACTCTCTATAAAGACTCCCGAGTGTATGTACTTAATTGTGACAGTTGCCAAAGATCTGGCAATCTACCTCACAGTTACGCCATGCCTCAGCAAGGGATCTTGGAGATTGAGTTGTTTGATGTATGGGGCATTGACTTCATGGGACCCTTCCCACCATCATACTCAAACACTTATATTCTGGTGGCAGTGGATTATGTATCCAAATGGGTGGAGGCTATTGCAACACCCACCAATGACACTAAAACAGTGTTAAAATTCCTCCAGAAACACATCTTCAGCAGATTTGGTATCCCTAGAGTGTTAATTAGTGATGGGGGCACTCATTTCTGCAATAAACAGCTTTATGCTGCTCTGGTTCGTTATGGAGTTAGCCACAGGGTAGCTACTCCATATCATCCACAAACTAATGGACAAGCTGAAGTCTCAAATAGAGAACTCAAAAGAATCCTGGAACGGACTGTAATTAACCGTAGAAGGGATTGGGCAAGAAGCTTGGATGATGCTCTGTGGGCATACAGAACAGCATTCAAGACCCCTATAGGGACCTCTCCATACCAGCTTGTGTATGGAAAGGCATGTCACTTGCCAGTGGAACTGGAACACAAGACCTATTGGGCAACCAGATTCCTAAACCTTGATGCCAAGTTAGCCGGAGAAAAACGATTGCTCCAGTTAAATGAGCTAGAGGAATTTAGACTCAATGCTTTCGAAAATGCAAAGATTTACAAAGAGAAAGCGAAAAGATGGCATGATAAGAAATTGTCATCCAGAGTCTTTGAGCCGGGGCAGAAAGTTCTGCTATTTAATTCTAGGCTCAAATTATTCCCCGGGAAATTAAAATCCCGGTGGAGAGGTCCATATGTCATTACAAACGTATCACCATATGGATACATAGAGCTTCAGGATAATGACTCTAACAAAAAGTTCATTGTTAATGGACAAAGAGTCAAACATTATCTTGAAGGCAATTTTGAGCAAGAATGCTCAAAACTGAGACTTGATTAAAACTCAGTAATAGTCCAGCTAATGACATTAAAGAAGCGTTTGTTGGGAGGCAACCCAGCCAATCACAAAATTTAATTTTATTCGTTTTTATTGATTTTTACAGGTATAGGTCAAAATATCCTCAAGGTAAATAGCAATTGATTGAATTCACAGAGTTATAAGAGAATTTGGAAGCTCACTGGCGTGAAAAAGCCAGTAAGAAACATTTTGGGCGTTGAACGCCCAAAAGAAGCACCCACTGGGCGTTCAACGCCAGTAAGGGTAGCCATCTGGGCGTTAAACGCCAGAAAGGAGCATCTTCTGGGCGTTAAACGCCAGAAAGAAGCACCTTCTGGGCGTTTAACGCCAGATTGACAGCATCCTGGGCGTTCAAAAAAACGCCCAGTGAAAAGGACTTCCTGGCGTTCAACGCCAGAAAGATGCATCAGCTGGGCGTTGAACGCCCAGGAGAAGCAACATTTGGGCGTTAAACGCCCAAACCATGCAGCAGTTGGGCGTTTAACGCCAGGATGGTGGGGAGGAGGTAAAATTCGTTTCTCTTTACAAATTTTCTAATTTTTTATGTTTCAATTCATGATTTCTTGCATAAACATATTTCAAATTATCATCCCTCAATTCAAATTAGTGTTCTAAAAATCCTAATTTCTAAAATCCCTTTTTCAAAAATATCAAATGTATCTTAATCCATAAAGACAAATTTTTTTCAATCCAATCCAACTCTTTTAAAGTTTGTTTTCAAAACTCAATTACCTCTTTAAAAATCTTTTTCAAAATTTAAAATTCAAATCTATCTTTTTAATTATTATTATTCATATCTTTCTCTTTTTAAACTATATCTTTCTCTTATCATATCTATCTTTTATAAATCATATCTTCTATCTTATCCTTTTCTTATTTTCGAAATTTCCCACCCCCTCCCCATATATTGAGTTCGGCGCCCCACTCATCATCACCTTGCCACACTTGCTCTCTTTCTATCCCTCTCCTTTCTTCTCTTTTGCTTGAGGACAAGCAAAGCTCTAAGTTTGGTGTGGTTATCCGTGATCACAAAAACATACTCATTAAGATCATGGCCCCTAAAGGAAAACAACCCACCCCAAGGGGCAAGAAAGAGAGTGCTCCAAAGCCACTTTGGAATCAAGGGAAGTTCTTAACTAAAGAACATTCAGATCATTACTACAAAATATGAGTCATAGATCAGTGATCCCGGAAGTCAAATTTGATCTGAAAGAAGATGAATATCAAGAGATTCAAGAGCAAATTCGAATCAGGAATTGGGAAATTCTGACCAATCCTGAAACAAAAGTGGGAAGAAACATGGTTCAGGAGTTCTATGCTAATTTATGACAGACAGACAGGCAGAGAATAATTGGAGCTGCTCTCTATGACCATTGGACCTTAGTCAGAGGAAAGATTGTTCATACTCATCCTGACAAGATCAGGGAGATATTTAAGATTCCTCAACTGAAAGATGACCCAGACTCCTTTAACAGGAGAATGATGAAGGTAAACAAAGGTCTAGACAAGATTCTAGAGGACATATGCATCCCTGAAGCCAGGTGGACTACCAGCACCACTGGCACCCCAATTCAACTCAAAAGAGAAGATCTAAAACCAGTAGCCAGAGGCTGGCTGGATTTCATTGGGCGTTCCATATTGCCCACCAGCAACCGTTCTGAAGTTACCATCAAAAGAGCTGTCATGATTCACTGCATCATGTTGGGAAAAGAGGTAGAAGTCCATCAACTGATCTCATGTGAGCTATACAAAATAGCAAACAGGAATTCCAAGGACGCCAAATTGGCCTATCCAAGCTTAATTTCTATGCTCTGCAAAGATGCCGGAGTGAAGATGGGAATAACAGAGTATATTCCAGTTGAGAGGCCAATCACTGGAATATCAATGGTCAGACAACAGTAACAAGATGATTCAGCCAAGAGGAGAGCACAGTAAGCCCTCCCAGAACTGCCTCAATTCGAATATTGGGAACATCTTGAGGCTTCTATTTCCAAATTGCAAGAAGCTATGGACCAAATAAAGGAAGAACAGAACAATCAAAGTAGCATGCTTTGCAAACTGCTTAAGGAACAGGAAGAGCAGGGGCGTGATCTAAGGGAGCTAAAGCGCCAAAAATTAATCCTTGAAAAGCACCCCACAGATTAGAGGAACATCTACTCCTCAAAACAACAGGTTGCTGAGTTCCAATTTTTCTGCTTTAACTTAGTGATAGTATTATTATAGAAATTTACCTTAGGAGATATTTAGTAGTAATTAGTATGTCTATTTTGATTTTATTTCCAATTAAGCTATAATTTATTTTTCTCATCATCATCAGGCATGAATAAAGTAGTAGAATTTTTTTAGAATAAAGAAGTAATCTATATTTTTCGAGTTCTTAATAATAAAAATTATAATTAATTATGTGTGGTGGCAATACTTTTTGTTCTCTGAATGAATGCTTGAACAGTGCATAACTTGTACTTTGAATTTGATGAATATTGGCTCCTGAAAGAATGAGGAACACGAAAAATATTATTGATGATCTGAAAAATCATGAAATTGATTCTTGAAGCAAGAAAAAGCAGTCTCAAAAAAAAAAAAAAGAAGGAGCAATAGAAAAAGCCACGAGCCCTTAAAACCAAAAGGCAAGGGTAAAAAGGATCCAAGGCTTTGAGCATCAATGGATAGGAGGGCCCAAGGAAATAAAATCCAGGCCTAAGCGGCTAAACTAAGCTGTCCCTAACCATGTGCTTGTGGCATGCAGGTCCAAGTTACAAACTTGAGACTGAGTGGTTAAAGTTGTGATCCAAGGCAAACAGAGTGTGCTTAAGAGCTCTGGACACCTCTGACTGGGGACTTTAGCAAAGCTAAGTCACAATCTGAACAAGGTTCACCTAGTCATGTGTCTGTGGCATTTATGTATCTGGTGGTAATACTGGAAAACAAAGTGCTTAGGGCCACGGCCAAGACTCATAAAATAACTGTGTTCAAGAATCAACATACTACACTAGGAGAGTCAATAATACTATCTGAATTCTGAGTTCCTATGGATGCCAATCATTCTGAAATTCAAGGGATAAAGGGAGATGCCAAAACTGTTCAGAAACAAAAAGCTACAAGCCCCACTCATCTAATAAGAATCTGAGCTTCATTTAAAACTCTAAAATATTATTACTTCTTAATTTCTGTTAAAACCTATTTTATTTATCTAGTTGCTTGAGGACAAGCAACAGTTTAAGTTTGGTGTTGTGATGAGCGGATATTTTATACGCTTTTTGGGGGTAATTTCATGTAGATTTTAGTATGTTTTAATTAGTTTTTAATAGAATTTTATTAGTTTTTAAGCAAAAATCATATTTCTGGACTCTACTATGAGTGTGTGTATTTTTCTGTGATTTCAGGTATTTTCTGGCTGAAATTGAGGAAGCTGAGCAGAAATCTGACTTAGGCTGAAAAAGGACTGCTGATGCTGTTGGATCCTGACCTCCCTGCCCTCGAAATGGATTTTCTGGAGCTACAGGAATCCAATTGACGCGCTCTCAACGGCGTTGGAAAGTAGACATCCAGGGCTTTCCAGCAATATATAATAGTCTATACTTTGCACGAAGATAGACGACGTAACTTGGCGTTGAACGCCAAGTACATGCTGCTGTCTGGAGTTAAACGCCAGAAAAACGTCATGATCCGGAGTTGAACGCCCAAAACACGTCATAACTTGGAGTTCAACTCCAAGAAAAGCCTCTACTCGTGGATAGCTTTAGTCTCAGCCCCAGCACACACCAAGTGGGCCCCAGAAGTAGATTTCTGCACCAATTATCTTAGTTTACTCATATTCTGTAAACCTAGGTTACTAGTTTACTATTTAAACAACTTTTAGAGAATTATTCTGTACCTCATGACATTTTCAGATCTGAATTACATACTTTTTGACGGCATGAGTCTCTAAACTCCATTGTTGGGGGTGAGGAGCTCTGCAGCGTCTCGATGAATTAATACAATTCCTTTGCTTTCCATTCAAACACGCTTGTTCTTATCTAAGATGTTCATTCACGTTTAATTATAGAGAAGGTGATGATCCGTGACACTCATCACCTTCCCCAACCATGAACGTGTGCCTGACAACCACCTCTGTTCTACATCAGACTGAATGAGTATCTCTTAGATTCATTACGCAGAATCTTCGTGGTATAAGCCGGATTGATGGCGGCATTCATGAGAATCCGGAAAATCTAAACCTTGTCTGTGGTATTCCGAGTAGGATTCTGGGATTGAATGACTGTGACGAGCTTCAAACTCCTGAAGGTTGGGCGTTAGTGACAGACGCAAAAGAATCAATGGATTCTATTCCAACCTGATTGAGAACCGACAGATGATTAGCCGTGCTGTGACAGAGCATAAGAACGTTTTCACTGAGAGGATGGGAGGTAGCCATTGACAACGGTGATACCCTACATAGAGCTTGCCATGGAAGGGATTTTTCGTGTGTTGAAGGATTTCAAGTAAGAGTTGAAGTTCAGAGGACAAAGCATCTCCAAAACTCCAACATATTTCTCATTACTGCACAACAAGTAACGCTGTTATTCTCTTTCATTTTTCCAATCAAATCTAATAATTCCAACTTATAATTTTAATTAATATCCTGACTAAGAATAATAGAATAAACATAGCTTGCTTCAAACCAATAATCTCCGTGGGATCGACCCTTACTCACGTAAGGTATTACTTGGACGACCCAGTGCACTTGCTGGTTAGTTGTGCGGATTACAAATTTGTGCACCACCCTCCAACAAGGAATTTTCACATAATGATTCCCTTACACAAGTGCTTGGAAATAGGGGTGTTCAAAAAATAACCAAAATATAGTTAACCGGTTAAAAAACCATAACCATATTTTGGTTAACCAGTTTAATAAAACAATTTTAAAACCATATCCATCTTTTTTAAAATTGGTTAACCAAAACCAAATTAAAAAAACCGGTTTTTAACCGGTTAACCAAAACCAAAACCAAATTTAAAAAACCTAAATCTAAACCTAATTCACTCTTCTTCGTCTCTTCGATACCGACAAAACCCAATTCACTCTTCTCCAGTTCACCGCCGTCAACCGTTCTTCTCCTCCGCCTCTCGCCGGAGCTCGTTGTGGCTCGTCGGACCTCTACCTCTTCGAGTATTCACTTTGATTCGCGACTCTGTCTCTCTGCCTCGACCTCCCATTCGCGACTCTGTGTCTCTGTCTTCACTTTGATTTGCCTGAGTATCTCTCTTTTTCGATTGTCTTCTTTCGTCGGTGGCTAGCCGGAGCTCATCAATTGAGGTAAACCCCCTCCTTGCCTTGGTTCTGAGTTCTAAGTTGGATTTGTTATTTGGGTTTTTCTATTTTGTTGATTTGTTCTGTTTTGTTTCTTCATTAGTATACTTCTAACTTCTTCATTTTAATGGATTGAAAAGGTGTAGATTTTAAATCTCTCAGTATTGAACTCTTCATTTCAATGGATCCTACTGTAAGTTTCTTTTTCACTATGGTTCACTTTTTGATTGGTTAAGACTTTATTAATTTGTATGAATTGAATGGAGAACTGTTGTTCTAATTATCTGTCTCATTGAATGAAGAATTGTTGTTCTGGCTACTGCATTATGCTGTGTTTCTGCACCATTAAACTATAGTGCATATCAGTTCCTATTTTTCTGTGATTGAGCTTTTATTTTGTTTTACTTGATTTGTCAATCATATGAAAAATCACTATTTTTTTGGTTGAACGGGAAGGAGGAAAATAGGTTTGCCTCACAAAGTACTTACTATAGTTTTGATCATATAAACAGTATTTGGGACTTCTACTTTTGTACCATTTGTTTGAATTATCTTCAAAGTTTATCGCTTCTTGAGCTTTAGATATTCTTATCCGTTTAGGTTTTGGTTAGGAGAAATTTAAGACTACGAGAGTAGTATTGAGGGATATTAGTGAGATGGCATGAAGTTATAATTGCTTATATTACATGCTTTTGTTGTCCTGTTTTTGGTATTGTTTCGTGTCTCCTGATCTTGATGTTGAACTGCTTAAGCTGTAGTACAAGTTTAATGAATTCATTGAATTGGCACTGCTTAAGACTTTGACACCTTTTGCTAGTGGTCTAGTATTCTAGAAAGTTGAATTCCTGCTGGGTATGATAAGCTACACTTCTATTCATGGGGAAAACACTTGATAAGAAGAATTGCAGTGATTATGCTACTTTTTTGAATATCAGAGTTATGCAGCAGAAAACAACAATGCAAAAACTAGATCAAGTAATAAAGAATTAGAATCTAGAATAGGTAAAGCAGAAAAAGAAATGATTGAATGAACTTTACTAAACACACTTTGATTAGAGAAGAATACAAGACATAGTCCAAGTAGAGCATTAGGCATAGCTATTTATAGAAGCAAGGAACTAATAGTCTTGAACTAACAGACTTGAACACAAGATTGAAAACAGCTATAAACTTATAACAGAATTGAAAAAAGTCACTTCCTAACAAACTAACAAATTGACAAAGTGAATATAACTAATACTTTCAATAACTTAATCTTAGCTAGCTTAACTAACTATACTTTCAATAGCTTCAACTAAACCTCCCACAAGCCCATGACCACTTCTCTTACTCTGATTTCCTATTATGCTATTGTTATTATATACTATATACCACTTACTAATAGTTTTAGCAGTTAGTGGCGCAAGTAAAGGGCATTGCCATTGTGGAATGGTATGTATTACTTTATTTAAATACGGTCGGTCCACCTGCAAAATCAATAATTTTCACTTTTGCTTTTTTTTTCTAGCAATAAAGATTGAATGTGACTTTTTTTTCATTTTGTAAACATTACAAATCCTGCAAAAAATGTTGAAGCTTGCTTGAATAGCTGGAAGTTGAACAAAATCTTGAGTTTGACAGTTGATAATGCATCGTCTAACGATGTAGGAGTTATGTATTTACAAAGAAGACTAAATTCTTGGAAGAGTTCAGTTTTGAATTGAGAGTATCTCCATATGCGGTGTTGTGCGCATATTTTAAACCTGATTGTAAAGGATGGATTGGAGGAGATTGATGATTCGGTCGCCAAAATTCGGGATGCTGTGAAGTATATCAGATCTTCAAATTCAAGATTAACTAGGTTTAAGGCATGTATTGCACAAGAGAATATTCCACATAAGACTCTTGTTTGCCTAGATGTTAAAACGCGATGGAACTCTACATACTTAATGTTAGTAGCAGCCTTAAAGCATCAGAAGGCATTTGAGCTATTAGAGATGCAAGACAAAAAATTTGTTGAAGAATTAAACAAGGGAAGAGGGGTACCTTCATTTCAAGATTGGGATTATGCTAAGTCCGTCTTACCATTTTTAGAGATGTTTTATGATGCTACACTTCGCATCTCTGGATCCTCTTATGTCACAAGTAACTTATACATGAAAGAAGTGTTTGCTCTTGGAAGGAGGATTGAAAAATATCGTGATGATGATGATTTGAGCATAAGATTTATGGCAAGTAAGATGAAAGCAAAATACAACAAGTATTGGGGAAATGCAAAAACTATTAACATATTGTTGTTAATTGTCGTAGTTCTAGATCCCTGCCATAAGTTGGATTATGTTGAGTGGTGCCTAGTTAATTCTTTTGGTACGGAAGTGGGCGGTGAATTGAAGACAAAGTTGTCTTCTTGTCTTCATTCACTTTATAATTTATATCAAGGTGCAGATGAAGGAAACCAAGATGATACCCTCTCCCAACCGAGTGCAAGTGATAAAGCCAAAGACATATATGATATGGGGTTATATCGTCAATCAACCGGTCGCAAATCCAATCTTAAATCTGAGCTTGAACGTTATTTGAATGAAGACTGTGAGCCAGATGATAAGCCTTTGGATATTCTAGGATGGTGGAAGGCTAAATGGAATCGGTTTTCCGTCCTAGCAAATATGGCACGAGACATATTGGCTATACCAGTTTCAACAGTAGCTTCTGAGTCTGCTTTTAGTATGGGGGAAGAATCATCGATCAATATCGTAGCTCATTGACTCCTAAGATGGTAGAAGCCCTTGTATGTACCGAAGATTGGCTTAAAGGAGATTTTTTCTCTTCTCTTGCACCTGAGAATTTCGAAGAGCTTGAAAAGGTCGAGCAAGGTAAATTCAATAAAATTAATTATGTAGATTCAAATGATGAATAAAAATTAAATTATTCCGTTAGTCTTTATAATTTTTTTAAATTTATAATTATAGTTTTTTTTTTTTGCAGATTTGATTTTATCAGAGGACATTACTTGTTCAGTGGGTCCAGGTTCAATTGCGCTTGAAGATGACTAGAAAGTCTTGATTGTTTATGTTTTCTTTAGTTATGTTCTAAACACTTAGATGGTAAAGATATTAGACTTGCTTTTCCATATATGATTAGACTTGGTTATGTTTATGTTTGTGGTTATGTTTATGTTGGTTTGTTTGAGGCACAACTTATAGCAGTTGCAATGTCATTTTTGGATGCGGATATTGGTGTCAACAATTATAGCAGTTGGAATGTCATTTTTTAGCTTCAATGAGATTGTATCCACAGTGAATTTCATTATTTACAAATATTACTTGTATTATTTAGAAAGAAAAAAATTAATTTAGATTACAAAAATCAATTTTAAAAAAAAGGTAAAAAATTGGGTTTTTGTATGTGAAAAAATTAATTTTTGTGTAAAAAATGGTTTTTGGATGTAAAAATAAATTTTTTAGTATAAAACTGGTTTTTTGGAGAAAAAACCGGGTTTTTTATATAAAAACCGGATTTTCTATATAAAAAATGGTTATTTTTTAAAATCGATTTTTTAAAAATAACCGGTTAAAAACCAGTTTTGACTTTTATTAACCGGTTAATAACCAGTTTTATAATATAAAACTAATTTGGTTAATAACCAAGACTATATTTTTGGTTAACCAAAAAATTGGTTTGGTTTTTGGATTAACCAAACCATGAACACCCCTGCTTGGAAAGGAGCACCCAGGAAGAGTTCGTGGACTCGGTTTTGGTCCATGTCCCAGTCAGTGTTTTCGTAACATTCCACAGCAATCTGACTACGGTGTGCGGATTGAGGAGTATCAGATGGAGATTGTAAAACTTAAGGCGGAGGCATCAGAACTCAAGGCAACAGCAGTAGAGAAAAAGGCAAAGAGATAGAGAATGGATGCAGAGGCAGCAGAGGATAAGGCAAAAAAGCAGACAATGGAAAATTTGTTAAGATACATAATCCAGCAATAAGGAGATAAGGTGCCATCTGAAATAGCTGCAGATTTGGATTCTTTGAGAAGTGCACCAACCTCATTCCATGCAAGATGATATGCGGGCATTAATGATCTGAATTATCAATGTTGGAATCTGAATACTTTTTTAATTGTTCACTGCCCTAATGACTTTTGAGATATTTATTTGTAATTTTTATTTTGTTGACTTTATTTGTAGTTTATAGTCATCGATGCACTGAATTCAAATTACTATTATAATGATTCACTTTTGCATATATATTTTTGTTTTGTTTCGTGTGTTTTAGTTTGATTGGCTGTTTGTTATTTTAATAAATTAAAGCAACTGAGTGGAAGAACATATAAAGAATAAAAAAATTGGCATATTTTATTATAAATTCGGGTTTTTTTAAAGTATAACTCTACATTTGGCAGCAGTTTTAAATCCACTACTATATCTTAACAGATTAAGTCAACGGATGGCATTTTGCTTAACTGCTGTCATCTCCAAGCAGTCATAATCTTATGATTTCATAGCGGATAGAACTGCTATGGGAAGTGCTATGGTGCTTATGGAAGATTCCTTTAGTAGGTGAGGAAAAGTGTTGGCAAAATGAGGAGATGACACATGTGAAATCTTGGGAACTATGAGAAAACAAATTCTGTCCAAAAATAGAGGCTATAGGAGTTGTAAGGTAATAGAATTATATTAATTCTAAAAACATAATTGTAATTATATTATTGGGCCCTGTTAGTGTGAAGTTGCGGCCCTTTTTTGGAAGTGTGTCAATGATATGGATTTTTGGGTTTCGAAAAAAGTTGAGAATTTGAAAATAATAACAGTAAAAATTGCATGGGCTGAAATGGACATTACTTATAATAATAGCATTGGATATTGTATTAGGAGTAGTAATAAGCATCTAAAACTTTAGTATTTTTTCATAAAAACACATTTTTAATTTTATTTTTATATTAAAATAAACATTTTTTTACTAACTAACTCATTAGTTTATATTTATTATATTATCATATATTATATGTATTTATCAAAAAATAATATTAATAAATATTATATAATCTCAAAAAAAATATTGTTATTAATAAAAATATTTGATTTTTTTATTTATACATATTTAATTATATTTATATTAATAATCATGACTAATAAAAAATACTTAATTTAAATATAAGTGAGTCTGAAATTAAAATAATCAGTAACTGGAATTATTATATATATTGATACAACATATATTTGATCTTGCTTATTTAATTATTCCACAACAATATATAAAATTTAGTATAATTATGTATATTCATCCAATATATATGAAGCAAATCTCAAATAATTAATTTAATGTATGAAAATGATAACTGCTGTAATATGATTAAGAAAATTATTCATAATTTTATTCTCCACCTTTTTATGTTATTAAGATATTAAATAATCATTTTAATATTATTGTTTATCGAAGTCCAAAAATAATATATTGCATTTGTAACACCATAACTATCAAAATATCACGCTTCTGGCTGCGCCACTCTGATAGCTCGGGTATTACAACTCTTAAAAGATTTAATACTAAAATATGAGCCTGTTTAAATCCTAAACCGAATTTTCAAAAGATACATCCATACTTTTCAATACAAATTACAATACTTACAAATAATATATATATATATATATATATACATCATAACAATATATAAACTTCACATATCAAAACTCCTATCCCTCTTGTAAAAGTTATAATATTAATGGCGAGGGAAGAATAATAATAACTAAACTGAAACATCTTCTATCGCATAAGCCAAACTCAACTACTCTTCATAAGCTTTTTCGTCAATATCCTGAAAAGAAAAGTCTGTAGGGGGTGATAACCTAACCACATGGTCTCACCACAGATTTTCAGAGTTTATTATAAAAAGATATATAGTAGGTAAATTGTTTTACAAACTCAGTGATTAAGTATTCAGAAATTCCAAACTTAGTCTTTACTATAAAAGGAAATTAAAAGTTTCCTAAGAATGATCAACCACAGCCTTCAACTCAGCGACTCAAACAATTCCACAACCAAATCATCATCTCATCATCAATATCCAAATTCAAAGGTACCACAACAGAAACAAGCACATGCAAAACATACAAGGAAAACACAGGTATAGATTACAGTTACAGCAAATAGCTCAGATAGCAGTTAATAACAGTTAAGCAATTAGGCAAACCCAAACAAATTCAAACCCAATCAAAGCATACAAGTGCATATGATGAATGCCTATCCTATGGCTGTTGATATCAACTGTCGGTTACGTAGCCATCCCGACATGTTTTCAAGTTCAAAACTACACCATGGGAAGAATCCCAAGCTGACATGGGGAAAAGAACGCCCCCAAGCTCAAATATATCCATGGGACGAATTCCAAGCTGACATAGGGAGAAGAGACCACACCCCAAGCTGACATGGGGAAACAATACCCCAAGCTGACATGGGGAAACAACGCCCCAAGATCACTAGTAACCACGGGAAAAATCCCGGCTGACATGGGGGCAACGCCCCAAGCTCAGTATATTCAATAATTTCTCATAATTATCATTTTTATTTCCGATACTAATTCATATCTCATTTTCACATTCATCCTCATTGTCATTCAATTATTCAAAAATCATACTAAAAAATAAATCTTCACTCTCATACTCATTCTCATCATACCACTTGTTACTCTCTTCAATGATTTATACTCAAAATATAATTCATTCTTTTCTAAATAAATCAAGCACCAAACGTAAACTTTTTCTTCATAATTCCCAAAAATAAAGTTATAAAACCCTTGAAAATCTAAATCTTTCTAAATAACCATTTTTAAACAAAGTCTTCAAATTTTATAAAAATTTGGACAGCATCTCCTCTAAAATTCGGACTATGCCACCCTTGCGGGTCCCATCAAAACCACATTTTTCAACCCATTCTCAACCAGTTTTCAATATCAAATCCTTTCCAAATTAAACCAAATCCCAACGTTAAACATCTTCCAGTAATTCAAGGAAAATCAATTCAATAACAACCAACTTAACAAACCAAAATAGCAAATCAAAATAACTAGCTTCCTCAATATTTTAGTAAACCAGTCAAATAAATAATTACAGCCATCCAAATAGTTCAATTCAATTCATAAAACTCATGTAATTATAAAAATATATTTTCCATACTATTATCGACTTATAACAACTCTTAAAAGTAAAATGAATTTTAAGAAAATGCCCCTACCTTGATAAGTCGAGTCCCATAACCCAACGCATCACAGAAAAGTCCTTTCTCTCGACCTGCGATCAATGGAAGCCGCAAACCTCAGTTCAAACCATTCTTGCAGCAACCACAGCAACATTTATGCAACATAAAATATTCAGAACTCGAACCTATGTAACCAAACCTCAAAATCTATAACCAAACACAACAGAAAACTAACGCAATGGTTTCCAAAACTTAATTACTTACTGAAATAGCAAAACGAAGCAGCCGAAAACTCCAAGCACGACATGCACGCACTGATACTCAACCCAAGCCAGAGGGAGAATGGCCGAACTGAAGCAACGACGGTCTCCGAACTGGTTCGGCGGCAGCCCCTGCAGCCACCTCAAGTGGCAGCGGCGTCTGGACTCCGGCGACAGCAACGGCAGTGCTTTTTTTTCGGCGATGGTAGCGGGTCTCGAGCGGCGATGACAGAAACGCTACGGCTTTTCCACGGCGGCAGCTCCCTCACGGCGTGTCTCTCTCTCTCGCGACTGGCGACGGTGCAGGCTAGAGGTGACGGCGCGACGAACAGTGGTGGCGGCAGTGCCAGGCTCTCCTCCGGCGACGCCCTTCCCTCACTACTCTCTCGAATCTCGCTCTCTCTTCTGTCAACAGCGGCGGCGCTGAAGGAATGGCAATGGCACCTCAGCGGCATCTTCTCCTTCCCGACGATGCTCTCTCTGTTTGCGAAGCGGTGGTAGCTTACAGGGACGACGACGACGACGCGACGGCGATGGTGCAGCCCACCGCGCCGGCGTGGTCTCCCTGATGAGCGGATAATTTATACACTTTTTGGCATTGTTTTTAGGTAGTTTTTAGTAAGTTCAAGCTACTTTTAGGGATGTTTTCATTAGTTTTTATGTTAAATTCACATTTCTGGACTTTACTATGAGTTTGTGTGTTTTTCTGTGATTTCAGGTAATTTCTGGCTAAAATTGAGGGACTTGAGCAAAACTCTGAAAAAGGCTGACAAAAGGAATGCTGATGTTATTGGAATCTGACCTCCCTGCACTCGAAATGAATTTTCTGGAGTTACAAAACTCCAAATGGCGCGCTCTCAACGGCGTTGGAAAGTATACATCCAGAGCTTTCCAGCAATATATAATAGTCCATACTTTATTCGTAAATTGACGACGTAACTTGGCATTGAACGCCAAGTACATGCTGCTGTCTGGAGTTAAACGCCAGAAACACGTCATGATCCGGAGTTGAACGCCCAAAACACGTTATAACTTGGAGTTCAACTCCAATAAATGCCTCAGCTCGTGGATAGATCAAGCTCAGCCCAAGCATACACCAAGTGGGCCCCGGAAGTGGATTTATGCATCAAATACTTACTCATGTAAACCCTAGTAGCTAGTCTAGTATATATAGAACATTTAACTATTGTATTAGACATCTTTTGACAGTTTAATCTTTTGACAGTTTAATCTTTTGACTGTTTAGCCTTTGATTATTCGGTCTTTTGACCATTCAGGGGGCTGGCCATTCGGCCATGCCTGAACCTTTCACTTATGTATTTTCAACGGTGGAGTTTCTGCACACCATAGATTAAGGGTGTGGAGCTCTGCTGTACCTCAAGTTTCAATACAATTACTATTACTTTCTATTCAATTCTCTTTTATTCTTATTCTAAGATATACGTTGCACAACACTTTGATGAATGTGATGATCCGTGACACTCATCATCATTCTCACCTATGAACGCACGTGACTGACAACCACTTCCGTTCTACTTTAGGCCGGGCGCATATCTCTTAGATTCCCCAACAGAATCTTCGTGGTATAAGCTAGATGGATGGCGGCATTCATGGGGATCCGGAAAGTCTAACCTTGTCTCTGGTATTCTGAGTAGGATCCTGGGAATCCGGAAAGTCTAACCTTGTCTGTGGTATTCTGAGTAGGATTCCGGTATTGAATGACTGTGACGAGCTTCAAACTTCTGAAGGCTGGGCGTGATGACAAACGCAAAAGAATCAAGGGATTCTACTCCAACCTGATTGAGAACCGACAGATGATTAGCCGTGCTGTGACAGAGCATTTGGACCATTTTCGCTGAGAGGATGGGATGTAGCTATCAACAAGGGTGATGCCTCCAGACGATTAGCCGTGCAGTGACAGCGCATAGGACCATTTTCCCGAAAGGATTAAAAGTAGCCATTGATGATGGTGATGCCCTACATACAGCTTGCCATGGACAGGAGTAAGAAGGATTGGATGAAAGCAATAAGAAAGTAGAGATTCGAAAGGATTCTAGCATCTCCACACGCTTATCTGAAACTCCCACTATTGATTTACATAAGTATTTCTATCCCTTTTTATTTTCTATTTATTATTAATTTTCGAAACCCATAACCATTTAATCTGCCTAACTGAGATTTACAAGGTGACCATAGCTTGCTTCATACCAACAATCTCTGTGGGATCGACCCTTACTCACGTAAGGTATTACTTGGATGACCCAGTACACTTGTTGGTTTAGTTGAACGGAGTTGTGGAAAAAAAGTGCTGAGTTAATTTTTTTATGCACATGCCAAAGAGCCATTATTGTTGATCACAATTTCGTCCACCAAGTTTTTGGCGCCTTTGCCGGGGATTGTTCGAGTATGGACAACTAACGGTTCATTTTGTTGCTCAGATTAGGTAATTTTCTTTTCAAAAATCTTTTTCAAAATTTTTCTTTTATTTTTCGTTTTTCCAAACTTTATTTTCGAAAAAAATTAATGAAAATCCAAAAAAATCAGAAAATCATAAAAATCAAAAATATTTTGTGTTTCTTGTTTGAGTCTTGAGTCAATTTTTAAGTTTGGTGTCAATTGCATGCTTTAAAAATTTTTTCTTGTATTTTTCGAAAATTCCATGCATTCATAGTGTTCTTCATGATCTTCAAGTTGTTCTTGACAAGTCCTCTTGTTTGATCTTGATGTTTTCTTGTTTTGTGTTGTTTGTTGTTTTTCATATGCATTTTTCGTTTGTTAGTGTCCATGCATTAAAGATTTCTAAGTTTGGTGTCTTGCATGTTTTCTTTGCATCAAAAATTTTTCAAAAAATTTGTTCTTGATGTTCATCATGATCTTCAAAGCGTTCTTGGTGTTCATCTTAACATTCATAGTGTTCTTGCATGCATCATGTGTTTTGATCCAAAATTTTTATGTTTTGGGTCATAATTGTGTTTTTCTCTATCATAATTAAAAATTCAAAAAAATATATATATCTTTTCCTTATTTTTCTCATAATTTTTGAAAATTTGAGTTGACTTAGTCAAAAATTTTCAAAATTAGTTGTTTCTTACAAGTCAAGTCAAATTTTCAATTTTAAAAATCTTATCTTTTCAAAATTTTTTTCAAAAATTATATCTTTTTCATTTTTTTTTCTATTTTTCGAAAAGTTCAAAAATCTTTTTCAAAATATTTTCAAAATCTTTTTCTTATCTTTATATCAAAATTTTCGAAAATTCACTAACAATTAATGTGATTGATTCAAAAATTTGAAGTTTGTTACTTTCTTGTTAAGAAAGGTTCAATCTTTAAGTTCTAGAATCTTATCTTGTAGTTTCTTGTTAGTGAAGTAAGTAATTTTAAATTTTTTGAATTAAATCTTTTTATCTTTTATCTTATTTTTTTCAAAAATTTTATCTTTTTCAAAATTTGATTTTAAAATATCTTATCTAACTTCTTATCTTCTTATCTTTTCAAATTTGATTTCAAATCTTTTTCAATCAACTAACTAACTTTTTGTTTGTTTCTTATCTTTTTCAAAACCACCTAACTACTTTTCCCTCTCTAATTTTCGAAAATATCTCACATCTTTTTCAAAAATTCTTTTTGTTCTAAATTTTAATTTTAATTATATCCTATATTTAATTTTCGAAAATTACTAACCCCTTTTTCAAAATTATTTTCGAAATTCTCCCTCTCTTTTCTTATTCTATTTAATTATTTATTTACTGACACTTCTCTTCACCTTTCTTCATTTAAAAATCCGAACCATTCTCCTTTCCTTATCCCCTTTCTTCTTCTACTAACATAAAAAAATCTCTATACTGTGACATAGAGGATTCCTCTTTCTTTTCTTGTTTTCTTCTCTTTCATATGAGCAGGAACAGGGATAAAGGCACTCTTGTTGAAATTGATCCAGAACCTGAAAGGACTCTGAAGAGAAAATTAAGAGAAGCTAAGTTACAACAATCTAAAGGTAACCTTTCAGAAACATTAGAACAAGAGAAGGAGATGGCAGCCGAAAATAATAATAATGCAAGGAGAATGCTTGGTGACTTCACAAAGCCAACGTCCAAGTTTGATGGAAGAAGCATCTCCATTCCTGCCATTGGAGCCAACAACTTTGAGTTGAAACCTCAGCTAGTTGCCTTAATGCAACAAAACTGCAAATTTTATGGACTTCCATCTGAAGATCCTTATCAGTTTTTAACTGAGTTCTTGCAAATCTGTGAGACTGTAAAGACGAATGGAGTTGATCCTGAAGTCTACAGACTCATGTTTTTCCCTTTTGCTGTAAGAGACAGAGCTAGAATATGGTTGGATTCACAACCCAAGGATAGCCTGGACTCCTAGGATAAGCTGGTCACTGCCTTCTTGGATAAATTCTTTCCTCCTCAAAAGCTGAGCAAGCTGAGAGTGGATGTTCAAACCTTCAAACAAAAAGATGGTGAATCCCTCTATGAAGCTTGGGAAAGATACAAGCAGCTGACCAAAAGATGTCCATCTGACATGTTTTCAGAATGGACCATATTAGATATATTCTATTATGGTCTATCTGAATTTTTGAAAATGTCATTGGACCATTCTACAGGTGGATCTATTCACCTAAAGAAAACGCCTGAAGAGGCTCAAGAACTCATTGATATAGTTGCAAATAACCAATTCATGTACACTTCTGAGAGGAATTCCGTGAATAATGGGATACCTCAGAAGAAAAGAGTTCTTGAAATTGATGCTCTGAATGCCATATTGGCTCAGAACAAAGTGTTGACTCAACAGGTCAACATGATCTCTCAAAATCTGAATGGATGGCAAAATGCATCCAACAGTATTAAAGAGGCAGCTTCTGAAGAAGCTTATGATCCTGAGAACCCTGCAATGGCAGAGGTCAATTACATAGGTGAACCTTATGGAAACACCTATAATTCATCATGGAGAAATCATCCCAATTTCTCATGGAAGGATCAACAAAAGCCTCAACAAGGCTTTAACAATGGTGGATGCAATAGGCTGAGCAATGGCAAGCCTTTTCCATCATCTTCTCAGCAACAGACAGATAATTCTGACCAAAACACTTCTAATTTAGCCAATCTAGTCTCTGATCTGTCAAAGGCCACTTTCAGTTTCATGAGTGAAACAAGATCCTCCATCAGAAATCTGGAGGCACAAGTGGGCCAGCTGAGTAAGAAAGTCATTGAAACTCCTCCCAGTATTCTCCCAAGCAATACAGAAGAGAATCCAAAAGGAGAGTGCAAGGCCATTGATATAATCAATATGGCCAAATGCACAAGGGAGGAGGAGGACGAAAATCCTAGTGAGGAAGACCTCCTGGGACGTCCCTCAAGC
Source organism: Arachis stenosperma (assembly GCF_014773155.1). NCBI lineage: Eukaryota > Viridiplantae > Streptophyta > Magnoliopsida > Fabales > Fabaceae > Arachis > Arachis stenosperma. Next base: position 30,110,152 of record NC_080383.1, on the reverse strand, counting down.
AAGAAGGAGTTTCCTATTAAGGATCCAAAGGAATCTGAGGCTCATATAGAGACCATAGAGATTCCATTGAATCTCCTTCTGCCATTCATGAGCTCTGAAGACTATTCTTCCTCTGAAGAGGATGAAGATATGACTGGAGAGCAAGTTGCTCAATATTTAGGAGCTATCATGAAGCTGAATGCCAAGTTGTTTGGTAATGAGACTTGGAAAAGTGAACCTCCCTTGCTCATTAGTGAACTGGATACCTGGATTCAGCAAATTTTACCTCAAAAGAAACAAGATCCTAGCAAGTTCTTAATACCTTGTACCATAGGCACCATGACCTTTGAAAAAGCTCTATGTGATCTGGGGTCAGGGATAAATCTTATGCCACTCTCTGTAATGGAGAAGCTGGGGGTCATTGAGGTACAACCAGCCTTGTTCTCATTACAATTGGCAGACAAGTCATTGAGACAAGCTTATGGAATAGTAGAGGACGTGTTAGTAAAGGTTGAAGGCCTTTACATCCCTGCTGATTTCATAATCTTAGACAGTAGGAAGGAAGAGGATGATTGCATCATCCTTGAAAGACCTTTCCTAGCCACAGCAGGAGCTGTGATAGATGTCAATAGAGGTGAATTAGTCCTTCAATTAAATGGGGACTACCTTGTGTTTAAGGCATATGGCCATCCCTCTGAGACAAAAGAGAGCAAGCATGAAGAGCTTCTCTCAGTTCAGAGTCAAGAAGAGCCCCCACAGTCAAACTCTAAGTTTGGTGTTGGGAGGCCACAACCAAACTCTAAGTTTGGTGTTAAGATCCCATATCCAAACTCTAAGTTTGGTGTTGGGACTATACAACATTGACCTGATCACCTTGTGGCTCCATGAGAGCCACTGTCAAGCTATTGACATTAAAGAAACGCTTGTTGGGAGGCAACCCAATTTTATTTATCTAATTTTTATTTTATTTTATTTTATTGTTATTTTGTGTCTTATTAGGTACATGATCATGAGGAGTCACGAAAAAAATATAAAATTTAAAAACAGAATCAAAAACAGCAGAAGAAAAATCACACCCTGGAGGAAGCACAGGCTGGCGTTCAACGCCAGTAAGGAGCATCTGGCTGGCGTTCAACGCCAGAACAGAGCATGAATCTGGCGCTGAACGCCAGAAACAAGCAACATTCTGGCGTTTGAACGCCAGGAATGTGCCTAGAAGAAAAGCTGGCGCTGAACGCCAGTAAAAAGCATGAAACTGGCGTTCAACGCCATAAACATGCTTTACATGGGCGTTGAACGCCCAGAACGTGCACCACTCGGCGTTTAAACGCCAGAGTGGTGTGCAATGGCATTTTACATGCCTATTTGGTGCAGGGATGGAATTCCTTGACACCTCAAGATCTGTGGACCCCACAGGATCCCCACCTACTATATTCCCACCTTACCTCCTAATCCTATTTTCACTCTTCCCCATGTCACACTTCCCAAAAACCCTTCACCAATCACCTCAATCTCTCTTCCCAATTACCCCCTTCACCACTCACATCCATCCACTCTTCCCCATAAACCCCACCTACCTTCAAAATTCAAAAATATTTTCCCACCCAATCCCACCCTAAATGGCTGAACCTACCCTCTCCTCTTTCCCTATATATACCCTTCCATTCTACTTCATTTTCACACAACACTACCCCCTCTACTATACCTTGGCCGAATCCATCTCCCCTCACTCTCCTCCATTTTCTTCTTCTTCTTCTTCTTCTTCATCTTCTTCTCTTCTTTCTTCTCTTGCTCGAGGGCGAGCAATATTTTAAGTTTGGTGTGGTAAAAGCATAAGCTTTTTGTTTTTCCATTACCATCAATGGCACCTAAGGCCGGAGAATCCTCTAGAAAAGGAAAAGGGAAGACAAAAGCTTCCACCTCCGAGTCATGGGAGATGGAAAGATTCATCTCCAAGAGCCATCAAGACCACTTCTATGATGTTGTGGCAAAGAAAAAGGTGATCTCTGAGGTCCCTTTCAAGCTCAAGAAAAATGAGTATCCGGAGATCCGACATGAAATCCGAAGAAGAGGTTGGGAAGTCCTAACCAACCCATGCAACAAGTCGGAATCTTAATGGTTCAAGAGTTCTATGCCAATGCATGGATCACTAGGAACCATGATCAAAGTATGAACCCGAGTCCAAAGAACTATCTCACAATGGTTCGGGGGAAATACTTAGATTTTAGTCCGGAGAATGTGAGGTTGGCATTGACGATTGGATTTTTGACGGTTTAGAATTTCACTAATAAAATCTCGTTGTAAAGTATAGTTTCTAAATCAACAATAATCCTTTCATACAAAAGATTGTTTGTCACAAGTAACAAACCCCTAATTTTATAAACCGAAGTATTCAAACCTCGGGTCGTTCTCCCTAGGAATTACAATAAAGTGTCTTGTTATTGGTTGTGAGTTATTTTGGGGTTTTGATAGGGAGCATGAAAGATAAATGACAAGAAAGTAAACTAAGGCCTAAAAGGGTCTTGGCAAGGGTTGGTAGTCAAGGATCTCTATCCTAATCACTAACCACAATATGAGAATTGGCAAGGATTAATCCCATTAAATCATCCTCTAACTAGTAGTAAAGGAAAGTTAAATGAGCTATATCAATCCTAGTCCATAAGTCCTAACTCTCCACCAATTCAATCAGTGAGAACTAGAGTCAATGGCTCCCAATCATCAATCACTTGGACATTAGTAACTCAAGAGTTCCTAAGTTACCTTTCCAAGCCAAGAGTATAAAATTCTACTCTAAAATCCAACCAAGCATTTCATCAAACACTTGGAAGGCATAAAAGAAAAGCATAGTGAATCAACAACAAGAACAAAATCTAACAACAATCATTGAAAAGAACTAACAACAACAATTAAAAGAAACACAAGTATTATTGAATTACCTTGAATTGAATTGAAAGAAAAGAGAAGGAACAAAAGTAGATCTACAACAAAATGTAAGAACAACATAAAGGAAATTACAACAAAAGAATAGAGGAAGATGAATCTAACAACAAAGAATTGAAAGGTAGAAGTAGAAGAAAGCAAAGATTAAAACCTAGATCTAAGAACTAATCCTAATCCTAATCCTAATTCTAGAGAGAAGTGAGAGCTTCTCTCTCTAGAAACTAACTTCTAGAACTAAACTAAACTAATGGTTAAAAGTTTGTTGATTTCTCTTCAATCCTTGGCTTAAATAGCATCAGAAATGAGTTAGATTGGGCCCACAAGGCTTCTAAAATCGCTGGCCACGTTTTACTTTAAGTGGACCATATGGCTGCAACGGCGCGTGCGCGTACTATGCGCGTGCGCGCCACCATACGTGTAGCAACTATGGCAAATCTTATATCGTTGCGAAGCCCCGGATGTTAGCTTTCTAACCCAACTGGAACCGCATCATTTGGACCTCTGTAGCTCAAGTTATGGTCGTTTAAGTGAGAAGAGGTCGGCTTGACAGCTTTCCGGTTCTTTCATTTCTTCATGAGTTCTCCAACTTTTCATGCTTCTTTCTTCATTCCCTTGATCCAATCTTTGCCTTCTAAATCTGAAATCACTTAGCAAACATATCAAGGCATCTAATAGAATCAAGGAGAATTAAATTTATCTATTTTAAGACCTAAAAAGCATGTTTTCACTCTTAAGCACAATTAAAGGAGAATATACAAAACCATGCTATTTCATTGAATAAATGTGGGTAAAAGGTGATAAAATCCCCTAAATTCAATACAAGATAAACCGTCAAATTGGGGTTTGTCAACCTCCCCACACTTAAACCAAGCATGTCCTCATGCCTAAGCCAAGAGAAAGCAAAGGGCATCAATATTTATTCAATGAAAACTAACTAAATGCAATCTACCTATATGCAACTATCTACATGAATGCAATTGCTTGGTCAAAATAAATTAATTCCCAAGAAGCATATATAAGCACAAGGGCAAAAGGTATTAACAACCATGCCAAACCACAATTGAATTGAGCTATTAAATATTTTTACAAACTTGCATGAAAGGAGATGATCATTGGTGGAAACATGTAATTGAGCATCAAACCCTCACCGGATGTATTTGCACTCTATTCGCTCAAGTGTTTAGGGTTGATTCACTCAATTCTCTCCTAATCATGCTTTCTAAGATTTGTTTTTCTTCTCACAATCAACAATTATTCAATGCATGCATACATGTATTATGAGGTCTTTTCTTTAGGTTGTAATGGGGCTAGGGTCAAGGTAGGATCATATATGGCTAGTGGACTTAGGATTTGAATCTTTGATTAACTTAAACTTTCCCACCTAACCTATATAATGACCTATACAATTAAGTACTAATCTAACTACCCATTCCTCACTTTTTCACATACTCATGCATTTTCTTTCCATCTCACAACACTTATGCATTGATTCTTATTGAGCTTCACTTTGGGGCATTTTGTCCCCTTTATTACTTTTCTTTCTTTTTCTATTTTTTTTCTTTTCTTTTCCATATTGTTTTTCTTTTTCTTTTGTTTTTCTCATTTTTTTTCTTTCTATATACAAGAGCATCAATGCATAAGGTTTTACATTTGATCAATACATGAGTATGTACCCAATTCCCAATATTTTCAATAACAATACAAAATTACCCTTTTATTCACCTAATGTCCCAAGGTTTCCACACTTGAATGATACTCACACACTCTAGCCTAAGCTAATCAAAGATCCAAATAAGGACATTTATTGTTTTTCATTTTAAGGCTTGTAATGTGCTAAAATTAAGAACAAGTGGGTTACTCGTAGGCTCAAATTGGCTAACAAAGGAAGATAAAAGGTAAGGCTATTTGGGTAAGTAAGCTGAATGAAATGATGGCCTCAATCATATAAATGCATGTATACACAAAATAATGGACATAAAGAATCAAACAAATCAAAGATTACATTCATAGAAAGAGAATAATGCACACAAGAAGAAAAATAAGTGGTTATAGGATGTAACCACACCATTAGGCTCAAATCTCACTTGCTTGTGTTCTTAGCTCAAAAATATGATCCACAATATATATATTTCAAGCAAGTTCTATGAAAAATTTTCACTCAAATCAATTAAAGTGCCCTATAGATAGAAATCTTGAAAATTTTCATTATTTTGACTAAGCTTATTGTGTATACATATGCAAAAATTAAGAGAATGCAAGTAAAAATCCTAAAATCCTAGAATGAAATGCAAAAGTGTTGGGATTAGAAACTTGTCACCCAAAATTGCCGAATGGTCGGACGACCTCCCCACACTTAAAAGTTTGCACCGTCCTCGGTGCACTCAAAGATGAGCAAGGGGGTACGACGACTCTCCGGATTGCTACGTGTTCTTAGTCTTGCTTCCGTTATTGCTTGTGGTGTATTCATCATGAAAAACAAAAATATAACACCATAAGGTAGGGTAATACAAAAGCAAGGAAGCATAATTGTTGGAATGAGGTAAATCACTAGAATTGAGTGAATGAATTAGTGTGACATTAATGACAAATAAGTGTGTGAATTCTAAATTGCGCGGTTTAGAACACACATTAGCATAAAAGTTATGTCACAAAAGAAGCATGCACTTTACTCATTCTACTATACTTGAGATGCTTTAAGTGAACTTGTAAGGTAAAACAAGCATTAAAGAAGCATGAAAGCATTCAAGCCAAACACATATGGATGCATATAATCATAAAATACAATGCATTAAGGTAAATGCACAACATCATCCATCAAGAGGTTGCCTAATCACAAAATAAGGCTCAAATCACATGGTGGCCAAATCATGTAATTCAAGAAGAGTTACAAGCTCGAAGGCAATTCTCATCACTCGATATTTTTTCAAAAGATAAGCATGAAAAACTCAAGACCAAGTAGCAAAATATAACCTCAATCATAGGATCCAACAAAGATTATCTAAAAACATTAATGCTAAATTAGCATTTAGGCAATAAGGGGGGAGAAATGCATAGTAAACAAAGTCAATAATCCAACACTTATGATGAAAAGAGAGAAAATAAAATGAAAACTAAACTAACAACTAACTAACAAACTAACCGACTAACTAATTAACTAACTAAAATAAATGGTTATCCATGGTGTTTGGAAGTGTTGGATGAGGGGTAGGAGGAGGGAGAAAGAAAGGAGGAGGAAAGAAATAGAAAGAGGAGAAGAAAAGAAATGTGGTGAAGGAAGGAAATCCACGCGTACGCGCGCATACCGCGCGCACGCGGATGGTTTATTTCGAGAGTGGCGCGTACGCGTCATGTGCGCATGCGCGCAAGTGGGGTTGTGCCAAAGGCACAACGTTGGCGTGGCGTAGGCATAACTCTCTGAAAAATGTATGGAATGTGGAACTTCTCAATCCACGCGCACGCACGCATGGCGCGCGCGCGTGGGTGGTCGAAAATGCTTGATGCACGCGTACGCGTGAAGTGCGCGTACGCGTGGATGGTGCTCTGTTTTTCAAAAATTTTTTGCTATGTTTTTGCACCAATCCAAGCATTCTAAACCTCCAAGCATCTACCAAAATACCATAAAACCTTATTTGACATGATAAAATACTAATTAAACTCAACCAACTAATCTAAACATGAAATTAAACTAGTTATACCAATATGTACAAAAAAAAGAAAATGAAAGGATTTTACCATGGTGGGTTGTCTCCCACCTAGCACTTTTGTTTATTGTCCTTAAGTTGGACTTATGGGGAGCTCCTCTCAAGGTGGCTTGTGCTTGTATTCATCTTGGAACTTCCACCAATACTTGGACTTCCAATAAGCTTCATTATTCAAGATTAATATCTCCAAGCTTTGATGGAGTTCTTCACAAACCATGGGCTCCCAATGTTGATCCTCATGTGTTCCCGGATCCCATATTTTGTCTTCACACCCATCTCCAAGTTGATTATCATTAATCCATGTGGGTGGTGAGCAAGGTGAATTCTCAACAAAGTAACCAAACATCCTTCTAGACCCAAGCAATCTAGTTCTACACCAACTCTTACAATTAAGCTTTGAGTATGCACCCATGATGAACCTAGAATGATATTTCAAACCACTAACCATTTCCTTTTTACTCTTAAAGCCACAAATATGTCTTAGTTGACCATCCGTCTCAAGCAAACCATATTCAAGGGGAATAATAAAGCTTGAGCATAAGGAATTTACCCACTTGAATGAGAGAGTGGATGGTGGTGGCTTGGGGAGAGGTATTTCCAATGTGCTAGTAAACTCCACTCCCTTGTTTGCTTCTTTGTCAATCTCCACCTCTTCATAAACTTCTTCATTCCCAATCCTTTGTTCATCAACTTCCTCTAACTCTTCTCCATCACTCAAGTCATAAATGGGAGGTTGAGAGAAATCCACCTCCATATCACTTTCAAATTCATTGGGAGAAGGTTCTTCAAATTCAAAGGATTCTTCACCAAGAAGATTGGATGCATGATCTTCATCACCAAGGAAAATCAATTCTTGCTTCATTCCTTCCAAGTCTTCATTCAAAAATTGTTTTGGAGATTGTGCACTTTCCTCCTCAACATCAAATTCAATCTTCTTGGAGGGGTTTTCTTCAATTCTAAGTTCCCAAGGGGGTTCCGCATCTCCTAAGTCTTCAACCACTTCTTCCTCTTCTTCAATGACCATAGGTTCCTCCAATTGTTCTAACACAAAGTAGCATTCCTCACTCTCCACCGGAGTTTCCAATCTCTCCTTTATGCTATGCTTTTCAATTGATTCTCCACATGTAACCATGGGAGTGCCTTGAGTACTCAAATATTGGGAGACTAAATTGCTTACTACCTTGGTCAAAGTAGCCATAAATTCTAGTGTCTCCCTTTGCATTTCTCCTTGCCCTTGAAGTATAAGGCTAAGGATTTCATCCATTGAAGATTGGAGTGGATAAGAGGGTTCATTGTCTTGGAGAAAGGGTTCATTATAGGAAGGTGGTTCTTCTTGGTGAGGTGGTGGTATGTATTGAGGTGGCTTTTGGAAGTAGTAATCTTGGAATGGTGATTCCATGTAGGGCTCATATGGTTCAAAAGGTGGTTGGTATGGTGGATAAGGATTAGAGTCATATGGAGGTATTTGGTGAAAAGAGGCTTGTGAGTATAGTTGATGATCATGTTGAGGAGATGATTCATAGGCATATGGTGGTGGTTCTTGAAAGTCATAAGGAGATTCACCATAGCCATTGGATTGGTATGCATCATAGAATGGCTCTTCTTCATAGTGCATTGGTGGAGGTTGTTGCCATGAAGATTGATCATATGCATATGGCTCCTCCCACCTTTGGTTGTCCCATCCTTGATGCATGTTGTCATTGAAATTCACATCTCCTACAACATAGTTGTAATCATACTCATAGCCAAAATGAGAATTCATGGTAGCAAGAGTAAATAAGAAACAAAAACTAATAAGAAATAATGAAACAAAATACTAAGACTAGCAAAAACTAACAAGCAATCCAAAAATCAAGCTATTCACAATATTCACATATATACAATAACCAATAACACAACACCATTGTAATTCCCCGGCAACGGCGCCATTTTGACGATTGGATTTTTGACGGTTTAGAATTTCACTAATAAAATCTCGTTGTAAAGTATAGTTTCTAAACCAACAATAATCCTTTCATACAAAAGATTGTTTGTCACAAGTAACAAACCCCTAATTTTATAAACCGAAGTATTCAAACCTCGGGTCGTTCTCCCTAGGAATTACAATAAAGTGTCTTGTTATTGGTTGTGAGTTATTTTGGGGTTTTGATAGGGAGCATGAAAGATAAATGACAAGAAAGTAAACTAAGGCCTAAAAGGGTCTTGGCAAGGGTTGGTAGTCAAGGATCTCTATCCTAATCACTAACCACAATATGAGAATTGGCAAGGATTAATCCCATTAAATCATCCTCTAACTAGTAGTAAAGGAAAGTTAAATGATCTATATCAATCCTAGTCCATAAGTCCTAACTCTCCACCAATTCAATTAGTGAGAACTAGAGTCAATGGCTCCCAATCATCAATCACTTGGACATTAGTAACTCAAGAGTTCCTAAGTTACCTTTCCAAGCCAAGAGTATAAAATTCTACTCTAAAATCCAACCAAGCATTTCATCAAACACTTGGAAGGCATAAAAGAAAAGCATAGTGAATCAACAACAAGAACAAAATCTAACAACAATCATTGAAAAGAACTAACAACAACAATTAAAAGAAACACAAGTATTATTGAATTACCTTGAATTGAATTGAAAGAAAAGAGAAGGAACAAAAGTAGATCTACAACAAAATGTAAGAACAACATAAAGGAAATTACAACAAAAGAATAGAGGAAGATGAATCTAACAACAAAGAATTGAAAGGTAGAAGTAGAAGAAAGCAAAGATTAAAACCTAGATCTAAGAACTAATCCTAATCCTAATCCTAATTCTAGAGAGAAGTGAGAGCTTCTCTCTCTAGAAACTAACTTCTAGAACTAAACTAAACTAATGGTTAAAAGTTTGTTGATTCCTCTTCAATCCTTGGCTTAAATAGCATCAGAAATGAGTTGGATTGGGCCCACAAGGCTTCTAAAATCGCTGGCCACGTTTTACTTTAAGTGGACCATATGGCTGCAACGGCGCGTGCGCATACTATGCGCGTGCGCGCCACCATACGTGTAGCAACTATGGCAAATCTTATATCGTTGCGAAGCCCCGGATGTTAGCTTTCTAACCCAACTAGAACCGCATCATTTGGACCTCTGTAGCTCAAGTTATGGTCGTTTAAGTGAGAAGAGGTCGGCTTGACAGCTTTCCGGTTCTTTCATTTCTTCATGAGTTCTCCAACTTTTCATGCTTCTTTCTTCATTCCCTTGATCCAATCTTTGCCTTCTAAATCTGAAATCACTTAGCAAACATATCAAGGCATCTAATGGAATCAAGGAGAATTAAATTTATCTATTTTAAGACCTAAAAAGCATGTTTTCACTCTTAAGCACAATTAAAGGAGAATATACAAAACCATGCTATTTCATTGAATAAATGTGGGTAAAAGGTGATAAAATCCCCTAAATTCAATACAAGATAAACCGTCAAATTGGGGTTTGTCAGGCATTCCACTTGCCAATGATGCAAGGAGATGCACGCCCCTACACTAGAAGGGTCAACTTTAATCAAAGGTTGGACCAAGTCCTTATGGACATATGTGTGGAAGGAGCTCAATGGAAGAGAGACTCCAAAGGCAAGCCAGTCCAACTAAGAAGACTGGACCTCAAGCCTGTAGCTAGAGGATGGTTGGAGTTTATTCAACGCTCCATCATTCCCACTAGCAACCGATCTGAAGTTACTGTGGATCGGGCCATCATGATTCATAGCATCATGATTGGAGAGGAAGTAGAAGTTCATGAAGTCATCTCCAATGAAATCTACAAAATAGCCGAAAAGCCCTCCACCATGGCAAGGCTAGCTTTTCCTCACCTTATTTGCCATCTATGTTACTCAGCTGGAGTTATCATAGAAGGAGACATCTCCATTGAAGAGGATAAGCCCATCACCAAGAAGAGGATGGAGCAAGCAAGAGAGACCCTCCACGGTTCTCAAGAGATGCATGAGGAAGCTCATCATCAAGAAATCCCTGAGATGCCTCAAGGGATGCACTTTCCTCCCAACAACTATTGGGAACAACTCAACACTTCCTTAGAAGATTTGAGCCACAATGTGGAACAATTAAGGGTGGAACATCATGAGCACTCCATCATTCTCCAAGAAATAAGAGAAGATCAAAGAGCAATGAAGGAGGAGCAACAAAGGCAAGGAAGAGACATAGAAGAGCTTAAGGACATTGTTGGTCCTTCAAGAAGAAGACGCCACTAAGGTGGATTCATTCCTTGTTCTTATTTCTTTCTGTTTTTCGGTTTCTATGTTATGTTTATCTATGTTTTGTGTCTCTACTTCATGATCATTAGTATGTAGTAACTATGTCTTAAAGCTATGAATAAAATCCATTAATCCTTCACCTCTCTTAAATGAAATATGCTTTAATTCAAAAGAACAAGAAGTACATGAATTTCGAATTTATCCTTGAATTTAATTTAATTATATTGATGTGGTGACAATACTTTTTGTTTTCTGAATGAAGGATTGAACAGTGCATATTTTTGATCTTGTTATTTATGAATGTTAAAATTGTTGGCTCTTGAAAGAATGATGAACAAAGAGAAATGTTATTGATGATCTGAAAAATCATGAAATTGATTCTTGAAGCAAGAAAAAGTAGTGAAAAGTAAAAAGCTTGCGAAAAAAAAATTTTTAAAGAAAAAGAAAAAGCAAGCAGAAAAAGCCAATAGCCCTTAAAAACAAAAGGCAAGGGTAAAAAGGATCCAAGGCTTTGAGCATCAATGGATAGGAGGGCCCAAGGAAATAAAATCCAGGCCTAAGCGGCTAAATCAAGCTGTCCCTAACCATGTGCTTGTGTCATGAAGGTCCAAGTGAAAAGCTTGAGACTGAGTGGTTAAAGTCGTGATCCAAAGCAAAAGAGTGTGCTTAAGAGCTCTGGACACCTCTAATTGGGGACTTTAGCAAAGCTGAGTCACAATCTGAAAAGGTTCACCCAGTTATGTGTCTATGGCATTTATGTATCCGGTGGTAATACTGGAAAACAAAGTGCTTAGGGCCATGGCCAAGACTCATAAGTAGCTGTGTTCAAGAATCAACATGCTTAACTAGGAAAGTCAATAACACTATCCAAAATTCTAAGTTCCTAGAGAAGCCAATCATTCTAAACTTCAAAGGAAAAAGTGGGATGCCAAAACTGTTCAGAAACAAAAAGCTACAAGTCCCGCTCATCTAATTAGAATTAATATTCATTGATATTCTGGAATTTATAGTATATTCTCTTCTTTTTATCCTAATTGATTTTCAGTTGCTTGGGGACAAGCAACAATTTAAGTTTGGTGTTGTGATGAGCGGATAATTTATACGCTTTTTGGCATTGTTTTTAGGTAGTTTTTAGTAAGTTCAAGCTACTTTTAGGGATGTTTTCATTAGTTTCTATGTTAAATTCATATTTCTGGACTTTACTATGAGATTGTGTGTTTTTCTGTGATTTCAGGTAATTTCTGGCTGAAATTGAGGGACTTGAGCAAAACTCTGAAAAAGGCTGACAAAAGGACTGCTGATGCTGTTGGAATCTGCTGATGCTCTCAACGGCGTTGGAAAGTAGACATCTAGAGCTTTCCAGCAATATATAATAGTCCATACTTTATTCGGAAATTGATGACGTAACTTGGCGTTGAACGCCAAATACATGCTGCTGTCTGGAGTTAAACGCCAGAAACACGTCATGATCCGGAGTTGAATGCCCAAAACACGTTATAACTTGGAGTTCAACTCCAATAAATGCCTCAGCTCGTGGATAGATCAAGCTCAGCCCAAGCATACACCAAGTGGGCCCCGGAAGTGGATTTATGCATCAAATACTTACTCATGTAAACCCTAGTAGCTAGTCTAGTATATATAGAACATTTAACTATTGTATTAGACATCTTTTGATAGTTTAATCTTTTGACTGTTTAGCCTTTGATTATTCGGTCTTTTGATCATTCAGGGGGCTGGCCATTCGGCCATGCCTGAACCTTTCACTTATGTATTTTCAACAGTGGAGTTTCTGCATACCATAGATTAAGGGTGTGGAGCTCTGCTGTACCTCAAGTTTCAATACAATTACTTTTACTTTCTATTCAATTCTCTTTTATTCTTATTCCAAGATATACGTTGCACAACTTTAATGAATGTGATGATCCGTGACACTCATCATCATTCTCACCTATGAACGCACGTGACTGACAACCACTTCCGTTCTACTTTAAGCCGGGCGCATATCTCTTAGATTTCCCAACAGAATCTTCGTGGTATAAGCTAGATGGATGGCGGCATTCATGGGGATCCGGAAAGTCTAACCTTGTCTGTGGTATTCCGAGTAGGATCCTGGGAATCCGAAAAGTCTAACCTTGTCTGTGGTATTCTGAGTAGGATTCCGGTATTGAATGACTGTGACGAGCTTCAAACTCCTGAAGACTGGGCGTGATGACAAACGCAAAAGAATCAAGGGATTCTACTCCAACCTGATTGAGAACCGACAGATGATTAGCCGTACTGTGACAGAGCATTTGGACCATTTTCACTGAGAGGATGGGATGTAGCTATCAACAAGGGTGATGCCTCCAGACGATTAGCCGTGCAGTGACAGCGCATAGGACCATTTTCCCGAGAGGATTAAAAGTAGCCATTGATGATGGTGATGCCCTATATACAGCTTGCCATGGAAAGGAGTAAGAAGGATTGGATGAAAGCAATAAGAAAGTAGAGATTCGAAAGGATTCTAGCATCTCCACACGCTTATCTGAAATTTCCACTATTGATTTACATAAGTATTTCTATCCCTTTTTATTTTCTATTTATTATTAATTTTCGAAACCCGTAACCATTTAATCTGCCTAACTGAGATTTACAAGGTGACCATAGCTTACTTCATACCAACAATCTCTGTGGGATCGACCCTTACTCACGTAAGGTATTACTTGGATGACCCAGTACACTTGCTGGTTTAGTTGAACAGAGTTGTGGAAAAAAAGTGCTGAGTTAATTTTTTTATGCACATGCCAAAGAGCCATTATTATTGATCACAATTTCGTCCACCACTCCCCTCTCCCCTTCTTTCCTTCTCCGCGAATTCCTCTTCTCCCTTCCCTTTTCTATTTCTTTTTCTTTCTTTTATTTGGTTGTTGCTGTGTGTGTGATGAGTGTGGTGCATTGTGTGTGTTGTGCTGAGTGAGGAGAGTGACGGCAGGTGTGGGTGAGGTGAGTGTGTGGGTAGAAATTAGGGTTAGGGATAGTTTAGTAATTTTGAATAAAATTAGGGGTAATAGAGTAATTGAAAACCTATTTTAATCCAACAATAATATTTATAAAAATATTATCTAATTATCAAATTACAATTTATTTTCAAATAAATACTCAAATACAAGAATTAGAGATAATATAATTAATTTTCTTCATTTATGAAACTTAAAGTATTAATTACAAAAATATCCATTTAAATAAAATCATATAAAAATCTTATTATTTTACAACTACTAATTTTATAATTTAAATATAAGAAATAATTCAATAATTGCAAATTAGATAAAACTCTAATATAAATAGCCAAATATCATTATTTATGAATTTTTAAGACTTTAAATTGTAAGTAAGAAGATAACTCAATAATTATAGAGTTTAGATAAGACCTTAATTTATTTCATATCCAATCAATCAGGACTGCCTTTAATTACCTTTAATAAAATAATTTCTAAAATTAAAAATGTAAATAAATATATATTGATTTGAAATTAAATCAAAATAGGAATTTTCAAAAGTTTTGGGTCTTACATTCCACCCACCTTATAAAAATTTTCGTCCTCGAAAATTAAAAGAATACACAAGGTAATACAAAGAATTAGTACTCTACTTTCTAAATGCTTTTTAGAAAAGTAAGAAAATTTAGCATATATATATAGATATTCAAAAACTGAATAATTATAAAATTTAAATATAGAGGTAAAGTATGGTGTAAGGCATATGATACAAGATTGGCTCGATGCAAAAAGGTTATATGGTTTCAAGATTTTACAAAAACTTGAAAGAACAAAATAGGGTGCAGGTCAAGATAGGCATCCACAAAGCAAAGTGATAGTTAACGTGGCAAAAGGCTATAAAGCAGGCTGGTATAAAAACATCAGATGAAATGTTCGCTCACGGATCTTGTACTCACTTCGGGACTTCAACTCTCCAACTCCATCAATCACTTCACAACCCCATAACTGGTCACGAGCCCAGTACTCGCAAACTCCTTTCGCAAGAAACGAAACTCCTACAACTTTTCATAACGTTATGCACTTACCGCTTCATCTTTTCACGTTCACGAATAGCATTCTAAGGAGACTAACGTTTCGTTCTCTACATCTAGAGGTCATACGTGACTCTAAAGCAGTCTCCGAGTTATTTAGAAAGATACAAGATCTCCGAAAAGAAGGACAAGTGATAAGGACAGCACTCACAAGATTTGAAGGACTGCTGAGATTGTAAGTAAACAAAGATGTATAAGCAATGAAGAATATTGGGATGAAAATCAAAGCACAAGTTTTAAAAAGGATTTCGAATCAAAGAAATTCAACAGGAATAATAAGAAGAAAATAGTGCAGCAGTTTGAAACAAAATTAAGCCGAGTCAAGGAGGTATGATATCGTAGGGGAAAAATAACTAAAGCTAATGATAATGCTCACAAAGTTTTAAAAGTATGACTAGAAACGCGTTCGAATATATTGTTCATAAAAGAATGGGAAACTTGCAAAAATAAATCCATTTCGCGGTCTAAAAGAGAAGATAAGCAACAAACATCCTTCGAAAGAATAAAAGCATGAATGTGGCTTTATTCTAATATAAATTCAAGTTGAAATAAACTATCCAAAATTTGAAAAAGAAAATATTAATTTTGGCTAAAGGCAAAATTATATTTTCTCAAATACTTTGAAAAGTATTTTTGGTACCGACAAGACAAGGCATACATGAAAACTGCATTCTGGTTGGAAGGAAACCTGAGATAAAGTTTTGCTCAAGAAAAGGGATAGAGGACGCACTACAAACAAATAGGTTTAAATTACATACAAAATTTTCAAAGTGTACGGTAAAGGAATATAGGATGAGTTAAAAGTGATTTTATTAAAACTTCAAGAGATAGTTTTGTCACACTAGAACAGGTTCAAACCACAGCAAAAAGAAGATAACTGAAATCAAGATAATGTTCACAAGATATTAAGAGGATGATATGGTACACACTTGAATAGGGCATCCTTTAACAATGGACAAAAATAAGAAAATCATTTCACCTTCTCAAAGAAAGATATCAGACAAACATTTCCCAAAAGAAGTTGCATTATGCCAAGACAAATTTAAGTCAAAATAAAATATAAAAAGCTTGTAAAACAAAAATTAATTAGGACAATTGCAAAATCTTTCTTTGAGAACCTTGGAAGATAATCAAGTACATAATCAAATAAGAATATACATAGAAAACTGTAGCATGGTTGAAAAAATTTTAAGTTGCATTCAACCCACATAAAAGGTTTTTTTTTTCAAAATCCCTATAAGTACATGCAAAAGTAAAAGCAATCTTTTCGAGACTTTCAAAGACTAGTTGTGGGCATAATCAGGCAGAGAAGAATAAAAATGAAACTTCTTTAAAAGATCCTAAGTAGGAATTTAAAGAAAATACTATAAGTCACAAAGCGTCACAACAGAGCAAGATGCAAATAAGATACAAAACATGGAGTAGAAGAATCAAACCGTATAATTAGGTCACTACGAATAGTAACTCTTAAGGTACAAACCACTTAAGATTAAAGGATTGTGCGTGTGTTTCTTAAGAGGGATATTCCAAAAGATTCAAGTAAACTGTAAGGAACACGATCACACAGAAAGCAAATCAAATAAGAACTTCTTTAAAAGAGTCTAAAACAAAAACGTTGAAAGGATTAAATAATTATTTTGCATCGCAATGGTGCAGGTTCAACTCACTTCAAGGGTTTCTCAGCTCATGTAGAGGAATGCGAAATCAATGACCACATTGCAAAAATCAAAAGGGGAAACTAAGAACACTATCAACTATGTTATGCGTAAGAAAATTCAAATTGATTTTGAAAAAGTAGTGAAGCAAGTGATTTCAAGACGAAGAAAAGAAAGACTAATGATACGTCACATAACGTGGCACGATTCATAACGCATCTGTTAATAACAGTTAGAAAGGGACACAGAGCTCATAAGTGAGGGTAGCTAAAATCAATGGTTAATGTTTCTAGAGATCTGTAAATCATTTATGGCACCAGCACAAATTTCAGATCAAGTCAAGGAGTATAAAATTCATAAAGATGGCTATTAACATTGACAAGGGTAAATATCCCAAAAGTTTCAAGTAACAACCAAATACAGAACTAAGCAAAGACAATGTATGAATGGTAAGATAAAGTTGGCAATTGAATCAATCAGATTTCATGAAGGAAATAATAAATAAGGAATTCCAATGCAATTGACAGAGAAGGAGATAAAACTAAGCACGAATAAAGGATTATACGCTGAAACGGAATTAACTTCAAAGTTAATTTCTAACGCTCCCAAAACCACGATATGCGTTACCTATTACTCGCATATCATCTATGATAACCCATTAGTGCTTTCATATACATAATTCACTAGTGTTAAGCCGGCCAAACTTAATACCAGAAATTATGCAATGCAAGACTAACGGCATTAATTAATAGATCGTCATGTGCATAAATCTCTAACTCTCGTTACCAGAACAAGACCTATTGATGACAAGTCATCTTAGCCTAGTTTTACTAGTCTTTTTCTTTGATTTTCATTGGGTTTTATGCACTTTCTTGTGCCACAAGTAAGCCATTTGGGTGGAATTTCATGTTTCCTTAGACTCAATCAACCATGGATGAATTGATGCATTTTCATGAGTTTTTGTGCCATAATTGCTTATATGTCAAGAAGAAGAAGAGCTCTCATGATTATAGCATAGCTTTGATGCAATTGTTGATTGATGATAGGTGGAAAAAGGCTTGGAAGAAGGTTGAAGAAAAGGGAATAGCAAAGGGCAAGAGGAAGGACTCACGTTTGAGCTCAAGTTTGCCTCAAACTTGGACTCAAACGTGAGGAAGAGTGCAACCACACCCTGGAGGATGCCAACGTTGGCTAAGTAATCTGCACCCAGGAGAGCCAACGTTTGCGCCAACGTTTGCCTCAAACGTGAGGTCAAACATTGGCGCCATAAGAACAAGGAAGATCACCCTGAAGCATGGCAACGTTGGCCACATTTTAGCATGGAAGAGCACCCATGTTTGATGGTTTAAAAGAGCCACGTTTGCATCAACGTTTGCCTCAAACGTTAGGCCAAACGCTGGCTAGAAGAGCTGCTTGGGAAGGGCCACGTTTGAGCTCACGTTTGACCTCAAACATTGGCTCAAACGTGGATGACAGCAAAAGGCCGATCTGCATAATTGATTTCACGAAGACGTTTGAGTCAATGTTTGCCTCAAACATTAACTCAAACGTGAATGGTTCATGGTCCGGTTCATAAGTGGATTTCTTCCCAACACCAAGAGCAATCGACAGAGGCTATTTTCAACCCAATTCCATCAAGACCAAAGGCCCAATTCAAGGCTTAATGATCATTTGAAGAGAGTGTATAAATAGCTTAGGATTTAAGTTTTAGGGGAGCTTTTTACCACTCAAGAATTTGAGATAGTTTTGGGAAGCTCAATTGTTAGTTTTCATGGTTGTTTTGAGTTTTGGGTCTTCGGGAAGGAGAATTGAATTCTCTTCCTCTTGGTTTTCTTGTTTTTCATTTTCATTTACACTTGTTTTGAATCTTGGGTTGAAGAATTGAGGAAATTCTGTCTCAATCTCACCTTGAGATTTCTCCGTTTCAAGTTACTGCATCGTTTGGGAAATTCAATTTAGATTTGCTTCACCTTCTATTTCATCTTTAATTTCTCTTCAATCGTTTTCCAAAACTTGGATCTAGGAAGGCAGTGAGATCTAGACTTGGCTATCTAGTCTCTTGAGTCCTGAGATTTACGTTTTCCAATTTTAATTTCCTTGTTGAATGCTTCACCAAGCTCATTTTCATTTCCGTTTGAGATCCGGTTCAATTGAATCCATCTGTTACTCTTTTGTTGGTTGCAATTTACTTTTCCTAGTTTAATTTCTGCAATCCCAGTTTCCTGACCCATTTACGATTCAAGCAATTTACATTTCTTGCACTTTAAGTTTCTGCAATTTACATTTCTTGCACTTTAAGTTACAGCCTTTTACTTTACTTGTTCTTTAAGATTCAGCACTTTAATTTCCTTAGCTCTTTAATTTATTGCAATTTTTCCCTCTCCCTTTATAATTCATGCAATTTAGATTCTGTCAATCATAATTCACTCAAATCAACTCTTGTTTGCTTGACTAAATCAACCACTAAGCTAAAATTGCTCAATCCTTCAATCCCTGTGGGATCGACCTCACTCCCGTGAGTTTTATTACTTGATGCGACCCGGTGCACTTGCCGATGAGTTTTGTGTCGGAGCGTTTTCCGCACATCAATTTTTTGATGCCGTTGTCGGGGATTGAAATAGATTGACAATGATTAAGTAAGGTGGTAGTTTATATCAAGCACTTTTTCTTTAATTTTGATTAACTCACTAACTGTTTGAGATTTTGTCTCAACTAACTGTACTCAATTTGCAAGAGTACTGCTGTTTGTTCCTAGTGAATGTGTGTATGTCACAGGTAAGAGGAGAGATCCCTCGCTTCTTTGAGCAAGACGAACGAACCCTCAGGAGGTTAAGAAGAGAATCTAGAGGAAAGGCTGTTGTTGGAGAAGAAGAAGGTTCAGAGGAAGAAGAGTACCACGAGATGGAAGGGAACCCCTCAAATTCAAATCTAACAGGGGGAGTGGCTAACAATAACCCTCCTCAAAGAAGAGTTCTAGCCTCTTACTGGTGCACGAAATTGTGATCACTACTTTTCACAACTCAAATAATCCCTAGTAATGGCCCCAAAAACTTGGTGCTCAATACCATGGCATAAACACAACTTCGCACAACTAACCAGCAAGTGCACTGGGTCGTCCAAGTAATAAACCTTACGCGAGTAAGGGTCGATCCCACGGAGATTGTTGGTATGAAGCAAGCTATGGTCACCTTGTAAATCTCAGTTAGGCAGACTCAAATGGTTATGGATGATATATGAATAAAACATAAAGATAAAGATAGAGATACTTATGTATTCCATTGGTGAGAATTTTAGATAAGCGAATGGAGATGCTTTGTCCCTTCCGTCTCTCTGCTTTCCTACTGTCTTCATCCAATCCTTCTTACTCCTTTCCATGGCAAGCATTATGCAAGGGTTTCACCGTTGTCAGTGGCTACCTCCCATCCTCTCAGTGGAAATGTTCAACGCACCCTGTCACGGCACGGCTATCCAGCTGTCGGTTCTCAATCATGTCGGAATAGAATCCAGTGATTCTTTTGCGTCTGTCACTAACGCCCCACAATCGCGAGTTTGAAGCACGTCACAGTCATTCAATCATTGAATCCTACTCAGAATACCACAGACAAGGTTTAGACCTTCCGGATTCTCTTGAATGCCGCCATCAGTTCTAGCCTATACCACGAAGACTCTGATCTCACGGAATGGCTGGCTCGATTGTCAGGCGAGCGTTCGGTTGTCAGGCGATCAACCATGCGTCGTGTATCAGGAATCCAAGAGATATTCACCCAATCTAAGGTAGAACGGAGGTGGTTGTCAGTCACACGTTCATAGGTGAGAATGATGATGAGTGTCACGGATCATCACATTCATCAAGTTGAAGAACAAGTGATATCTTGGAACAAGAACAAGCGGAATTGAATAGAAGAACAATAGTAATTGCATTAATACTCGAGGTACAGCAGAGCTCCACACCTTAATCTATGGTGTGTAGAAACTCCACCGTTGAAAATACATAAGAACAAGGTCTAGGCATGGCCGTGAGGCCAGCCCCATGATCTAAGATAGCATAAGACTAAAGATAGCTACCAAGATTCCAAGACATCAAATACAATAGCAAAAGGTCCTATTTATAGGGAACTAGTAGCTTAGCAATTACAAGGATGAGTAAATGACATAAAAATCCACTTCCGGGCCCATTTGGTGTGTGCTTGGGCTGAGCATTGAAGCATTTTCGTGTAGAGACTCTTCTTGGAGTTAAACGCCAGCTTTTATGCCAGTTTGGGCGTTTAACTCCCACTTTGGTGCCAGTTCCGGCGTTTAACGCTGGGAATTCTGAGGGTGACTTTGAACGCCGGTTTGGGCTATCAAATCTTGGGCAAAGTATAGACTATCATATATTGCTGGAAAGCCCAGGATGTCTACTTTCCAACGCCGTTGAGAACGCGCCAATTAGGCTTCTGTAGCTCCAGAAAATCCACTTTGAGTGCAGGGAGGTCAGAATCCAACAGCATCTGCAGTCCTTTTCAGTCTCTGAATCAGATTTTTGCTCAGGTCCCTCAATTTCAGCCAGAAAATACCTGAAATCACAGAAAAACACACAAACTCATAGTAAAGTCCAGAAAAGTGAATTTTAACTAAAAACTAATAAAAATATACTAAAAACTCAACTAAATATACTAAAAACATACTAAAAACAATGCCAAAAAGCGTACAAATTATCCGCTCATCACAACACCAAACTTAAATTGTTGCTTGTCCCCAAGCAACTAAAAATCAAATAAGATAAAAAGAAGAGAATATGCAATGAACTCCAAAAACATCTATGAAGATCAGTATTAATTAGATGAGCGGGGCTTTTAGCTTTTTGCCTCTGAATAGTTTTGGCATCTCACTTTATCCTTTGAAATTCAGAATGATTGGCTTCTTTAGGAACTCAGAATCCAGATAGTGTTATTGATTCTCCTAGTTAAGTATGATGATTCTTGAACACAGCTACTTTATGAGTCTTGGCCGTGGCCCAAAGCATTCTGTCTTCCAGTATTACCACCGGATACATACATGCCACAGACACATGATTGGGTGAACCTTTTCAGATTGTGACTCAGCTTTGCTAGAGTCCCCAATTAGAGGTGTCCAGGGTTCTTAAGCACTCTCTTTTGCCTTGGATCACAACTTTATTTCTACCCTTGCCTTTTGGTTTAAAGGGCTATTGGCTTTTTCTGCTTACTTTTTCTTTTTCTCTTTCTCCCCTTTTTTTTTGTTTTTCTCCGTCTTTTTTTTTGTATTCACTACTTTTTCTTGCTTCAAGAATCATTTTTGTGATTTTTCAGATCCTCAGTAACATGTCTCCTTTTTCATCATTCTTTCAAGAGCCAACAACTTTAACATTCATGAACCACAAATTCAAAAGACATATGCACTGTTTAAGCATACATTCAGAAACAAAAGCATTGCCACCACATCAAAATAATTAATCTGTTATAAAATTTGAAATTCATGCAATTCTTTTCTTTTTTCAATTAAGAACATTTTTTTATTCAAGAAAGGTGATGGATTCATAGGACATTCATAATTTTAAGGCATAGACACTAATGATCATAAGACACAAACATGGATAAACATAAAGAATAATTTTCGAAAAACAGAAAAATAAAGAACAAGGAGATTAAAGAACGGGTCCACCTTAGTGATGGCGGCTTGTTCTTCCTCTTGAAGGTCTTATGGAGTGCTTGAGCTTCTCAATGTCTCTTCCTTGTCTTTGTTGCTCCTCTCTCATGATTCTTTGATCTTCTCTAATTTCATGGAGGAGGATGGAATGTTCTTGGTGCTCCACCCTTAGTTGTCCCATGTTGGAACTCAATTCTCCTAGGGAGGTGTTGAATTGCTCCCAATAGTCTTGTGGAGGAAAGTGCATCCCTTGAGGCATCTCAGGGATTTCATGATGAGTGGGATCTCTTGTTTGCTCCATCCTTTTCTTAGTGATGGGCTTGTCCTCATCAATGAGGATGTCTCCTTCTATGTCAACTCCAACTGAATAACAGAGGTGAAAAATAAGATGAGGAAAGGCTAACCTTGCCAAGGTAGAGGACTTGTCCGCCACCTTATAGAGTTCTTGGGCTATAACCTCATGAACTTCTACTTCCTCTCCAATCATGATGCTATGAATCATGATGGCCCGGTCTAGAGTAACTTCCGACCGGTTGCTAGTGGGGATGATTGAGCGTTGGATAAACTCCAACCATCCTCTAGCCACGGGCTTGAGGTCATGCCTTCTCAATTGAACCGGCTTCCCTTTTGAATCTCTCTTCCATTGGGCACCCTCTTCACAAATGTCTATGAGGACTTGGTCCAACCTTTGATCAAAGTTGACCCTTCTAGTGTAAGGATGTTCATCTCCTTGCATCATGGGCAAGTTGAATGCCAACCTTACATTTTTCGGACTAAAATCTAAGTATTTCCCCCGAACCATTGTAAGCCAATTCTTTGGATCCGGGTTCACACTTTGATCATGGTTCTTGGTGATCCATGCATTGGCATAGAACTCTTGAACCATTAAGATTCCGACTTGTTGAATGGGGTTGGTAAGAACTTCCCAACCTCTTCTTCGAATCTCATGTCGGATCTCCGGATATTCACTCTTTTTGAGTTTGAAAGGGACCTCGTGGATCACCTTCTTCAAGGCCACAACTTCATAGAAGTGGTCTTGCTGCACCCTTGAGATGAATCTCTCCATCTCCCATGACTCGGAGGAGGAAGCTTTTGCCTTCCCTTTCCTCTTTCTAGAGGTTTCTCCGGCCTTAGATGCCATAAATGGTTATGGAAAAACAAAAAGCAATGCTTTTGCCACACCAAACTTAAAAGGTTTGCTCGTCCTCGAGCAAAAGAAGAAAGAAGAGAGTAGAAGAAGAAGAAATAGAGGAGAGGGAGATGGCTTTGTGGTTCGGCCAAAAGGGGAAGAAGTAGTATTTAGGGTGTGTGAAAATGAAGGAGTGAAGATGGGTTTATATAGGGGTGAAGAGAGGGGTAGGGTTCGGCCATTATGGGTGGGTTTGGGAGGGAAAGTGGTTTGAATTTGAATGGTGAGGTAGGTGGGGTTTTATGAAGGATGGATGTGAGTGGTGAAGAGGATAGTGGGATTTGATAGGTGAGGGGTTTTTGGGGAAGAGTGGTAGAGGTGATTGGTGAATCGGTGAAGAAGAAGACAGAGGGTGGTGGGGTAGGTGGGGATCCTGTGGGGTCCACAAATCCTGAGGTGTCAAGGAAAATTTAACCCTGCACCAAGTGGCGTGCAAAAATGCATTCTGTGCCAATTCTGGCGTTAAACGCCGGGCTGGTGCCCATTTCTGGCGTTTAACGCCAGCTTCTTGCCCTTTTCTGGCGTTTAACGCCAGTCTGGTGCCCCTTTCTGGCGTTAAACGCCCAGAATGGTGCCAGACTGGGCGTTAAACGCCCAACTGCTACCCTTACTGGCGTTTAAACGCCAACAGGATCTTCCTCCAGGGTGTGCTGTTTTTCTTCCTATTTTTATTCTGTTTTTGCTTTTTCAATTGATTTTGTGACTTCTCATGATCATCAACCTACAGAAAACATAAAATAACAAAGGAAAATAGATAAAATATAACATTGGGTTGCCTCCCAACAAGCGCTTCTTTAATGTCAGTAGCTTGACAGTGGGCTCTCATGGAGCCTCACAAATGCTCAGAGCAATGTTGGAACCCCCCAACACCAAACTTAGAGTTTAAATGTGGGGGTTCAACACCAAACTTAGAATTTGGTTGAGGCCTCCCAACACCAAACTTAGAGTTTGACTGTGGGGGCTCTGTTTGGCTCTGTTTTGAGAGAAGCTCTTCATGCTTCCTCTCCATGGTGACAGAGGGATATCCTTGAGCCTTAAACACAAAGGATTCTTCATTCACTTGAATGATCAGTTCACCTCTGTCCACATCAATCACAGCCTTTGTTGTGGCTAGGAAGGGTCTGCCAAGGATGATGGATTCATCCATGCACTTCCCAGTCTCTAGGACTATGAAATCAGTAGGGATGTAATGGTCTTCAACTTTTACCAGAACATTCTCTACAAGTCCATAGGCTTGTTTTCTTGAGTTGTCTGCTATCTCTAGTGAGATTCTTGCAGCTTGTACCTCAGAGATCCCTAGCTTCTCTATTACAGAGAGAGGCATGAGGTTTACACTTGACCCTAGGTCACACAGAGCCTTCTTGAAGGTCATGGTGCCTATGGTGCAAGGTATTGAGAACTTCCCAGGATCTTGTCTCTTTTGAGGTAATTTCTGCCTAGACAAGTCATCCAGTTCTTTGGTGAGCAAAGGAGGTTCATCCTCCCAAGTCTCATTACCAAATAACTTGTCATTTAGCTTCATGATTGCTCTAAGGTATTTAGCAACTTGCTCTTCAGTGACATACTCATCCTCTTCAGAGGAAGAATACTCATCAGAGCTCATGAATGGCAGAAGTAAGTCCAATGGAATCTCTATGGTCTCAATGTGAGCCTCAGGTTCCCATGGTTCCTCATTAGGAAACTCAGTGGAGGCCAGTGGACGTCCATTGAGGTCTTCCTCAGTGGTGTTCACTGCCTCTTTATCCTCTCCAAGTTCGGCCACGTTGATGGCCTTGCACTCTCCTTTTGGATTTTCTTCTGTATTGCTTGGAAGAGTACTAGGAGGGAGTTCAGTAATTTTCTTACTCAGCTGTCCCACTTGTGCCTCCAAATTCCTAATGGAGGACCTTGTTTCAGTCATAAAACTTTGAGTGTTTTTTATTAGATCAGAGACCATGGTTGCTAAGTCAGAGTGGTTCTGCTTAGAATTCTCTGTCTGTTGCTGAGAAGATGATGGAAAAGGTTTGCTATTGCTAAACCTGTTTCTTCCACCATTATTGTTGTTAAAACCTTGTTGAGGTCTCTGTTGATCCTTCCATGAGAGATTTGGGTGATTTCTCCATGAAGAATTATAGGTGTTTCCATAGGGTTCTCCCATGTAATTCACCTCTTCCATTGAAGGGTTCTCAGGATCATAAGCTTCTTCTTCAGATGAAGCGTCCTTAGTACTGCCTGGTGCAGCTTGCATTCCAGATAGACTTTGAGAAATCAAATTGACTTGTTGAGTCAATATTTTGTTCTGAGCCAATATGGCATTCAGAGTATCAATTTCAAGAACTCCTTTCTTCTGATTTGTCCCATTGTTCACAGGATTCCTTTCAGAAGTGTACATGAATTGGTTATTTGCAACCATTTCAATTAGTTCTTGAGCTTCTGCAGGCGTCTTCTTCAGATGAAGAGATCTTCCAGCAGAGCTATCCAAAGACATCTTGGACAGTTCAGAGAGACCATCATAGAAAATACCTATGATGCTCCATTCAGAAAGCATATCAGAGGGACACTTTCTGATCAATTGTTTGTATCTTTCCCAAGCTTCATAGAGGGATTCTCCTTCCTTCTGTCTGAAGGTTTGGACTTCCACTCTAAGCTTACTCAATTTTTGAGGTGGAAAGAACTTTGCCAAGAAGGCATTGACTAGCTTTTCCCAAGAGTTCAGGCTTTCTTTAGGTTGTGAGTCCAACCATATTCTAGCTCTGTCTCTTACAGCAAAAGGGAATAGCATAAGTCTGTAGACCTTAGGGTCAACCCCATTAGTCTTGACAGTGTCACAGATTTGCAAGAATTCAGCCAAAAACTGATGAGGATCTTCCAATGGAAGTCCATGGAACTTGTAATTCTGTTGCATTAGAGAAACTAATTGAGGCTTAAGCTCAAAGTTGTTTGCTCCAATGGCAGGGATAGAGATGCTTCTCCTATAGAAGTCGGGAGTAGGTGCAGTAAAGTCACCCAGCACCTTCCTTGCATTGTTGGCATTGTTGTTGTTTTCGGCTGCCATGGGTTCTTCTTCTTTGAAGATTTCTATTAGGTCCTCTACAGAGAGTTGTGCCTTAGCTTCTCTTAGCTTTCGCTTGAAGGTCCTTTCAGGTTCAGGGTCAGCCTCAACAAGAATGCCTTTGTCTTTGTTCCTGCTCATATGAAAGAGAAGAGAACAAGAAAATGTGGAATCCTCTATGTCACAGTATAGAGATTCCTTGAGGTGTCAGAGGAACAGAAAAATAGAAGAAAGAGGTAGAAGAATTCGAACTTAGTGAGATAGAGTTCGAATTGTGCATTGAGAAGGAGTGTTACTCCATAAATAGAAGGATGTGAGAAGGGAGGAAGAAATTTTCGAAAATTAAGTAAAAGATTTTGAAAAACATTTTGAAAAAGATTTTGAAGAAGATATGATTGAAAACTTTTTTTTTTGAAAAAGATGTGATTGAGAAGATATGATTTGAAAAACAATTTAAAAAGATTTGATTTTAAAAAAAAATTAATGACTTGCCTAACAAGAAAAGATATGATTCAAACATTAAACCTCTCTCAGCAGAAAAGGCAACATACTTAAAATGTTCAATCAAATCATTAATTGTTAGCAAGTATCTTTGAAAAAGGAGAGAAATTAATTTTGAAAACATTTGATTGAAAAGATTTGATTTGAAAAAGATTTGATTTTGAAAAACTTTGAAAACTTGAAAAAATTTTGCATTAAAAACAGAATCTTCCCTCTTGTGCCATCCTGGCGTTAAACGCCCAGAATGGTGCACATTCTGGCGTTTAACGCCCACTGCTCTACCTTTTTGGGCGTTAAACGCCCAACCAGGCACCCTGGCTGGCGTTTAAACGCCAGTCTGTCCTTCTTCACTGGGCGTTTTGAACGCCCAGCTTTTTCTGTGTAATTCCTCTGCTGCATGTTCTGAATCTTCAGTTCCCTGTACTATTGACTTGAAAATAGAACCAAGATCAAATAAACAATGCATGCAAGACACCAAACTTAAAATAAGACACTAGACTCAAACAAGAAACATAAAATATTTTTGGTTTTTTTTATGATTTTGTAATTTTTTTGGATTTTTCGAAAATTAAGTGGAAGAAGAAAATAAAGGTATCAAAATTCTTAATGAGAATTCCAGGAATCATGCAATGTTAGTCTAAAGCTTCAGTCTAAAGGAATTAGACATGAATAGCCAAGCTTCAGCAGGACACTGCATTCAAGAGCTAAATTGATGAGAATCAATCAGCTTTGGTGATGATAAGAACATCACCTTGAAACACTAGAATTCATTCTTAAGAACTCTGAAAAATACCTAATCTAAGCAACAAGATGAACCGTCAGTTGTCCATACTCGAAACAATCCCCGGCAACGGCGCCAAAAACTTGGTGCACGAAATTGTGATCACTACTTTTCACAACTCAAATAATCCCTAGTAATGGCCCCAAAAACTTGGTGCTCAATACCATGGCATAAACACAACTTCGCACAACTAACCAGCAAGTGCACTGGGTCGTCCAAGTAATAAACCTTACGCGAGTAAGGGTCGATCCCACGGAGATTGTTGGTATGAAGCAAGCTATGGTCACCTTGTAAATCTCAGTTAGGCAGACTCAAATGGTTATGGATGATATATGAATAAAACATAAAGATAAAGATAGAGATACTTATGTATTCCATTGGTGAGAATTTCAGATAAGCGAATGGAGATGCTTTGTCCCTTCCGTCTCTCTGCTTTCCTACTGTCTTCATCCAATCCTTCTTACTCCTTTCCATGGCAAGCATTATGCAAGGGTTTCACCGTTGTCAGTGGCTACCTCCCATCCTCTCAGTGGAAATGTTCAACGCACCCTGTCACGGCACGGCTATCCAGCTGTCGGTTCTCGATCATGTCGGAATAGAATCCAGTGATTCTTTTGCGTCTGTCACTAACGCCCCACAATCGCGAGTTTGAAGCATGTCACAGTCATTCAATTATTGAATCCTACTCAGAATACCACAGACAAGGTTTAGACCTTCCAGATTCTCTTGAATACCGCCATCAGTTCTAGCCTATACCACGAAGACTCTGATCTCACGGAATGGCTGGCTCGGTTGTCAGGCGAGCACTCGGTTGTCAGGCGATCAACCATGCGTCGTATATCAGGAATCCAAGAGATATTCACCCAATCTAAGGTAGAACGGAGGTGGTTGTCAGTCACACGTTCATAGGTGAGAATGATGATGAGTGTCACGGATCATCACATTCATCAAGTTGAAGAACAAGTGATATCTTGGAACAAGAACAAGCGGAATTGAATAGAAGAACAATAGTAATTGCATTAATACTCGAGGTACAGCAGAGCTCCACACCTTAATCTATGGTGTGTAGAAACTCCACCGTTGAAAATACATAAGAACAAGGTCTAGGCATGGCCGTGAGGCCAGCCCCATGATCTAAGATAGCATAAGACTAAAGATAGCTACCAAGATTCCAAGACATCAAATACAATAGCAAAAGGTCCTATTTATAGGGAACTAGTAGCTTAGGAATTACAAGGATGAGTAAATGACATAAAATCCACTTCCGGGCCCATTTGGTGTGTGCTTGGGCTGAGCATTGAAGCATTTTCGTGTAGAGACTCTTCTTGGAGTTAAACGCCAGCTTTTATGCCAGTTTGGGCGTTTAACTCCCACTTTGGTGCCAGTTCCGGCGTTTAACGCTGGGAATTCTGAGGGTGACTTTGAACGCCGGTTTGGGCCATCAAATCTTGGGCAAAGTATGGACTATCATATATTGCTGGAAAGCCCAGGAAGTCTACTTTCCAACGCTGTTGAGAGCGCGCCAATTGGGCTTCTGTAGCTCCAGAAAATCCACTTCGAGTGCAGGGAGGTCAGAATCCAATAGCATCTACAGTCCTTTTCAGTCTCTGAATCAGATTTTTGCTCAGGTCCCTCAATTTCAGCCAGAAAATACCTGAAATCACAGAAAAACACACAAACTCATAGTAAAGTCCAGAAAAGTGAATTTTAACTAAAAACTAATAAAAATATACTAAAAACTCAACTAAATATACTAAAAACATACTAAAAACAATGCCAAAAAGCGTACAAATTATCCGCTCATCACTTACACATTTGCAAATCCAAGACACTGTGGGAGCAGTATTCTCACTCCCAATGTCAATGCGAATAACTTTGAGTTGAAGCCACAACTCATTACACTTGTCCAGAACAATTGTTCCTATGGAGGAAGCCCATTGGAAGATCCGAACCAGCACCTATCTACCTTTTTGAGGATTTGTGATACTGTTAAATACAATGGTGTGAATCCTGAAACTTACAAGCTTCTGCTGTTCCCATTCTCACTAAGGGACAAGGCTGCACAATGGCTTGAGACTTTCCCCCAAGAAAGTATCACTAGTTGGGATGATTTGGTGACCAAGTTTCTAGCCAAATCCTACCCACCCCAAAGGATTATCAGGCTGAAAACTGAGGTGCAGACATTCACCCAATTAGATGCTGAATCTTTGTATGAAGCATGGGAGAGATACAAAGCTTTGATCAGAAAGTGTCTTCCAGAGATGTTCAATGAATGGGATGTGCTGCAAAATTTCTATGAAGGCTTAACATTGAAATCTCAAGAGGCATTAGATCACTCTGCTGGAGGTTCATTACAACTGATGAAAACTACTGAAGAGGCCCAGAATCTTGTGGATATGGTGGCCAACAACCAATACTTCTTTGCTCATCAAAGAACCCGTCAACCATCACAGAGGAAGGGAGTACTAGAATTGGAAGGAGTGGACTCCATTTTGGCTCAAAACAAGATGATACAACAACAAATTCAACAAAAATTTGAGCAGATGGCCAAGAGAATTGTCAGTCTTCAAGTAGCAGCTGTGAATCCAAGCCAATCATCAACTACATGGGTGCAAAATGAAGAAAGCCAAGAAGAGCAGCAACAGGAGCAAGTGCAGTACATGCATACCAAAGTTCTGGACAGAATGAAGTTTATGGTGACACCTACAATCCTTCCTGGAAGAACCACCCCAACCTTAGATGGGGAGACAACCATAACCAAAGCCAACAGCCATGGCAAAGAAACACAAACCAAAATAACTCAAGGAATAACCAGCAAAACAATAACCAAAATTCATTCAGAAAACCACAAAACACTTACCCTAACTCTAACCATTATCCAACGCATAACCAGCCCATCAACCAAAATGCTTACCATCTACCACCCACATCTCACAACCAACCCCAAGCATCACCAGAATCTCAAAGAATCACCAACCTAGAAACTTTGATAGACAAAATATGAAAACACCAAGAAATGACAGCCAAGAATCAAGAAGCCTCCATAAAGAATATGAAGAGGAAAATTGGCCAGCTCTCTAAACAATTTACAACAGAGAGGCCATCAAGTTCCCTACTGAGTGACACAATTCCCAATCCTAAGGAAGAGTACAAGGCGGTACAGTTAAGAAGTGGGAGAGTATTGATGAGCAACAATGACACTACAAAGAAGCAAGTGGAGAGCAGCAAAGGGCCAATAGAGGAGGAAAAGCCAACAGACGCAGAGGAAGCCAATGATCAAGATGTGATGCCAAACAAGAACACAGAAAAGCAAAGAAGGAAAGAATACCAGCCAACCAACTTACAAGAGAGAGAGGAAGAATTAATTCAAGGACAACAGAAAAAAGAGAAAGCCTTCACTCCTCATTGCCATATCCACAGAGGTTCAACAAAGAAACCAAGGATCAATATTTCCACAAATTCCTGGAAACTTTCAAGAAATTGGAAATCAACATTCCCTTGGCTGATGCATTTGAGCAGATGCCCCTATATGCCAAGTTCTTAAAGGAGCTCATCAACAAGAAAAGAAGTTGGCTGGAGAAGGAGACTGTGCTTCTCACTGAAGAATGCAGTGCACTAATCAGAAAAGGGCTCCCTCCCAAGCTTGAAGATCTTGGAAGTTTCTTCCTACCTTGCACCATTGGAAGTCTATTCATCAACAAGGGGATGTGTGACTTAGGAGCAAGCATAAATCTAATTCCATCCTCTTTAGTGAAAAAGCTTGGCATAGGGGAGGTGAAGCCAATACAGATGTCCTTGAAATTGGTGGACCAATCAGTGGTACATCCCAAATGAGTGATTGAAAACCTTTTAGTTAAGGTTGACAAGTTTATCTTTCTTGCAAACTTTGTGGTCTTGGATTCAGCAGAAAATGAGGATGACTCTATAATACTCGGTCGACCATTTTTGGCCACTGCTAGAGCCATCATAGATGTAGAGCAGGGAGAGCTAACCCTCAGGATACATGAGGAAAGTATTATCCTAAAAGTGTTTCCAGAACCACAAATTAGTGAAGAGACAAGCGAGACAATTAGTGACTACTTTCCAAGGCAAGAAACCAACAACACAGTGGAGCAAAAGAATGAGAATGTGCAAGGAGGAGAAGGAAATTAAAAAGGAATTAGGATGATAAACAAGAAGGGAAATATCACAACTAAAGCCACTGTCAAGGAAGAAAGATTAACAAGAAAAAGGAAGAAAAACAAGAAGAAGGCTTACAAAGGGTGGAAGAATAAAAAAATCCCAACTGAAGGATTTTCCAAAGGTGATAAGGTGCAATTAGTATACCAACAGTTGGGAACAAAAGATCACTACACTGTTCACCAAGTACTCTCTCTTGAGCATATTGAAATTGAGCATCAAGGCACACAAAGGAGGCTTACAGTGAGGGGGGGATAAGCTGCGACATTTCAGTCATCAACCACCCTAAGGGGACCAATGTCAAGCTAGTGAGAATAAAAGAGCGCTTGTTGGGAGGCAACCCAACCTGAGGTAGTTTTCTTTTTATAACTCTTTCAATAAGAAGGTTAAATAATTTAGCTGTAATGCAAGGAGCTAAATTTGGTGTTTCACACCAAAATAATTTAAGGGAGAATGAAGGATTCTAAGTTTGGTGTTCCACAAAAAATCTCATTTAAAAGCACATTCTCACCTTCTGCATAAAGGGTTGCTAGCCCCAAGCAATCAGATGAATCATTTAATCATTATCTGTTTCTAGTTTGTAGTTTTATTACTTTTAGCAAAGACACTAGGATTTCACATGTGATTAGCTTGATGCATAAGAAGCATGGCAAGGGACTAAGTTTGGTGTTCACACACCAAAGTAAGTTCAAAAGCCTACAAGAAAGTCCTGCACACTAACCAGTTACCTAAGGGCTTGAGAAACAAACAACTTCCATTAACTTTGCAGGAATTCAATCACCCTCTTGGAAGGACTGCACACCATTAGCCGAGAGTAAGAAGAAGAAGCCACCAAGAGGTTGTATTGTCACTTAATTCCATTGAATTACTCTATATTGGAAGTTTAAATGTGCCCATCTTAACAATAACTGTTAATAGTTGTGCATCTTGTCTGTTTAACTTTGCAATAAGTAGGCTAGCCTAAGTGTGTGCTTGTGTGTTTACATTCACTTAATTAAATGCATGCTTTGTTCCCTAAGTCTTTTCAATTCAATAAAAGAAATGTTTGAAACATGAAGTAAGATAGTTCTTTGTTAGCTGGAAGTACAATAATAGCAAGTGGTGGTATGTGTGTTTGATTGTGTAAGTAGCTCACTTTTAGTGAATAAAAGGACTAGACTGTTTCCCTTTTAAGTGGAAAATAGCTCACTGTCTATGAATCTCAATCAAATAAAAGTCCTTGGTTAAAAAGAAAAACAAAAAGAGAAAAAAGAAAGCCAAAGGTGGCAGCAAGAACAAAAGAAGGAAGGAATAAAGCTAGACACCAATAGCTTGAACCTTAGAACACATGCCTGTGGTGTCTTTGTACTAGGATCTGCTTGGATGATTAAGTTCTATGGAGTGCTTTAACACTTGGTAACTTGGGTTAACTAACCCGGGATTATCAACTGAAAGTCCACTATCAAAAGCAACCAAGTCACAAGACATTTAGTAACCCAAAGAGGTGCTGGGCATCAATGTTCTAAGAAGGAATGTGAGCCAAGTGTCTACAGTGAATAATGTGTTGAGCACAAATAAAGTAAAAGTAAAAGAATTGCTGCACACATGACACTGAGCTGAATGTTACAGAAAAGGAAAATAAAGAGAAACAACCATTATGGACAAGTAAATAATGAGAGGTCATTGGTGGACGAAATTGTGATCCTCTTTGTATTTGCATGAGATTTAAAAATTGGCTCTATTTGAATTTATGATCACAACTCCATTCAACTTAATCAGCAAGTGTACTGGGTCATCCAAGTAATATCTTACGTGAGTAAGGGTCGATCCCATAGAGATTGTTGGTATGAAGCAAGCTATGGTCACCTTGCAAATCTCAGTTAGGCAGATTAAATTGGTTTATGATGAGTTCGAAAACTAATAATAAAAAGAAAATAAAAGGGATAGAAATACTTATGTAAATCAATAGTGGAAATTTCAGATAGGCGTATGGAGATGCTGTGCTCCTCTTGAATCTCTACTTTCTTATTACATTCATCCAATCCTTCTTACTCCTTTCCATGGCAAGCTGTATGTAGGGCATCACCGTTGTCAATGGCTACATCCCATCCTCTCAGTGAAAATGGTCCTATGCTCTGTCACAGCACGGCTAATCATCTGTCGGTTTTCAATCAGGTTGGAATAGAATTCCTTGATTCTTTTGCGTTTGTCATCACGCCCAGCCTTCAGGAGTTTGAAGCTCGTCACAGTCATTCAATCCCAGAATCCTACTCGGAATACCATAGACAACGTTTAGACTTTCTGGATCCTCATGAATGCCGCCATCTATCTAACTTATACCACGAAGATTCTGTTGGGGAACCTAAGAGATATGCGCCCGGCCTAAAGTAGAACAGAAGTGGTTGTCAATCACGCGCGTTCATAGGTGAGAATGATGATGAGTGTCACGGATCATCACATTCGTCAAAGTGTTGTGCAACATATATCTTGGAATAAGAATAAAAGAGAATTGAATAGAAAGTAATAATAATTGTATTGAAACTTGAGGTACAGCAGAGCTCCACACCCTTAATCTATGGTGTGCAGAAACTCCACCGTTGAAAATACATAAGTGAAAGGTTCAGGCATGGCCGAATGGCCAGACCCCAAAACATGATCACAGGATTCCAAATACAATCCAAGATCCAGGATTAGATTATGATAGTAAAAAGTTCTATTTATAATAAACTAGCTCCTAGGGTTTACATGAGTAAGTAATTGATGCATAAATCCACTTCCGGGGCCCACTTGGTATATGTTTGGGCTGAGCTTGATCTATCCACGAGCTGAGGCTTTTATTGGAGTTGAACTCCAAGTTATGACGTATTTTGGGCGTTCAACTCCAGATCATGACGTGTTTCTGGCGTTTAACTCCAGACAGCAGCATGTACTTGGCGTTCAACGCCAAGTTACGTCGTCAATTTCCAAATAAAGTATGAACTATTATATATTGCTGGAAAGCTCTGGATGTCTACTTTCCAACGCCGTTGAGAGCGTGCCATTTAGAGTTCTGTAGCTCCAGAAAATCCATTTCGAGTGCAGGAAGGTCAGATTCCAACAGCATCAGCAGTCCTTTTGTCAGCCTTTTTCAGAGTTTTGCTCAAGTTCCTCAATTTCAGCCAAAAATTACCTGAAATTACAGAAAAATACACAAACTCATAGTAAAGTCCAGAAATGTGAATTTAACATAAAAACTAATGAAAACATCCCTAAAAGTAGCTTGAACTTACTAAAAACTACCTAAAAACAATGCCAAAAAGCGTATAAATTATCCGCTCATCACAACACCAAACTTAAATTGTTGCTTGTCCCCAAGCAACTGAAAATCAATTAGGATAAAAAGAAGAGAATATACTATAATTTCAAGAATATCAATGAATATTAATTATAATTAGATGAGCGGGACTTGTAGCTTTTTGCTTCTGAACAGTTTTGGCATCTCACTTTTTTCTTTGAAGTTCTGAATGATTGGCTTCTTTAGGAACTTAGAATTTTGGATAGTGTTATTAACTTTCCTAGTTAAGCATGTTGATTCTTGAACACAGCTACTTATGAGTCTTGGCCGTGGCTCTAAGCACTTTGTTTTCCAGTATTACCACCGGATACATAAATGCCACAAACACATAACTGGGTGAACCTTTTCAGATTGTGACTTAGCTTTGCTAAAGTCCCCAGTTAATGGTGTCCAGAGCTCTTAAGCACACTCTTTTGCTTTGGATCACGACTTTAACCACTCAGTCTCAAGCTTTTCACTTGGACCTTCATGACACAAGCACATGGTTAGGGACAGCTTGGTTTAGCCGCTTAGGCCTGGATTTTATTTCCTTGGGCCCTCTTATCCATTGATGCTCAAAGCCTTGGATCCCTATTACCCTTGCCTTTTGGTTTTAAGGGCTATTGGCTTTTTTTTTTTCTGCTTGCTTTTTCTTTTTCTTTGCTATTTTTTTTTTCGCAAGCTTCTTCTTTTTCACTGCTTTTTCTTGCTTCAAGAATCAATTTCATGATTTTTCAGATCATCAATAATATTTCTCTTTGTTCATCATTCTTTAAAGAGCCAACAGTTTTAACATTCATAAACAACAAAATCAAAAATATGCACTATTCAAGCATTCATTCAGAAAACAAAAAGTATTGTCACCACATCAATATAATTAAACTAATTTCAAGGATAAATTCGAAATTCATGTACTTCTTGTTCTTTTGAATTAAAACATATTTCATTTAAGAGAGGTGAAGGATTAATGGATTTTATTCATAGCTTTAAGACATAGTTACTAACTACTAATGATCATGAAGTAGAGACACAAAACATAGATAAACACAGCATAAAAACCGAAAAGCAGAAAGAAATAAGAACAAGGAATGAATCCACCTTTAGTGGCGTCTTCTTCTTGAAGGACCAACAATGTCCTTAAGCTATTCTATGTCCTTTCCTTGCCTTTGTTGCTCCTCCCTCATTGCTCTTTGATCTTCTCTTATTTCATGGAGAATGATGGAGTGCTCATGATGTTCCACCCTTAATTGTTCCACATTGTGGCTCAAATCTTCTAAGGAAGTGTTGAGTTGTTTCCAATAGTTGTTGGGAGGAAAGTGCATCGCTTGAGGCATCTCAGGGATTTCTTGATGATGAGTTTCCTCATGCATCTCTTGAGAACCGTGAAGGATCTCTCTTGCTTGCTCCATCCTTTTCTTGGTGATGGGCTTATCCTCTTCAATGAGGATGTCTCCTTCTATGATAACTCCAGCTGAGTAACATAGGTGGCAAATAAGGTGAGGAAAAGCTAGCCGTGCCATGGTGGAGGGCTTGTCGGCTATTTTGTAGAATTCACTGGAGATGACCTCATGAACTTTTACTTCCTCTCCAATCATGATGCTATGAATCATGATGGCCCGATCCACAGTAACTTCAGATCGGTTGCTAGTGGGAATGATGGAGCGTTGAATGAACTCCAACCATCCTCTAGCTACAGGCTTGAGGTCCAGTCTTCTTAGTTGGACTGGCTTGCCTTTGGAGTCTCTCTTCCATTGAGCTCCTTCCACACATATGTCCATAAGGACTTGGTCCAACCTTTGATTAAAGTTGACCCTTCTAGTGTAGGGACGTTCATCTCCTTGCATCATGGGCAAGTGGAATGCCAACCTCACATTTTCCGGACTAAAATCTAAGTATTTCCCCCGAACCATTGTGAGATAATTCTTTGGGCTCGGGTTCATACTTTGATCATGGTTTCTAGTGATCCATGCATTGGCATAGAACTCTTGAACCATTAAGATTCCGACTTGTTGCATGGGGTTGGTTAGGACTTCCCAACCTCTTCTTCGGATCTCATGTCGGA
Source organism: Arachis stenosperma (assembly GCF_014773155.1). NCBI lineage: Eukaryota > Viridiplantae > Streptophyta > Magnoliopsida > Fabales > Fabaceae > Arachis > Arachis stenosperma. The sequence goes on along the minus strand of NC_080383.1, from coordinate 30,072,892 downwards.
TCTCCGGATACTCATTTTTCCTGAGCTTGAAAGGGACCTCAGGGATCACCTTCTTCTTTGCCACAACATCATAGAAGTGGTCTTGATGGCTTTTGGAGATGAATCTTTTCATCTCCCATGACTCGGAGGTGGAAGCTTTTGTCTTCCCTTTTCCTTTTCTAGAGGATTCTCCAGCCTTAGGTGCCATTGATGGTAATGGAAAAACAAAAAGCTTATGCTTTTACCACTCCAAACTTAAAATATTGCTCGCCCTCGAGCAAGAGAAGAAAGAAGAGAAGAAGAAGAAGAAGAAGAAAATATGGAGGAGAAGGAGAGATGTAGGTTCGGCCAAGGTATGGAAGAGGGGTTGTGTTGTGTGAAAATGAAGTAGAATGGAAGGGTATATATAGGGAGAGGGGAGAGTATATGTTCGGCCATTTAGGGTGGGAATGGGTGGGAAAATGGTTTTGAATTTTTGAAGGTGGGTGGGGTTTATGGGGAAGAGTGGATGGATGTGAGTGGTGAAGGGGGTAATTGGGGAGAGAGATTGAGGTGATTGGTGAAGGGTGTTGGGAAGTGTGACATGGGGAAGAGTAATCACAAAAATATGATTAGGAGGTAAAGTGGGAATATAGTAGGTGGGGATCCTGTGGGGTCCACAGATCCTGAGGTGATCCTGTGGGGTCCACAAATCTTGAGGTGTCAAGGAATTCCATCCCTGCACCAAATAGGCATGTAAAATGCCTTTGCACACCATTCTGGCATTTAAATGCCCATTGGTGCACGTTCTGGGCGTTCAACGCCCACATGTAACATGTTTCTGGCGTTGAACGCCTGTTTCATGCTTGTTACTGGCGTTCAGCGCCAGCTTTTCTTCTGTAGGCACATTCCTGGCGTTCAGCGCCAGAATGTTGCTTGTTTCTGGCGTTCAACGCCAGAATGATGCTCTGTACTGGCGTTGAACGCTGGCCAGATGCATCTTACTGGCGTTGAACGCCAGCCTGTGCTTCCTCCAGGGTGTGAATTTTTTCTTCTGCTGTTTTTTATTCTGTTTTTAATTTTTTTGATTTTTTTCGTGACTCCTCATGATCATGTACCTAATAAAACACAAAATAATAATAAAATAAAATAAAATAAAATTAGATAAATAAAATTGGGTTGCCTCCCAACAAGCGCTTCTTTAATGTCAATAGCTTGACAGTGGCTCTCATGGAGCCACAAGGTGATCAGGTCAATGTTGTATAGTGCCAACACCAAACTTAGAGTTTGGATATGGGATCTTAACACCAAACTTAGAGTTTGGTTGTGGCCTCCCAACACCAAACTTAGAGCTTGACTGTGGAGGCTCTTCCTGACTATGAACCGAGAGAAGCTCTTCATGCTTACTCTCTTTTGTCACAGAGGGATGGCCATGTGCCTTAAACACAAGGTAGTCCCCATTCAATTGAAGGACTAATTCACCTCTATTGACATCTATCACAGCTCCTGCTGTGGCTAGGAAAGGTCTTCCAAGGATGATGCATTCATCCTCTTCCTTCCTAGTGTCTAAGATTATGAAATCAGTAGGGATGTAAAGGCCTTCAACCTTTACTAACACGTCCTCCACTATTCCATAAGCTTGTCTCAATGACTTGTCTGCCAATTGTAATGAGAACAAGGCAGGTTGTACCTCAATGATCCCCAGCTTCTCCATTACAGAGAGTGGCATAAGATTTATCCCTGACCCCAGATCACACAGAGCTTTTGCAAAGGTCATGGTGCCTATGGTACAAGGTATTAAGAACTTTCCAGGATCTTGTCTCTTTTGAGGTAGAATTTGCTGAATCCAGGTATCTAGTTCATTAATGAGCAAGGGAGGTTCACTTTCCCAAGTCTCATTACCAAACAACTTGGCATTCAGCTTCATGATAGCTCCTAAATATTGAGCAACTTGCTCTCCAGTCACATCTTCATCCTCTTCAGAGGAAGAATAGTCTTCAGAGCTCATGAATGGCAGAAGAAGATTTAATGGAATCTCTATGGTCTCTATGTGAGTCTCAGATTCCTTTGGATCCTTAATAGAAAACTCTTTCTTGCTTGAGGGACGTCCCAGGAGGTCTTCCTCACTGGAATTTTCGTCCTCCTCCTCCCTTGTGCATTCGGCCATATTGATTATATCAATGGCCTTGCACTCTCCTTTTGGATTCTCTTCTGTATTGCTTGGGAGAATACTGGGAGGAGTTTCAATGATTTTCTTACTCAGCTGGCCCACTTGTGCCTCCAGATTTCTGATGGATGATCTTGTTTCACTCATGAAACTGAAAGTGGCCTTTGACAGATCAGAGACTAGATTGGCTAAATTAGAGGTATTTTGTTCAGAATTCTCTATCTGTTGCTGAGAAGATGATGGAAAAGGCTTGCCATTGCTCAGCCTATTGCGTCCACCATTGTTAAAGCCTTGTTGAGGCTTTTGTTGATCCTTCCATGAGAAATTTGGATGATTTTTCCATGATGAGTTATAGGTGTTTCCATAAGGTTCACCCATATAATTAACCTCTGCCATGGCAAGGTTCTCAGGATCATAAGCTTCTTCAGAAGCTGCCTCTTTAGTACTGTTGGATGCATGTTGCCATCCATTCAGATTCTGAGAGATCATGTTGACCTGTTGAGTCAACACTTTGTTTTGAGCCAATATGGCATTCAGAGCATCAATTTCAAGAACTCCTTTCTTCTGAGGTATCCCATTATTCACGGAATTCCTCTCAGAAGTGTACATGAATTGGTTGTTTGCAACCATGTCAATGAGTTCTTGAGCCTCTTCAGGCGTTTTCTTTAGGTGAATGGATCCACCTGCAGAATGGTTGGTGGACGAAATTGTGATCCATGTTCTAACTATTTTGAGATGAAGGCTTCATTATGGCACTGGTTGAATTCACAACTCCGTTCAACTAACCAGCAAGTGTACTGGGTCGTCCAAGTAATAAACCTTACGTGAGTAAGGGTCGATCCCACAGAGATTGTTGGTATGAAGCAAGCTATGGTCACCTTGTAAATCTCAGTTAGGCAGATTAGAAAGTTATGGGTTTCAAAAATTAATAAAAAGAAGAAATAATAAAAGGGATAGAATACTTATGCAGATTCATTGGTGGGAGTTTCAGATAAGCGAATGGAGATACTGTATGCTCAAGGACGCCTGCTATTCTCCTGCTTCAACTCAATCCTTCTTACTCCTTTCCATGGCGAGCTGTGTATAGGGGTTCACCATCAGCGGTGGCTACTTTCAATCCTCTCGGGAAAATGGTCCTCTGCGGCTGTCACTCGCATGGCTAATCGTCTGGAGGCATCACCCATGGTTGATGGCTACATCCCATCCTCGCAGTGAAAACTACGCTCACGCACTCTGTCACAGCACGGCTAATCACTGGTTGGTTCCCGCTCCTACTGGAATAGAATCCCTTGATTCTTTTGCGTCTGTCACTAACGCCCAGCACTTGCGAGTCTGAAGCACGTCACAGTCATTCATTACCGGAATCCTACTCGGAATACCACAGACAAGGTTAGACTTTCCGGATTCCCAGGATCCTACTCGGAATACCACAGACAAGGTGAGACTTTCCGGATCCTCATAAATGTCGCCATCTATCTAACTTATACCACGAAGATTCTGTTGGGGAATCTAAGAGATACACATTCAAGCTCGGTTGCATGTAGAACGGAAGTGGTTGTCAATCACGCGCGTTCATGAGTGAGAATGATAATGAGGGTTATCTAATCATCACATTCATCATGTTCTTGGGTACGAATGAATATCTTGGAATAAGAATAAGAGAGAACTTGAATAAAAGAAAATAGAACTGCATTAATACTTGAGGTACAGCAGAGCTCCACACCCTTAATCTATGGTGTGCAGAAACTCCACCGTTGAAAATACATAAGTGAAAGGTTCAGGCATGGTCGAATGGCCAGCCCCCAAAACGTGATCAATAGTCTCTTAGGATGAAGAATAAAACAAAACTGAGACCAAAGATGTCTAATACATTAGTAAATCATCCTATTTATACTAGACTAGCTACTAGGGTGTACATGAGTAAGTAATTGATGCATAAATCCACTTCCAGGGCCCACTTGGTGTATGCTTGGGCTGAGCTTGATAAATCCACGAGCTGAGGCTTCTCTTGGAGTTGAACTCCGAGTTATGACATGTTTTGGGCGTTCAACTCCGGATCATGACGTTTTTCTGGCGTTTAACTCCAGACAGCAGCATGAACTTGGCGTTCAACGCCAAGTTACGTCGTCAATTTCCGAATAAAGTATGGACTATTATATATTGCTGGAAAGCCCTGGATGTCTACTTTCCAACGCCGTTGAGCGCGCGCCAATTGGAGTTCTGTAGCTCCAGAAAATCCATTTCGAGTGCAGGAAGGTCAGATTCCAACAGCATCAGCAGTCCTTTTGTCAGCCTTTTTCAGAGTTTTGCTCAAGTCCCTCAATTTCAACCAGAATTTACCTGAAATTACAGAAAAACACACAAACTCATAGTAAAGTCCAGAAATATGAATTTAACATAAAAACTAATGAAAACATCCCTAAAAGTAGGTTGAACTTACTAAAAACTACTTAAAAACAATGCCAAAAAGCGTATAAATTATCCGCTCATCACAACACCAAACTTAAATTGTTGCTTGTCCCCAAGCAACTGAAAATCAAATAGGATAAAAAGAAGAGAATATACTATAAATTCAGAAATATCAATGAATATTAATTATAATTAAATGAGCGGGACTTGTAGCTTTTTGCTTCTGAATAGTTTTGGCATCTCACTTTTTCCTTTGAAGTTTAGAATGATTGGTTTCTCTAGGAACTTAGAATTTCGGATAGTGTTATTGACTTTCCTAGTTAAGCATGTTGATTCTTGAACACAGCTACTAATGAGTCTTGGCCGTGGCCCTAAGCACTTTGTTTTCCAGTATTACCACCGGATACATAAAATGCCACAGACACAAAACTGGGTGAACCTTTTCAGATTGTGACTCAGCTTTACTAGAGTCCCCAGTTAGTGGTGTCCAGAGCTCTTAAGCACACTCTTTTGCTTTGGATCACGACTTTAACCACTCAGTCTCAAGCTTTTTCACTTGGACCTTCATGACACAAGCACATGGTTAGGGACAGCTTGATTTAGCCGCTTAGGCCTGGATTTTATTTCCTTGGGCCCTCCTATCCATTGATGCTCAAAGCCTTGGATCCTTTTTACCCTTGCCTTTTGGTTTTAAGGGCTATTGGCTTTTTCTACTGCTCCTTCTTTTTTTTTTTCGCTAATTTTTTTTTCAAGCTTTCTTTTTCACTGCTTTTTCTTGCTTCAAGAATCAATTTCATAATTTTTCAGATCATCAATAACATTTCTCTTTGTTCATCATTCTTTCAAGAGCCAACAGTTTTAACATTCATAAACAACAAGATCAAAAGACATATGCACTATTCAAGCATTCATTCAGAAAACAAAAAGTATTGTCACCACATCAATATAATTAAACTAAATTCAAGAGCTATTTTCGAAATTTATGTACTTCTTGTTCTTTTGATTTAAAACATTTTTCATTTAAGAGAGGTGAAGGATTAATGGATTTTATTCATAGCTTTAAGGCATGGTTACATACTAATGATCATGAAATAAAGACACAAAACATAGATAAACACAATACTAAAAACCGAAAACAGAAAGAAATAAAGAACAAGGAATGAATCCACCTATAGTGGCGTCTTCTTCTTGAAGGACCAATGATTTTCTTTAGCTCTTCTATGTCCCTTCCTTGCCTTTGTTGCTCCTCCCTCATTACTCTTTGATCTTCTCTTATTTCTTGGAGAATGATGGAGTGCTCATGATGTTCCACCCTTAATTGTTCCACATTATGGCTCAGATCTTCTAAGGAGGTGTTGAGTTGCTCCCAATAGTTGTTGGGAGGAAAGTGCATTCCTTGAGGCATCTCAGGGAATTGTTGATGATGAGCTCCCTCATGCATCTCTTGAGGGCCGTGAGGAGCTTCTCTTGCTTGCTCCATCCTCTTCTTGGTGATGGGCTTGTCTTCTTCAGTGGAGACATCTCCCTCTATGATAACTCCAGCTAAGTAACATAGATGGCAAATAAGGTGAGGGAAGGCTAGCCGTGCCATGGGTGAGGACTTGTCGGCTATTTTGTAGAGTTCATTGGAGATGATCTCATGAACTTCTACTTCCTCTCCAATCATGATGCTATGGATCATGATGGCCCGATCCACAGTAACTTCAGATCGGTTGCTTGTAGGGATGATGGATCTTTGAATGAATTCCAACCATCCTCTAGCTACAGGCTTGAGGTCCAGTCTTCTTAGTTGGACTGGTTTGCCTTTGGAGTCTATTCTCCATTGGGCGCCTTCCACACATATGTCCATTAGGACTTGGTCCAACCTTTGATTAAAGGTGACCCTTCTTGTGTAGGGGCGTTCATCACCTTGCATCATGGGTAAGTGAAACGCCAATCTCACATTTTCCGGACTAAAATCTAAGTATTTCCCCCGAACCATTGTGAGATAGTTCTTTGGATTCGGGTTCATACTTTGATCATGGTTCCTAGTGATCCATGCATTGGCATAGAATTCTTGAACCATCAATATTCCGACTTGTTGCATGGGGTTGATTAAGACTTCCAACCTCTTTCTTTGAACTTCATGTCGGATCTCCGGATACTCATTCTTCTTGAGCTTGAAAGGGACCTCAGGGATCACCTTCTTCTTTGCCACAACATCATAGAAGTGGTCTTGATGGCTCTTGGAGATGAATCTTTCCATCTCCCATGACTCGGAGGTGGAAGCTTTTGCTTTCCCTTTCCCTTTTCTTGAGGAGACTCCGGCCTTAGGTGCCATTGGTAATGGAAAAACAAAAAAAAGCTTATGCTTTTACCACACCAAACTTAAAATTTGCTCGTCCTCGAGCAAGAAAGAAAAGAATAGTAGAAGAAGAAGAAGAGAATATGGTAGAGAGGGAGAGAAGTAGGTTCGGCTATATGGGAGAAGAAGGGGTTTGTGTGAAATTGAATTTGAATTTTATGAGGGTAGGTGGGGTTTATGGGGAAGAGGAGGTTGATGTGAATGGTGAATGGGGTAATTGGGAAGAGGACTTGAGGTGATTGGTGAAGGTTTTTGGGAAGTGTGATATGGGGAAGAGTGAAATGAGATTTGGATTAGGAGAGTGTGATTAGGATTAAAAGGTAAGGTGGGAATATGGTAGGTGGGGATCCTGTGGGGTCCACAGATCCTGAGGTGAAAAGAAACACCATTCCTTCACCCTATAGGCGTGTAAAATGCCTTCATGCATCATTCTGGCATTCAAACGCCCATTGGTGCATGTTCTGGGCGTTCAACGCCCATGTAATGCATGTTTCTGGCGTTGAACGCCAGTTTCATGCTTGTTTCTGGCGTTCAGCGCCAGTTTGTCCTCTCTGTGCATGTTCCTGGCGTTTAACGCCAGGTTGTTGCTTGTTTCTGGCGTTCAGCGCCAGAATGGTGCTCTGTTCTGGCGTTGAACGCCAGCCAGATGCACCTTACTGGCGTTGAACGCCAGTCTGCGCTACCTCCAGGGTGAAATTTTTTTTTTTCTGTTTTTGACTCTGTTTTTAATTTTTTTGATTTTTTTCGTGCCTCCTCATGATCATGTACCTAATAAAACACAAAATAACAATAAAATAGTATAAAATAGTAATTAGATAAATAAAAATTGGGTTGCCTCCCAACAAGCGCTTCTTTAATGTCAATAGCTTGACAGTGGCTCTCATGGAGCCACAAGGTGATCAGGTCAATTTTAGTGTAGTCCCAACACCAAACTTAGAGTTTGGTTGTGGCCTCACAACACCAAACTTAGAGTTTGACTGTGGAGGCTCTTCTTGACTCTGAACTGAGAGAAGCTCTTCATGCTTACTCTCTTCTGTCACAGAGGGATGGCTTTGTGTTTTAAACACAAGGTATTCCCCATTCAATTGAAGGACTAATTCTCCTCTGTTGACATCTATCACAGCTCCTGCTGTGGCTAGGAAAGGTCTTCCAAGGATGATGCAATCATCCTCTTCCTTCCTAGTGTCTAAGATTATGAAATCAGCAGGGATGTAAAGGCCTTCAACCTTTACTAACACGTCCTCTACTATTCCATAGGCTTGTCTCACTGACTTGTCTGCCAGTTGTAATTAGAACAAGGCAGGTTGTACCTCAATGATCCCCAGCTTCTCCATTACAGAGAGTGGCATTAGATTTATCCCTGACCCCAGATCACACAGAGCTTTTTCAAAGATCATGGTACCTATGGTACAGGGTATTAAGAACTTGCCAGGATCTTGTTTCTTTTGAGGTAGAATTTTCTGAATCCAAGTATCCAGTTCATTAATGAGCAAGGGAGGTTCACTTTCCCAAGTCTCATTACCAAACAACTTGGCATTCAGCTTCATGATAGCTCATAAATATTTGAGCAACTTGCTCTCCAGTCACATCTTCATCCTCTTCAAAGGAAGAATAGTCTTCAGAGCTCATGAATGGTAGAAGGAGATTTAATGGAATCTCTATGGTCTCTGTATGAACCTCAGATTCCTTTGGATCCTTAATAGGAAACTCCTTCTTACTTGAGGAACGTCCCAGGAGGTCTTTCTCACTAGGATTTCGTCCTCCTCCTCCCTTGTGCATTCGGCCACTTGACTATGTCAATGGCTTTGCACTCTCCTTTTGGATTCTCTTCTGTATTGCTTGGGAGAATACTGGGAGGAGTTTCAATGACTTTCTTACTCAGCTGGCCCACTTGTGCCTCCAAATTTCTAATGGAGGATCTTGTTTCACTCATGAAACTGAAAGTGGCATTTGACAGATCAGAGACTATATTGGATAAATTAGAAGTATTTTGTTCAGAATTTTCTGTCTGTTGCTGAGAAGATGATGGATATGGCTTACTATTATTCAGCCTGTTGCGTCCACCATTGCTAAAACCTTGTTGAGGTTTTTGTTGATCCTTCCATGAGAAATTTGGATGATTTCTCCAGATGAGTTATAGGTGTTTCCATAAGGTTCACCCATGTAATTAACCTGCCATGGCAGGGTTCTCAGGATCATAGCTTCTTCAGAAGCTGCCTCTCTAGTACTGTTGGATGCATGTTGCAATCCATTCAGATTTTGAGAGATCATGTTGACCTGTTGAGTCAACTTTGTTCTGAGCCAATATGGCATTCAGAGTATCAATTTCAAGAACTCCTTTCTTTTGAGGTACCCCATTGTTCACGGAATTCCTCTCAGAAGTGTACATGAACTGGTTATTTGCAACCATGTCAATGAGTTCTTGAGCCTCTTCAGGCGTTTTCTTCAGGTGAATAGATCCACCTGCAGAATGGTCCAATGACATTTTCGAAAATTCAGAGAGACCATAATAGAATATATCTAATATGGTCCATTCTGAAACATGTCAGATGGACATCTTTTGGTCAGCTGCTTATATCTTTCCCAAGCTTCATAGAGGGATTCACCATCTTTTTGTTTGAAGGTTTGAACATCCACTCTCAGCTTGCTCAGCTTTTGAGGAGGAAAGAATTTATCCAAAAAGGCAGTGACCAGCTTATCCCATGAGTCCAGGCTATCCTTGGGTTGTGAATCCAACCATACTCTAGCTCTGTCTCTTACAGCAAAAGGGA